>NC_000077.6:71711620-72034120 GCF_000001635.26 Mus musculus
TATACACTCACACTCACACACACACACACACACACACACACACACACACACGCCCTGTAGGGAGCTCCTTCGAGTCCAGTTTCCCATCTGCGCACTAGTACAATACTTCTGGCTTGTGTACTAATACTATCAATCGTCACAGCTTCATTACAATCCGGACATCTGAAAATGACTATCAGAGAAGTTCTCAGCCCTTTTCATTTCATTTCATGTAAGTGGTGCATCTCTATGCTCTGGAATTTTCTACAGTGTTATTTAAACTTACTGATTCATTTGAGAAGAACTGACATCTTTATACATGGTGTCACCGGGACCCTGTTTGCTTAGGCCTTCTCTGATTTGCCTCTGTAATGCCAGCGTTACATTTATTTGTAAGTATTTGATTTTAGTGATACTTTAAAAGGTACATGTGAACTTTTTTGTCCTGTTTGTTGATACCAAAGAAAACATAACTGACTTCACTGGTCTTGTGTTCAGTGGCCTTGTGTAAGTCTGGATATTTATTCTAAACATTTCCCTCTAGAGTTTCTCAAGTTCATATTTATGCAGCTACTTCATTAGTGAAATTGACAGGTCAGTGTTTTCCTTCTGACTCGGGACATTTCCAGGTGGCCTTATTGCATGTGGCAGGACCTTCAACATCATGCAGACCAGAACGGCTCTCAGCAAATCCTTCCCAGCTCCAGGGAAAGACGAATATTCTTCCGCTAGGGATAATACCTGCTCCATGCTGTGAGAGCAGGGGAATCTTTGTCAACACTAGCTTTTCTGTTGGGTTTTAGCCATCAATGTATATTAATTCTTATTATAGGCACTGTCACATTTGATAATACATTTATGTAACTTTCCCCTCTACTTCATTATTGTGGCGCCTGGAAGCTGGCCTTCAGTTCTTAGAACCTGGTTTATTTCTGCTTATGTGCTAATCCTTCAATATAGCCATTAATGTGGTAACTTGACCCTGGTTTTAATTGCCTAAAGTCTGATCTATTTCAGCTTATATGTTAATCCTTTGATGTGGCAGTCCAGAGGTTTTAACACAAGTCTGGGGTTCTCTGAGCACCTCATCCATTTGTCATACGCAGATTTCTGGTTTTTGTTCTCCAAAACAGATAACATTCTGAACCAAGTGTCTATTTTAGACACTGTTCCAGTGAGCTTCCTGTCCTCTTTACCACGCCATTGATGGGGTTGATCTCCTTACTAAAGAATCCTGAATGTGAGATTTGTATGACCCTAGGAAGTCTCCACTTTCTCCCTCCAATAGCTCACAAAAGCACCTTGGGGAAACACATGCAACATTCTTACATATGGAGCCAAGAAGACTCCAGGCAACACTGTGGCCAGGACTAAAGGGCCAGAATCAGGACAAGGGTCAGAGTCATTAGGATAAATGGGCAAAAACCTGTATCAGTATTACACAGGGTTAACAAAACTCACTAAAATGAAGGGCGTTCCTCCCTCCCCCCTTGCCTTCCTTCCATCATGAGATTACAAAAATCTAGTTGAAATCCCCTAAACAAAGAAAATCCATTCTTTGAATAATTCAGATGTCGAATCCGGTTTTGGTGTTTCCAACAAGGCCGTTTTCCCAACTGCAGCCACTGATTTAGTTCTTAGATAGCTGCCTGGACATAAACAGCATCAGCTAGTGTTTATGAATAATTGAAAAGGCAAATCCAGCCTGGTTAGCAGCAATCAACTCTTCATCAGCCTCTTGATAACAGTCCCTCTGTTCTCATGCCCTTCCCAGACCTGGGAGAGGTCACCTGCATCTGGAATGTGATCTCAGCAAATGACAAGACTTGGAAACTTTCAGTTTCCAAGAGAAGGCAGTTTGTGAAGGCAAAATGCCATAGATTGGCTGGCATTTCATTCCAAGGATTTTCCATTAGAGTCCTTGGGAGTAGGCTGCAGGTACGGCTCAGCTAGGTGAATGAGTGTTTCCCAAGCAATTATCAAGACCTGAGTTTACATCCTTATCACCCAAGTAAAAGCCAGGTGCTGTGTGGCTCGCACCTGCAATCTCAGCACTCAGGAGGCAAAGCCAAGCAGATCCCTGCAGCTTGTTGGCCAACTACACGAATGGAATCAGCAAGCTTCAGGCTCAGGAAGAGGCCCAGTATCAGAGCTTGAGGTGGAGAGCAACAAAGGAAGGCACTCAATGTTAACATCTAGCCTCCATATGCATGGACTCAAACATACCCTTGGGTGCAAGCACACACACACACACACATACACACACACACACACACACACACACACACACACATACACACACACACACACACACACACACACACACACAGGAGGAGGGGGAAGGGGGAAAGAAGGAAGGAAGGAAGAAGGAAGGAAGGAAGGAAGGAAGGAAGGAAGGAAGGAAGGAAGGAAAGAAGGAAAAGGAAAATAAAAGAGAGGAGTGGAGAGGAGAGGGAAGTGGAAGGAAGGGAAGGGGAAGGGAGAAAAAAGGGAGAAGAGGATAGGAGAGGATGGGGAGGGGAGGGGAAGGAAGGAAAGGAGAGGGAGAGGGGAGGGAAGAGGGTAAGGGAGAGGGGAGGGGAGAAGAGAAGAGAAGAGAAGAGAAGAGAAGAGAAGAGAAGAGAAGAGAAGAGAAGAGAAGAGAAGAGAAGAGAAGAGAGAAAAGAAGAGAAGAGATGAGAGGACTGGAAAGGAGAGAAGAGACTCTTAAGTGTAAAAAGGATTGGCAATGCAGTGAGCATCCTGGAGTCCTGGGAGTCTCTTATCTTCATGTTAGGTTGAGTTTTGTTTACAGAAAGATCAGAGAAGCAGAACGTGAGGATGCAGGCTGACCTGTATACCAGGCCAGTGAACATCACCCATATACAAAAGGGTGGGTCTGTGTTGCCTCATACAAGAGGCGTGGCTTTGAGTCCTCAAGTAAGCAGGTAGGTGTGTATTAGTCAGGGGTCTCTGGAGAAACAGAACTGATAGAATAAATAGAGAGGGGGAAGAAGGGAGGGGAGGGAGAGAGATTTGATTTATTAAATCAACTTACGCAATATAGTTGAAGTAGTCAAAAAACAGATGTCTCACACCAGACAGACGATGGTTCATAAGTCTGGGTGTCTCAGCCATCAATATCTCTCTGGGGGTCTGAAGGGTTCCTAGGTAGCTGCTTGTTTTCAGTCCATGTTGGAAGACTGAAACTGCTGGTTCTGATATCAGTGATCCCACCACCACCACCACTTCCACCATCACCATCACCATCATCTTAGCAGCAGCAGTGACAGGGCAAATGAACTCAGTGATGAGGGGAGAAGCTAAGACAACAACACTGTCTTCCTTCCTCTGTGTCTTTTTTTTTTTTAATCAGAATCCTACCAGAAGATGTCGCCCACATTTGGGGATGGTCTTCTCACATCAATTAAGACAAATCCCCACAAAGCTCCCACAGAACAACCTGATGTGGACAATTTCCTCACTGAGGCTCTCTGCTCAGGTGACACTAAGTTGTGGCATTTTGACATTTAAACCCAGCCATCACAGTAGGAATAATTCATGGCCTGCTTGTCACAAAAATATTACCTGCCTCAGTAGACTAGAAATGAAAACACAAAAGTGTTGGTTGGTACTAGGGAGATAACCAGCTCTCACTGAGGGGCATTTAGTCGGGGTTTCCATTGCTGCCATTAAACCACATGATCAAAAGGCAACTCGATGAAAAAGGGGGTTTGTTTCAGCTTAAACTCTCAGGTCACAATCCATCACTAAGAGACAGGAACTCAAGGCAGAAACCTGAAGGCAGGAGCTGATGCAGAGGCCATGGAGGAGTACTGCTTACTGGCTTGCTCCTCATGGCTTTCTCATCCTGCTTTCTTATAGTACCCAGAATCAACAGCCCATGGATGGCAGCCCCCACAGTGAACTAGGACCTCTGACAATAACCATTAATCAGGATAATGCCCCCAAGACTTGACTACAGGCCAGTCTTAGGGAGTTATTTTCTCAATTGGGATTCCCTCCTCCCAAGTGACTCTACTTCATATCAGGTTGACATAAAACTATCCAGGAAAAGGGAGATCTCGAGCCTCACCAGTTTGACAGCAACTCTGGAAAAGATGGTCATTATCCGGGTTGCCAAAGGGTATCCAGGAAATCCAGCCAGGAGGACAGAGTTTTCCCAGAGCTCAGGCAGTCAGGAGGAGCAGACTTTGTGTGTGATGAGAACAGCACCCCAGCTATATACCTCAGACCCAGGGGGAGCAGACGGCAGAACCAAGGCTTGAAGTCCTTGGTAGATGCAAGCAGAATATGAGAGAGGTAGTCACTGAGTCTAGGTGTTAAGAGGCACTGAGTGAGAAGCCCTTGGGAGCCAATGTATCCATATTGTCTCAGGCCTCTGGTCAGAAGATCAGTGTCACCTGGGTCCCAGGGCCAGGAGAGAAAAGGCTGTGGGTGGAAGGGGAGTGACCTCAGAACTATGTCTACCAGCCTTGATTATAAGCTCTGGAGCCAGATTCTGGAATTCGAGTTTGGATGTTCACACATTCAAGTGGCTGGCTGGGGCCCTGCTTATGTGGACTTTTTAAAAATTCAGATACAAAGCAGGCCTTCATTATTGTGTTTAGTAATGGTACCCTTTAATTTGGGTTCCTCCCCATTTCCTTCCCCTGTCCTCCCACCCCTGCTGGTCCTCTTCCTCTCCCCTGTAGTCCCCTGTGATATTAATCTTGGTTCTATCTAGAGCCAACTATAAGACATGCCTCTGGGAGGGCAAAGATGAACTGAGTGGGAAAGACCCTCCCCCAGAGGAGATGGCATCTTCTGACCACGACACAGATACAAAGAGGTCTGAGAGGAAAGCTGTGGCTTTTTGCCTGCATGCTTTCACCTCTTGTTAGAGAGTGCATCTACTCTATCCCTGCTACTGCTGCTGCCAGAACCCAATTTCTTGGGTCTTCCAACTTGATCTAAAGACCAGTGGGCCCCTGGGACTGCTCAGACATCCAGTCTAGGAGACAGAACAAATACCAGGTTCTGAGTTTCTGTAACATAAAGATAGCTGCTGAATATATATATATATCCATTCTCTGTTCTGTTTCTCTAGAGAATCCTGCCTAATACACTTCTATTTCACTTTCTGTGATATGAATTCTACTCCCCGTTTTTCCCCCATACACTTTCATTAGTACCCCCTTTTCTACCCTCTCATGTCCCCTTTCTAATGACCCAAACCACCACACATGTATATACATATAAAATTAGAATATAAGATCTACTTATGAAAGGAAAATATGATATTTGTATTTCTGAGCCTGAATTACTTCACTTATAATATTCTCTGTTTCTATCCATTTTCCTGACTTCATGCTTATTTGTGATTGAATAAAATTCCACTGTGTATATTTGCCATACTTTCTTTATCCAATCATCCATTGAGAGATGTCTAAGCTGGTTTTGTTATTATGAATAGGATAGCAATAATCATGGATGAGCAAGTGACTTGTGGTAGAAAGGACTTAGAGTGTCTGAACTTCTTGATTGTTAGCCTGAGAGTTTGACTGTCTCTTTTTGAATATTGAACTCAGACCTGTTGAGGGGTACTGAGTGCCTACAACAACCTGATGGGGGAAAGACAGAGTGTGTATGAAGACAGACAATGCATGTGCTACAAGGGTGGGACATGTCTTAGGATGTAGGGAAGAGAAGACTTCTGTGAGGATCGAGAGGAACTGGGATTGCAGACAGCAAGAACATGAGAAAGCCCTGGAGATTACACAGCAGCTCACAAATGAAGAAAGGATGTTCTATGTAGAGGGGGAAAAGAGAAAAGGATTAAGCAAGTTGGATGAGAATGGAGAACTGAGTGAGTAAGGTCCAACCAACTTCAGGGGTTGTGATATACCTTGGCCTCCATCTGCTGGTCTGTGGGGTATGGCTAATTCATTGTGTAGGCCATGGCCATGACCATTCAAGGTCTTAGCCCAGGTCTAGCAGGCTGAGCTCCACCTAGGGGCTTGTTGAAATGCAGGTTCTCCACCTCATCTGGACCCACATCCCTGAATCTGCATTTTAAGGAATCTTATGTACTGACTGGTGTGAACTGGCCTGCTTTGTCAAGTCCTCTGTGGGTGCTCTTGGAGATTTGGGTGGGAGAGCCAGAAACCAGCATGCAGGCACAGTGAGAAAGATGCTTTGGAGATTGGGGACACATACACAGTGCCTGAAACCGGAGAGATATGGATAGATCTACTCAGAGAATTCAATGCATGTCACACTCTGCTCCCAAACCCCCCTCCACCCCTGCCTTCCCAACAACTTCATCTCTTCAACTGGAGTTTGATCTCTCTCAAGCTCAGAACATTGTACCAACAGACTCCAGCACTGCCTCTTGTGGTTGTCTTTCTTCTCAGACACCTGCTACTGTAGCTCAGCCTCCTACCCTCTTCTCCTTCTGACCGTGACAGCCACATTCTAACTGAATGCCACAGCCAGAGAAGTCAATCCTAGCCTGATCCTCAACCACCACTGCTCATGATCCCTGAGGGCTCCCAGCTCTCCTCAAGGCCATAGCCACTCCTCTCTTGTAGCACAGAGCTTTTGACAGTTGCAGCCCATCCTTCTGTGACAGCCACACATGTATCTCATGATGCCTGAGTCCATCCTGCCTTCCACCCCAGAACTTCCTGGGGATACAAGGAAGTTTCCCTCTACTCTTCCTTGGCACTGGCCGTCTAGAACTGTGACCATCTTACTTCCTCTTTTCCAATTCTCCAATCACACAACCTCCACAGAAGCCTGCAGTGCTTTCATGGGGATAGCTTCTCATGTGTAAAGACAGCAGTTGCTGTGTCCTCTGGCTATCAAATGACTATATTACCAATGTTAAGAAGATGCTGAAAATAATAAAGAACTGAGCAAAGCTCTCCTGAAAGCCCCTCCTCCAAAGATAATCCTTGGTGAGTAGATGTTGCCATTGCTACTTCTCAAAGACAAATGCTGAAAACCTACTCCTGAGTTCAGCTGGCTACTTCAGGTTGAAGGTAGGGAAAGCCAGATGAATAATAGTTTTCCAAGTTGGAAAAAAAAATCAAAACAGTAAAGTGTTGGGGTAGATGGAATTTGGGGGTTTCAATCCCACCACAGATCATTTAATTCCCAAATAAAAGACATGAAACCTTTATATTTATAATGAGCCTTTAAGCATTAGAGCCAGGCTGATATCAACCCTAGTTTGTCTACTTTGCTATCAGTAACACCAAGCTATCACTTGCCATGGCCCTCCTGGGCTGCTCCTGCTCCAGCAGGCTGGCCTTCATGGCCATGCGCTCACAATTCTCCTCCCCCATGGCACCTTTCTCCTCTACTTGTGGTCTTACCTCAGACCTCAAGCCCAGGGACAGAAACCCAGCTTCTCTTCTGCCCAGCTACAGGCTGTAGGCATGCATCTTTACTAACCAATAATTTTAAATTAAGGAGCAAGGTTTCCACAACAGCAACAACAACAAACAAACCTGGCATATGTAAGAATTCAGTTGTCTTAAGACAGCTAGCTCTTAGGATACAGAGCTTAGCATTACAATACATAGCAGCAGATGAAGCCTGGACAGTAAAGAACATGCCTAGACATGCATTGCAGAAAACTCTATGGCAGTTAGCATGAATGACAAGATAGGGAAATCTGGAGAAATCACTTACAACACAGTGGCCCACACGATGGGCCAGGATGGAGATAAATGAAGTTTGAGAGGACAGTCTTGGAAATGGCTGTCAGAGTGTAGCAGAGGCTGGCGAATGCCAACCTGAGGATAGCACAGGCTACTGGAACTAGGTAGAAGCAGAGCTAGCAGGCTCAGGGTTTGCCTCAGTGGGGTAGGGTGGCATCTCTAGGCACTTGAAGGAGCTTCAACTGGTGGGTAAAACACTAAGTACAGCATTTACCAGGAGAAACGGTGCCTGCGTGCTGTGAGTCTGTTGGTTTAGGTCCCCTGTTTCCCCCAAATGAGACCTAACAGAGTTGCAATCTTTTTTTAAAATCCTAAATTGGCTTCTTTTCTTTAGGAAAATGGCCCTCGAGTCAATTAATTTCTATCATGGAGAAGCAGTTAGAGATCTGATTGGAGGAACAGTGAAGGAAGAGATGGCTGCTCCCTGGATTCCACTACTATAATCCAATTAAACCAGCATCTATCAAGGTTCCAAAGTGAATACAGTTGAGGCAGGAAGTCACAGACCCCGTATGAGGAACCTCTCAGTGCCACACACCAGCAGGGATCTGGGAGGGAGCCAAGAAGCTGTTGTGCAGCCTTGGTTCCCAGAAGGCTGAGCTCTGGGATGGGGGTGCTGAGGAAGAGATCTGGGAGGAATCGGCATTTAAAAGAGAATAAGAGATGGGCCATGCTCACAGTCAGCTAATGGATGGATCATAGGGCTCCCAATGGAGGAGCTAGAGAAAGTAGCCAAGGAGCTAAAGGGATCTGTAACCCTATAGGTGGAACAACATTATGAGCTAACCAGTACCCCGGAGCTCTTGACTCTAGCTGCATATATATCAAAAGATGGCCTAGTCGGCCATCACTGGAAAGAGAGGCCCATTGGACTTGCAAACTTTATATGCCCCAGTACAGGGGAATACCAGGGCCAAAAAGGGGGAGTGGGTGGGCAGGGGAGTGGGGGTGGGTGGATATGGGGGACTTTTGGTATAGCATTGGAAATGTAAATGAGTTAAATACCTAATAAAAAATGGAAAAAAAAAAAAAAAAGAGATGGGCCATGACTGTCCACACCTGGGCAGCGTGAACTAGGGAGGGAAACTCCAGCCGAAGAGAAGAGAGAGCTTGTCCAAAACCCGGGAGTGTGGCCAGGCACGGTGGCTCACGTGTGACTCAGACTTGAAGGACTGAGACAGGAGACTGCCATGAGTTTGGGGTCAACATGGAATACAGAACCTTGCCTCAGAAATGGAAATAAAACCAAATGAACAAAAAGAGTCATGAGTATGAAGGCGTGAAGGAAAAAAACCATGCTCAGGAAAATGTGTGTAGTCTGTGCAAAGTGTCTTTCATGTTGCACAAATTTGTTTGTGAAAACATTTGTCACCAGCCCTATTTTTTTATTTAGTCCTTATGACAAACTTATCATAGACTGGTGTCACTGGACCCATTCTACAGACGAGGCAGCGGATGCCGAGAGGTGAGCCATAAAAACAACTACTAATGTTTGTTGAGGACTAAGCATGCCCTATAATCTGCTAAGTACTTTGTGTGTATGTGTTTCCTTATTTGTGTATTTAGTGTATGCACGAGTGGGTTTGGAGGGTGTGCCCCTTTGTGTGTAGGTCAGAGGTTGACATCAGATGTCTCCTTGTATAACTCTCCACCATGTTTTTTTCTTTTTAATTTTGAAAACATTAACACATGTATCTGTGTATGAGCACTTGAGTGTATGCATGTCTGTCACAGAATACATCCCCTTCAAATATCAAACACTGGGACCTCAAAATCCCTTTCCACAAACCTGCGTCTCCCTCTTTCCCAAAAAACCTTTCCTCTTTAACTCTGTCCCTGAGTAATTTGTAAAATAGAATAAAATGTCTCTGGTTTTAAGAGTTTGGGCAATTCAGAGTCAAACATGTAGAATGTTAGCTAGTGATGTTTAATAGTATATGGAAAGAAAGGAGGGATGGGGAATACTGTGGAAAGGCAAAGGAAGCTAGAGGAGTTTTCTGAGGAAGGGGGCTGAGTGGAGACTCCATGAAGGAAGTGAGAAGCTGAGGTATGCAGGTAGCAGACAAGGGACAAGTGCAGCAGTGGGGGGTGGGTCGCAAGAATGTGCTGGGGTTCAAGGAAAAGCTAGAGGCAGTGTGACCAGAAGGGAGAAAGAAAGAAATCAAGAAAACAAGGTGGTTCAGATGCCAATTGTCCAGGTCCATAGAAGGCTTATTACTACCTTATTCTGATGAAAGTCATTGGAGGCTTGTGAGTATAAGTGTGTGTGTGTGTGTGTGTGTGTGTGTGTGTGTGTGTGTGTGTGTGTGTGTGTGTGTGTGTGTTATGCACATGGAGCCCAGAAGTTGACATTGGTTGTCTCCCACTGTTATTTCACAACTTAATATTTGAGACAGGCTCTCTCATTGAGCTCAGAACTCACTGATTTCTAAACTGGGGCCAGCAAAGTCTGGGATTACCCATCTCCACATCCCCGTATTCAGTGATAGGGTGATACATGCCACCTCCCCTGGCTTTTTATATGAGTGCTGGAGAGTCAAACTCAGGCCCTAAATCATGCATCACAAGCACTTTACCAACTGAGCCACCTTCCCAGTCATTGGTGGTGTGTGTGAGAGAGGAGGGGAGAGGGAGGTAGGGGAGAGAGAGCGGGGGGGGGGGAATAGCACAGCTCATCTCCTTTTGCTATCATCATCACCATTGTTATTACTATTGTGTGTGTGCATGATGAGCATGTGTATGTATGTGGTGCATGGGTGTGCATGATGCGTGTGCATGTATGTGCACACACAGAGGTCAAGAGAAAATTGTTCAGGATGATTTTCTGTTGAGAACAAAATAAAAGGGGGAGGCCGGGGGGGGGGGCGGGGAGAAATGGGATAGGATAAAGATGCCCAACGCCCTGCCAGAGTTTCCCTATTCTCTGGTCAGTCAGGCGTGGGAGGGCTGCTACCTACCCTATCCACTCTTCCCTGGGTGGGCATTCCTCTATCCCACTCTTCAGGGGGTGGCCAAGGGGCAGCCCTGCCTGGGGACACCCCCCCCCCCGAGCTACTTTGCTAAAACCACCAGAGTTGTGGGAGAGAGGGAATAGGGGAAGAAGTTCCCATCACTGACCAGAGTGCGCAGCAGAACTTGAAGGGCAGAGACTCTCTATGGCTTAAGAGCTTTATTATAGAAATGCAGGGGAAAGAGAGAATGGAGGGGGGGAGAGAGAGGGGGGAGAGGAACGGCTAGAGAGAAAGAGGGAGAGAGGAGAGGAAAGAAGAAGACAAAGAGAAAGGGAAGGCCGGGTGTGGTGGCACACACACCTTTAATTCCAGCGCTCGGGAGGCAGAGGCAGGCAGATTTCTGAGTTTGAGGCCAGCCTGGTCTACGGAGTGAGTTCCAGGACAGCCAGGGCTACACAGAGAAACTCTGTCTCGAAAAAAACAAAATAAAAAATAAGAATAAAAAATAAAAAAGAGAGAAAGGGAAGAGGAGAGAGAAGTAAGAGATGAGAGAGATAAGAGGACAAAGGAGTGAGAGAGCAAGGTGGGGGCTGAGCACCCCTTTTTATGGTCTTCACTAGGTAACTAGGTCTTTGCTAGGTAACTGGAGAGGAGTTTAGCCTGAAGATCAGAAGCTTAGGCCATTGCTTACGTGACTACTGACCATGCTTCTCTTGTGGGGGCTGCGGGAGGTAGTACCTTAGGCAGGGGCCGGAGTTCCAGGAGCAGGAGGGAATGCTTACCGTGTCATGTAGGTGAATTATAACCATCGGGGTTCAAACCTTAGCTCGACTGGGGACCAGCCTGCAATTCCCCACAATTTTCCTTTCCCCTTTACATGTATGGTGTGGATGAAACTCAGGTCACCATGCATATTCAGCAACACCCTTTATCTACCTAGCCATCTCCCTATCCTCTGACATCACCTTTTGTTTGCTGTGGGAAATAGCCTGTGGCACAAGGACAAGTTCAGAGTCTCCTGCAGCTTTCTAAGGCCAAAGTGATGACTGGAGAAAGTCTTGGGGCAGAAGAGTGGTAAGAAAGACCAGTCTCCAACCACAGTTTGGAACTAGAGCTGAATGGGTTTGCTAATGGCCAGGGTGTAAGATAGATAAGAAAGATGTATCAAGAAGGACACCAAAATTTGGTCAGAGCATCCGAAGCATGCTGCTGTGGTTGATTGAGATCACAATGACACAAGTTAGAGACACAGCATGCTGGGTGTGTACTGGGATGCTGGCAACCATACTGGTTGTCCCGGTCATCTGCATTCTGCCTCTGTTAGTTCATGTGTCTACCAGGATCCCCAACATGATGCTCCCATCCATAACATACTCTCACCTCCCAACCTCACCGGTTCACCTGCCACCCTCAGTGGGTTCTTCCTCCAGCCCCAACAGTCAGGCAAGTCTGCCACAGCCTTTCATTCATTCTCAACAGCTCTTATCTCACCAATTCCTCAGTTCTCTGAGACTGTCTCTCGAGACAAACCTAATTTGACACTGACATAAGGACCAGATAGCATGTAAGGATTAAGAATAAGGACTGCAAAGTCACACTGATATCAGTTGAAAACCCAGATTTGCTTAGTAGCTATGGCCCCCTAGTCAATTTAGTCAACTACTGTGAGACTCAACTCCCCCATGTGTAAATTAGGGGTTGTGTTGGTTCATTTTCTTTTGCTGTACTAAAGTATCAGAGTCTGGTTAACATAAACAGCAGTTCCAAAGGTAGAAAAGCCAAGGCCAAGGTACTGCTATCTGACATTGGTCTT
Organism: Mus musculus; assembly: GCF_000001635.26. Taxonomy (NCBI): domain Eukaryota; kingdom Metazoa; phylum Chordata; class Mammalia; order Rodentia; family Muridae; genus Mus; species Mus musculus. Next base: position 71,724,073 of record NC_000077.6, read on the forward strand.
CTTATGCACACTCATGAGTCAGAAGGCAGAGGGTGAACTAGCTGCCACAGCCCTTTATACAGCAGCACTAACCCACTCATGAGGCCAGAGTCTTGCAGGGCCAGAAGGTCCTACCTCCCAACATCACCATTAATATAACCTGTATCCTCAATGTCCCCTAAAGTCCTACATTTTGAAAGCTCAGTCATCAGCCTGAGAAGTAGTAGAATCTTTAGGAAATTGTGGTGATCAATTTTAGTTGTCAACTTGACACAGTCTAGAATCATCTGGAAAGAGTCTCAATGGGAGATTGTCCAGATCATGTCTGTGGGGGACTATTGGAGTATGTTAATCGATGTAGGAAGACCTAGCCCACTGTAGGCAGCACCAATCCTTAAGCAGAGGATCCTGTGCCAAATAAATAAGAGAGGGAGTTGAGCCCTGACAAGAACACATGCATTCATTCTATCTTGTTCTTGACCCTGGATAAGATATGACTAATTTAAGTTTTTGACACTTTGATTTTCCTTCTATGAATAATTATAAGCTGGAATTGTGATCTAACCTAAGCCCTTTCTCCTTTAGGTTGTTTGGGCAGGAGTTGGTTATCACAGCTATAGAAATGAAACTAACAGGATAAGCCTAATGGAAGGAAGTCATATTACTGTCGACATGCCCTTGATTGGGCTATGGGTACGCTGAATCCTTCCTTTCTCTTTTTACTTACTAGCCTCTATGGAGTGAATGACTTTATCTCACATGGGCTTCTTGCCAGGATAGGCAGCCTAACTTCAGTCCCCCTAAACATTAGAGCCAAACAACTACAGATTGAAACTTCTGAAACCGTGAGACCAAATAAATCTGTCTTGTTTAAGGGAATTGCCTTACTATTTTGTCACAGCAACTGAACACTGACTGTTACACAGCCACACATAAGTTTGGTGGTGAATTTGAATTGTAACAGAACTTATAATACTAGCTCTGCCTTAGGGCTATCTTAAGGAGTAAGGGAACCTAACACAAAAAGTGCTTAGTGTAGGGTTGATATGTGTCAATACCCTAGTTAATGCTAATGCCACTTTTGTCTTCATTGATATCGTCATCATCATCGATATTATAGTCATCAATTTAATTATCTTCATCAGTATCATCATCATTTTACAATCATCCTCATCACTGTGCTCTTTAGATACTTGAGGGTCCAGTTTGGGAGGTTCGTAAGAGGCCAGAGAGCAGGCTGTGCAACTGTGCAAGTGGAAATGTCGTGTGAAGTGAAATGGTGAGAGCTAAGGCGCAAGTCAGCCAGACCCCTCCCATAGCTCTCTGTCCCCTAACTGTGCCAGCCTTGCTCTCAGCTACCCCATTTCCAACTCTCTCAGAAGCCTGGGCTTGAGACCTGAGAAAGGTTTTCTGGAGAAATAGAGAGACGGTGGTGGGGCCACAGGGCCCAAGAATGAACTCTGAGGCATTACCAGGAGAGGACAGGGCAGAGTGAGTATTTGAGTTTCAGCTGGGAAGACCAGGAAGCAGCGATTCCTTCTCTGAGAAGGGGAGACCCCTAAATAGGGGAGGATTAGTGTGCCAGCTCACTTCCCTTGGCACTGAGTCTAGACTGAGGGCATCCATCTGTACAGTTGCTAGAAGATGTCTTGCACCCACTGTCCCCACCATGAGCAGCCTGTGGAACTGTGTAACACTTCTTTCCCAGTAGCTACTGTCCTCAGACCTGCCAGAGCTCCTGTCTTATCCTCGTTCATTTCTTCCACTGTCCAAGGACTCACCTTCCATCAGTAGAAAGCGAATGTCTCCTGTAAAGGCTCTGAAATCAGGGGTGGATGGGGTTAGGTTAGGGTTAAGGATAGAGCTAGGTCTTAGGGTTAAGATTAAGCTTAGGACTAAGGATAAAGGTTAGCACAAGCCTGGCCATTTTCCCCAGGAACAGATTATTTCACAAATGGTCTCTCTGTACTTGTTACTTTTCTTATTTCTGTAATGAAATATCTGTCAAATCAGCTTAAGGATAGAAGAGTTTATTTCAGTTTTGTGGTAGGGCTGATCTGAAGGAGCCAACCTGAGCTAGCCGGGTTTGTAGGCCATTTAGCTGGTGAAGCAGGCAAGCTGCCGGTGACCTTTCTTATTACCATCCAGTGAGACCCTCACAACATTCCCATGCACTTAGGAGCACTGTGTAGCCTATAATGAACTCCAATAATCATTCTGTCATCTAAAACTTGCAAGAGACACAGCAAGCAATTAATTAGCAGAGCCAGTACATTCATTAAGTCACGGAGCGATAGTAAGACACAGCTAGTCTGTGGGCTCTGAGCTTAGTCGGCTAACCTCATCAGACAGAGTCTGGAACCTGGAAACCAAAGAGGAAGGGGTCTCACTTGTCATCCACTGCTAAAACAGCCCAGAATGGCTTCAACCACTCATGTACTCATCTCTGTTCAGTGTCCTGATCCATCAGCTGCAGAACCAGTGTGTCAGGTCTCTGTGTCAGGACCCTATAGATGCTGCTCCTTCTGGGCCAGGAGATGCAGCAGCCTAAAGGAATCTGGGAGATGGAGGTGGTCAGCCACAGGGAGAAGGTGGAGACGGCCCTGCTTATACTTGCTGTGATTATTATATCCCCCACTCAGACTCGTTTCGTAAATGTAGGTGACCAACATCTGTTCTCAGCCAATGAGTGACCGGCGGAAAGTGTGACGTTAGCCCTTTGGCACAGAAGGTATGGTGCTCTGGTCGATGGTAGCAGTGGTTGTGGGTTGCAGTGGAGAAGAAAGGCGAGCTTTGAAAAAAAAACCCTAGTCTCCTGTCAGCTTTCATCGTGATTTGAAGACAGGTCTCTGCTGCACGCAGAAAGGATTTAGCTCCAAGATACAATAAAACCACATTTAAAAATTCATCCAACTTCAGGGCATCGGGACACTGAAGGAAAGGAACTTTCTGATAAAGTAACAATAATCCAGTTTAGAAGACAGTTGCCATGGTTACCTCCAGTCTCTGGGGTTGTTTTTCATTTGGCAAGAGGTATTAGATATCTTTCCAAGGTAAGCTGAATGGACCAAGAGGCCTGAGGAACACAGTATGTCCTGGGGCTCAGGTCATTCGATCCTGTGATAGCTAGAGTCACTGGCCAAGTGACAGTCCACCCCAGATAGAGTCTGATGCTCCAGAGAGGGCACATTCTACCCATCAGTTGAACAGGAGGAACTGAGCCCCTACACCAGTGATAGCATTCAGGGATGTCAGCCAGCTGCACTTGAGGGGTTCTAGATAGGTAGATGCTGTCTGCATCCATTTCCTTACCAGTAACCTCACACGGGAGGTAATACGTCTACATTGCAGATGAAGCAACTGAGGCTCAGGACACCGAAGATGCTCAGCAGAGCTCACACAATACTGGAGTTGGTGTTCCAACCCCAACAGCTCACATGCTGAAGATTTAGTTCCCAGTGCAACAGAGCTCAGAGAGGGTGTTTGGGGGAAATGAATAGATTACACGGGCTCTTACCCCCTTGTTGATGAACTGATTCCCATTGTCTGTGAACTGTCTGGGACACTGGCTCAGTCCCCTTGCATGGGGCAGCTGTGTTCTCAGTTGTTCCTCCCCTGAGGCCCCGAAGGAAATGAATTCAGCCCAACTGTGGGTCTGTCTATGGGGTGTATGGCCTACAGCAGTGCTCACCTGGGGTGATTCTGCACTACCTAAAAGGACAGCTGCCTCTATCTAGAGGGGTTTGGGTTGTTTGGCTGGGGGAAGGGATACATCCACCACCACCACCCGCCAGCAGTGTCTTCTAGGACAGCTGTTCTCAACCTGTGCATTTGGAGGGTCACTTAAGAGTATCGGGAAGCTTTACATTATGATTCATAACAGTAGCAAATGTATAGTTATGAAGTAGCAACAATATAATTTTATGGTTGGGGGTCACCACATGAGTAACTGTATTGAAGGGTTTCAGCATTAGGAAGGAAGAGAACCACTGCTCTAGGAGGAAGCCCAGTAATAGTGCTAAGCATTAAATAAGGCATGATACACACACACACACACACACACACACACACACACACACACACAGAGAGAGAGAGAGAGAGAGAGAGAGAGAGAGAGAGAGAGAGAGAGAGAGAGAGAGTCACCTGGACATTGTGAGAGCAGAAAGGCCTTCCACTGCAGTGAGCACACTGCCACTCCATACCCCTCTAACCACTAACCACATCCGGCAATTGAGCCCCTGAAACGTGGCCAGTCATGACTGAGGAACTAAATGTTCAAGTTTATTTCATTGTAATTAATTTGATTTTAACCTTAAATAGCCACATGCGGTTGGCTAATGGAAGCTGTGTGGACCAGTTCTGTTCTCAGCAGGATGCAGAGAGTCTTCCTTGGTTCCTGAGGGGAAGCTTCACTCCCAACTGCAGAAGTGTCTTCAGGGCACATTTCCCTGAACGAAAGATTTCCTACCACATTCTCCCTGGCCAAGCAGGCCTTCAGTCCGTGCTGGGGCTTGAGTCCAGCTCTCACCTGCTCTCCAGTGAGCCCTTTCTGGCTTCCAACAGATCCTGTCCAGACCCCTGAGACTGTGACCCTGAACCACAGGTATGAAGAGGAAGTTGAGTTCATGAATCATTTCCTCTCAAGAGAACTCTAACCTGCCCCTTTCTTCCCAGCCATCAGCTCTGCTCTACTGAGAGGTGTGGCTGGGCAAAATGCTTGTCCTTCCTTCAGGGATAGCAAACTCTCACCCTCCCGAACTTTTGGGAGTTCTGCTGGAGAATGGAGGAACCTGCCCCAAGGGTAACTTAATGTCCCTGCACAGGTAGAGATTGTGACAACTCCAGGCAGCAGCCCCTCTGGCTTATTATACACCCAGTCCAAGAAACTGACTTCTATGTAGCCAGGCAGAAACCTTAGATGGAGGAAAGCCGTTGAAGCCTAGCAGGAGCTGGGAGAGGATGCGCAGAATAGGGGTTTGTTCAGGAGGGTGGGAGGGATGAAGAAAGAGAAATCGTCTTGCCAAAGGGTCATAAGGGTTTTAATATCATTCCTATTTCAGAAATAAAGGTGAGCTCAGATGGATTAAGCCACTTATCCAAAGCAACACAGCAAGTTCATGGTAGAATTATCCTTTGAACCTGAGTCTACCAGTCTCCAAGCCCCGCCATGTTAAATCTGAGGCATCAGTAAGAGGATGTGTCACTGGACTTTCAAGGGTGTCACAAAGCCCTCTGTGGGTCATTTGTTCAAAACAAAAACCCTGATTTTCTGGAGGCCAGGCCAAAGAAGATGTATGGCGGTAGCATCGCTTTGGCACCAAGGTGAAGATGAGACAGAGTGGCTCCCTCCCAATTCTGCTTGGGAAGCCAGCTGTGCCTCTAATTGGCTCCGGGGATAAAGATGTGGTTGGGGGATGGCTATTTATTTCACAGTGGGAAACATACATCCTGATTTGTGTGATCAAAATCCAGTCTGACTCTCTGGGGTGCTGCTGGGGGGGGGGGGAGGTTGGGAGCTGGCAGGGACAGCCACTGGGCTGGGGAGCTGCTTAGCTTTGAAGTGTTTGCAGAGCCTCCTAATTAAAGGACAGGCCCACAAGGAAGCAAGCTGAGTAATGTGGGGAATTGGAATCTGGATGGCTGCGAATCTCCATGTTGAAATTAATCCGTTTTCTGGCTCTAAGAGGATGTTCTCTGGTCTCGTCTTCCATGCATGTGGCTTTACAGCTATTATCCAATTATGCCTCTTTAGAGTTTAAATGTATGTTCTGGAGCAAACAAGGGTGACAAATGGGTGGCAAGAATTTACTAGCTACTACTCTGTGCCCTTGACAGACATCACTAATCAATCAAAGTACCATTTTATAGAGAGGTTACTGGAAGTTTTGGAATGTTTTGTAGAGTAGGATCTAGATGTGGTCTACTATGTCGGGACAGCCTAGAGAACAGGTAGGACCCCCATCCCCCTTCCGTGTGTTTTTATGTGTGTATTGCCTATGTATATGTATTCATATTTCCTATATGTAGGCATATGTACTATGGGGTTATATGCACACATGTAAACACATCCATATAGAGGGCTGAGATTGATGTTAGGAATCACTCTCAAGCTCACTTCCATATTCCTTGAGAAGGGTCTCTCAATCAAACTCAGAGGTCACCAAAATGCTTAGTCTAGATAGCCAGCTTTTTCTGGGCCCTCCTTCTGAGGTTGGGATGACAGGTAAACTACCATGACCACCAGGCTAATGCGTAGGAGTGGGTTCTGGAGATTTGTACCATAGTGAGTTCTTTAAACACTGAACACCCAAGGACAGGTAGATCTTACTTAAAGCCATTGCTGTAATAACCTTTATGATACTAGGATAACAAGAATAGGTGAGCTTGCAGCCCAGGATCAGAGGGCCTCCAGTTCACAGTGCCATTCGGCTGCCTCCTAAGCACTTTCTATTCTCTCTTCTCAGCTAAGTGATGGATCAAGCCTTTCACTGAACACATACAGGAACGGGAACTCACTACTTTATAGGTGACATGTATCCCCTGGGGCCAGCTCCTAATAGTGTAGGCTCTGGAATGAGCTGCTCCTAAAGTGTTTGTCCTGGTTCATCCTCTCACAACTGACCCTGAGCATAGCCCATGTGCTCTTCAGAAGGGGTCGTGCCCCTGTCAGGCAGGTTCGAGAACTACTAAATGGATAATCAAAACTTGCCAAGTACCTTCTGCATGACTGGTGTACAGAGCATAGAGGTTTTAAATTTTTAAATGGTGACGAAATTTGCCTTATGAAATACCGTTCCAGGGGCTACTTGGGGATTCCAGAATAGGTCTGTTTCCTCATTCCCATGACAGCCTGGCATACATTTAAGACACACTTTATGAAGACAGAGTGTCATATCTTTTCCAGTTCCTTCAGCATTTCCAGAAATCTGTGCAGTGCTGTCTCTGCACAGGCTCTCAAACTGTGGACCCAATTCTCTGGGGAGCTCTGCTGACAGCTGGCCAGGCAGGACTGCCCACAGCCACATCTCTCACTGTAGGCGCCTGCATTGTTTTATTTGAATATTCACTTCATTCACTTAACCAATAATTCACAGGACTTGGGGGTATTTCGCTACCATTTCTGCTATCTGGGTCCCAATCCTACATGACCTCCCTAAATTGTGTCACCAGCTGGCGACAGAGGGGCCATCACAGAAGCTCGTGGGAGACATTTCTGACTCAAACCATACGACTAGGACTTCCTATCTTTTTTTTTCTTTTGGTTTTTCGAGACAGGGTTTCTCTGTGTAGTCCTGGTTGTCCTGGAACTCACTCTGTAGACCAGGCTGACCTTGAACTCAGAAATTCGCCTGCCTCTGCCTCCCAAGTGCTGAGATTAAAGGCATGCCCACCACGCCCAGCTTCCTACATTTTTTTTTACCTTGAAAGATTTTTTAAAATTTCCAGGTGAAAAAGTAAATGAAAACCAAGGACATAAAGCAAACGAACAAACTACACATTTTTTTAATATTTATTTTATTTATTATATGTAAGTACACTGTAGCTGTCTTCAGACACCAGAGAAGGGAATCAGGTCTTGTTACAGATGGTTGTGAGCCACCATGTGGTTGCTGGGATTTGAACTCAGGACCTCTGGAAGAGCAGTCAGTGCTCTTTACCACTGAGTCATGTCTCCAGCCCCAAACTACACATCTTAAAGCTTCTAGAGAATGAAAGACAGGATACTTTGGAGGTCCAGAGAGGGAGACCACTGTAACGGGACCATATGATGAGGAACTGGGGCAGAGTGGGGGAAGGGTGGAGAAGAAGGCAGAGCTGTAGAAAGCAGAAGCTCCTAAGAAGGGAACCCAGGTGACCAGACTTCCATCCTAGGTTTATTCTGCTTGATGAAGATTGGACTTAGAGTGGAAGAGGGCAGCAAGTGAAGTGGGAGCAAGTGAAGCTTTTCCCTGGGAGACAGAGAGAACCGTGGATCAGTGTCAATTGTATGCTACAGAGAAGACAGGTCAGAAGCTTACTTAGAAAGCAAGTGTGAAGGCAACAGGACTTAGTCACTGTTTAGTGAGCAAAAAGGAAGAAGGAATGATGCCCTGGTTAAGGTGGTTGGGAAACCCTGTTCCCCAGGGGCTCACTCCCTCCACCCTCTCTCCCTGAATGACATCATGTTCTCTGCTGGTCTTTGCCCCTCCACTAGGGCTCAAGTCTAACCACAAAAGACAAAAGCTGAGTCTGGGGAGATGGCTCCGTCAGTAAGATGCCTGCCAAATTAGCACAAGGACCTGAGTTTGAATCCCTAGCACCCACAGAAAAGGCTACACGTGGCACCTGCACCTGTAATCTTAGTGTCAAAAGGCAGAGACAAGAGGATCCCCGAGGCTACCTTCAGCCAGTGTGGTCCAGTCAGTTAGCCCTAGGTCCCATGAGAGACCTAACTCAACAGATAAGGTGGAAAGGAATGCAAAAAGTTATCCAATGTTGGCTGTTGTCCTTCATGGACCTGCACACATAGATGTCTGTGGCTACCAGGAACGCACACACACACACACACACACACACACACACAGAGAGAGAGAGAGAGAGAGAGAGAGAGAGAGAGAGAGAGAGAGAGAGAGAGACAGAGAGAGAGAGAGAGAGAGAGATAGAGGGAGAGAGAGAGAGAGAGAGATAGAGAGAGAGAGAGAGAACAGTAGCTTTCCTCAACTTCTCCCAGTTTCAAGTCTCTCTCAGGCGTGACCCTCCCTCCCCATGTAGAAGCTTGCTGCAATCTGGCACGGTCTCCCATGGTGAAGATGTGTGCCAGTTTCAGGGTTTAGTGCTAGCAACACAGTTGTCTAACAGGCACACGGCCACACTCTCCACCTAGTCTCCAGCAGTTACATAGCCTGACATTTTTGGCCTCTGTTTTTACTTTTTCGTTTTCCAATGTGTTCAGAACCTAAAGAGGGACAGTGCAGTATAGTTTATTAAGGATTTCCCCAGAGTTTCTAAAACTTCAATGCGCTAAAGGAAAACAAAACTGGGTTTGAGGAGCCAATTTTGAGTATGAAAAGAAAAAGAAAAAGAAAAAGAAAAAGAAAAAGAAAAAGAAAAAGAAAAAGAAAAAGAAAAAGAAAAAGAAAAAGGAAAAGAAAAAGAAAAAGAAAAAGGAAAAGGAAAAGGAAAAGGAAAAGGAAACGGAAACAGAAACGAAAGAGAAAAAGAAAAAGGAAAAGGAAAAGGAAAAGAAAAAGAAAAAGAAAGAGAGAAAAGAGCAGGTGGTGGCTGTGTGTCCTGTCTGCCAGCCTTTTGTCACTGTAATAAAATACCTGTGATTATCAACTTAAAAAGGAAAAAACAACTTCGTTTTGTCTCATAATTTCTGGGATTTCATGGGTGTTATTGTTTTTTTGCCTGCAGCAAGGCTGTGCAGAATGGAAGGAATACACAGTGAAGCAATCTGCTCACATCATGGTGGTCACGAAGCACCACCATGAAACAGGAGGATGAAGTGTCCCTTCAGTTTCAAAGGCACATCCTGGCGTGGCCAGAGACATCTTACTAGAGCCCATCTTGTAAAGCTTCCCCCACTCCCCAGTGGTGGCCGAAGATGACGCCAGTGACAAACACTTGGGGCTTTGAGGACATTTGCTATTCAACCATAACATCTGGGAAGGCCTTTGACCTTTGTTTCTAGAAGCTTGAATTTAGACCAGTTGTGTGTAGCCACCAGTGGCCACAGGTTCCTGGGTTCCTGAAAGGAAAGCTGGGGATGGGTAGGAAGGACAGCGAGAGAAATTACAAGCCAAGACAAAGTTCTAATCAAGCCTCAACTTTAATTCTAGGGTCTGATTTTTAAAGGGGGAGAACCCATCCCCCACTATGCCGGGATCTTGTTGCTTGGTCAGGATCTCACCAGGAAGGTGCTCAGCAGGAAGTGGCTTCTGGCAGGAAGCGGCAGATGGCAGGGCAATAGACTTTACCTAGGTCAGACAGACAAGGTCTGATTCAGCCTGCTCAAGGCTGGGAGGAGGGCACAGTTGTGCCTTGCAGTTTTGTGATTTTTCTTTAATGGCTCTTGTTTAAAGACTGGACGGAGCAGTATGTTGACTTTAGAAGATATTTGTAGTTTTTGACCTTTGCTGCAAAAACTGGTGCTTCTGAGCAGCCCACCTCAGCAAATAGCACCTGTGTGTGTAACCTTGTGTTCGAACAAGCTGAAAGAAGAGCAAAGATGGAGGTCTATACATCACATATTGAGCCAGGCTGAAAGACCTCACTTGGGTCTGCTACCTGGAACAGCTTAGCACCCAGTGCCTTCAGCCAGCTCGTTCCTGAGAGGACAGAGGCAGAGAGAGACTAGAGGGAGCTTTTAAAAGCCTGCCATGTGGAAACCAAGAAAGGGGAGAAGGCATTCCTTCTAAGCCATTCTTGATGCTGTCAGTGACAGGACTCAGGAAGGGGAAGATGAAGCTGCTTCCTAGAAGCAGGGATGGTTCTGTTTCAAATTCTTCATCTGAGTAATCCTACCCCGCATGCCATTTTCTCCTTTCTGTAAAGGAGAAAATCCTGTTCTGCAAAGATGCAAGGGAGGGGCAGATTGTCCTGAAGGCCACTCAAACACCAACTGGCTGTGAGTTCGGGGGCCATACCAGGGGAGGAGAGTCTGTCACTGGCTTTGGTCTCAGAACATACACAGTTCAGCTGCATTTCTGGTCCCCCAATATGTTCCTGGGTGCCAATTAACTGCAGTTCTGCTGGGATTGCATTTCCAGCATTCCTGGACCTCTGACCCCAGTGAATTTAATTCTGCTCCTTTAATAATTTCTGAGAGTATAGATTCTGTTGAGTGAGCAGGTTCCCTCCTGTGGAAATCAACTTAAATCCTGAAGCAGCACACTGCATATTCAGGAAGATAGAGCCCAGATTTAATTGGGGAGGGGGCTAAAGAAAAGGTCATCAGGAGTGTCTCTGAAGAGGCCTCACGCACTGGGTTCCCCCAAGAAGCACAGTAGCTAGGAGCTCAAGCTACGTTCCAGGTTAGAAGTCAAGCCCTCCTCCATCATTAATAGCTTCCCATATTCAAAGTCAATTTATAGTCTAGGCATGGACTGGATACTGTAAACGGCAAAGATGCAGGTATGTGGTTCTTCAAGGGAAGGTAGACTGGTGTGGAGAGCAGCAGGTGGAGTGAGATTGGCAGGCTGGCAGACAACATTGGCCTGCCTGTTGTTGATGAGACCTAAGCCACTGGGATCCTTCAGGCCTTCACAAGAAACTGAGTCAGGAGGGGGTCGGCTTTGCAGTGTCTAGAATCAGAAGGCCATGAAAAGGCAACTGATGAGAGGAATCAGAACAAGGGAAGGGGACCAAGGAGCAGAGAGGGCAAGAGAAAGGAAGAGGGCAGAAAGGGAGGAGGAAGGGAGCCATGAAAAAGACTGAGTGCAAGAACCTACACTCAAATAAAATTAGATGGAGGCGGGTGCATCCTGCACCTCCGGAGGCTTCCAGGCTCACTAAGGCCAGGCAATATTCTCAGCCTTCCTTCTATGAGACGCCCTTCTTCTAAGGAGGCTCCCTCTCTTGGCCCAAGTCAGAGCGAGCTCCTGGCACTTGCAAACAAAAGTGATCTTAAGCTCTCCTGGCAGACAGTTGCGACACACCGGTGTAATTGTAGTACTGACAGGAAAGGAGACTGGGGAACACAGACAGGAGCCAGCTACCTGGATGGGAAGGAGTCCAGACAGCTAGGAAAGGCCTCATAAAGAGTCAGTATGAAATCAGTCTTGAAGGCACCGCAACAGTGCCAGACAGTGTCAACCAGTCCGCCTGCGCTAGCCGCTTCCATGCGCTCTCCTGCTGTCCCTCAGGCTTTGCGACAACTTAGGAAGCAGGGATAAGATGTCTGCATTTTTTTGTTTTTTTGTTTTTTTGGTTTTTTGGTTTTTTTTTTTTTTTTTTTTTTTTTTTTTGGATGGATTTTTTTGGTTGTCCGTGCTTAAGTTGATGCTCTGGTCTCTGATGTCATTCAGGCTTTGCCTTCCCTCCTGTCCACCACTATACCCTTCCCAAAGTCTATCGTGTGAACTACAAACAGTAGGGCTGGGCTTTGCGTATACAGATAGAGGAAGATGGGGGTCATGGAGAACCCTGAGCCTGGCCAAGGGAGCAGCTATGAGATATGCAGAACCCAGTGAAGATTGAGAGTGTGAGACTTCACTTGCCACCCCGTGAGAATTTGAAGATGGAAGCAGTTGTGGGCCTCTTGGTGCTATGACCCATGAGTCCAAACCAGTCCCACTTTATGAAGACAGACAGGGGTTTGGAGCACTTTCAACACCACATCTTCTTGCCTGGAACTTGAGAGGTGCTGTAGTGAGAAGAAGGATCTAAGGTAAAGGAAGCTGGGGCTTTCTCCATGAGCTCAGTAGCTTGGACTTAAACCTGTAGGGACAGGCAGCCAGGGGAATCCTATCTCAACTTGTACCTCCAGGTAGCAAAGCATAAACGGCTGCAATCGCTACAAAGAGGGGACATTGGCCATCGCCCATCCTCCGGGGATTTCCAATAGAAAGTGTTTTCATGTGGCCTGCTTGGTACTTTCTTATCACTGGAGACGACCTGGCCAAGAAAGTTCAGAGGCCACAGTGGGAAAATCCTCATTTAGGGAATGTTGAATCCATTAACACCATATATTTTTTAAAGTGTCTCAGCTGGAGGAAAATATTTAAATAGAAGTCATTAGTGAGCACATTTTTTTTGAAGCCAACAGTGCCTAATAAGTCAAAATTGCTTTCCCTAAAAATGAAACCTATTGAAAAATTTTGAAGCCCTCCCCCTTTCTGAAATGCTCAATTAGGGTTGAAAGAAAAGAAAAAAAAATCCATAGAGATGCCTGGATTGAAGCTGCTGAGAAGCCAGAGTGCTTTCTGGTTAGGCGCCATCCAACCACAGTGATACAAATCGGGCCTTTAAGGTAATTTATGTCTGGGGCAAGAATTTGGAAGTGGGTCCGCTTGGAGCTAAAAGCATCGTAAATAAGCTGGGTTGGGAGACAGAGATGTGCTGGCTGTGGCAGGAATTAGAGTGGTCTGTGACTGCCCCCTCCGGAGGCACCTGAGTCTACTCCCTGGGATCTCAAAGGCTGAGAAAAGGCAGCACCCGCCCTTGCTGGCTCATGCCCACTGTGTCCTGGGAGAGGCTGAGCTTCAGAGAGGAACAGAGTCCTGGCCATGTCCTATGGCACAGCAGCAGCAGCAGCAGCAGAGTCAGCATTAGGTCTTGCTTCCTCCCTGGCTACAGTGCCCACTAGTGTCGAAATTAGGTGCTGTGACTGCCTCGACCCTGAGGGCCCAGGACTTGAGTTGAGGAGGGAAAAACCAAAACCAGAAGGTCCAAACCACTGTAGCAAGAAAAAAAAATGTCACATACAGTCGTGTCAGGATGACAATGAGCACATAAGCAAAGGAGCATGTACATGCATGTGTGCATACATGTGTGCAAGCCTGTGGGGGCACATGTACTCATGTAACTTTTATACCATGCACATGGGTATGTGCCTTAGCTTGTCTGCTCCTGTTCAACCACTGAACAGCTCCAACATGCATATGTGTATTGTTTATATATGCATGTGTGCACATGCCTGTATGTGTATGCATGACACAGCATGTGTATGCGTCTGTGTATATATACACTTACGCCTCTATCTGATTAGATTGAAAAAGTCCCAATCCAGGTTTCAGCAAATTTAACGCAGGGCTGAGAGTCATGTCTTAAGTAAAGGTAGCAAAAACATTGGGGGTGAGGTGGGCTGTACTAGGAAGGGACTATTGTAAATGCCTACATACAAGATGAAATTCTTTTTCTCCAATGTCTCCCTCTGGAACATTTCCTTCCCAAGTCTGTCATGTAACAAGCAGGGCACTGTCTAACCGGTTTCAGAAAGCGACAGAGTGCTGTTTGGAGATAGATGCTGCAGCCCAAAAACCTCTCAATCTGTCAGTGAAAATAAAAGGCAACAAAGACATCGAACACAGATGGAGTAATTCATTATTCCCGGGAGTCTGACCCCATAATTGTTAGATGTTATTATAAGCAAGCTCTGTAAAGGTTATCTTAAAAAAAAAAAACAAAAAAACAATGGCGAGTTATTTATTCCTAGGAGACTGGTCCTCAAGATGGGTAAAAGGGTATTTGGGGTTTGCCACAGAAAAGCCAGATGTTTTTATGGATAATAAAAGAGGGCTGTGATGCGGTTTAAAGAAGTTCTGAAGATAGGAGGCTGTGGCTGACAGCCACATGGGACAGGGACAGTGGCAGCAGGGGAGGGGTGTTCCAGGAAACAGCTGAGCCAGGTGAAGGGGGGTAGGGCAGAGGCAGGTGAGAGGAGCAGGTGGCACAGAGACAGAGTAGGGACTTGAACCATAGTCTTTCTTGTCTCAGGCAGATCCTTCAGGGACACGGTGTCTCTGAAGTGCCTTATTCACTAAGAGCAGTTCTTTCTGCCTGCAAATCAAGGTGACAGAGTCTTGGTGATTTCTGGCACCTTCTGTCACTTCTCATTTCCCTGCTCCTTACAGGGCAGATAGAACTGGGTAGAAACTGGCCAGAGAGTCTGACCTTACACGGGAGCCCTGTCATTCCTGACCTACACCAAGTGAGGCCTTGTGCCCATACCCCAGGGCTTTGTCACTGAGATGTTGAAACTGCTCCTAACCCAAGAAACCCTCATGGGGAAAAGCAGGTGCCTGAGATATTGGTCCCAAACTCAGCCTGAGACTGTGAGAATCACCCTCATATAAAAGCAAAAGGTATTTCTTCGTGTGCCCCACAACTGGTTGTCATGGCAACAGTCAGACAGGCCCAGGAATGATATTCAGGACCCACCATCCTTCCTTTCTCCAGATCATGGCTCCTGTCCACTATCATGAGGCATGCTGAGGCTCTAGGCTCAGGGAGGAACTCAAATTCCCTAGTGTTTCCTGGTCTGCCTTCAGGCCACCACTGTTCTCCACTGGGAACACAGTCATTTTCCCCCATTTCTAGCTTGTCCTCCACTGGGAACACAGTCATTTTTCCCCATTTCTAGCTGGCCCGCACCTTCCTGAATCACTCTAAAATCACTCCCATGAACCAGGGAGAAGTTCAGCAGTGAGGATGCTTGCCACTAAGTCCAATGACTCGACTTCAATCCCCAGACGCATGTGGTAGAAAGAGAGAATAGACTCCCACACACCAAACATTATCTACACACACACACACACACACACACACACACACACACACACACACACACGTGCGTGTGCGCGCGCACGCGCGCGCAAGAGAGAGAGAGAGAGAGAGAGAGAGAGACAATAAAAATGAAAAAAATTCGTTTTCCAGACAGTTTTTACTGTAAATGTTCGCTAAATCTGTTTTTCCTTTAAAATGTGTTTCTTTCTCTTCTGGACTGCCCAGGCTAATGAAAGCAAGACCAGAAGGCTCTCCCAAATTAACACAGACACATTCTGTGTCCCCAGGTCCCTTGTCTGCCACCAGCCATCGCCCACTATCAGTTCTGTACCCAGCAGGTGCTCAAATCTCACAGCAGCACTGAGAACCCATCTCTGCCTCATACATAATCCTGTGTGGGCAGGAATAGAGAGAGGGGAGATCCTTGCAGCACCAGCTATGGACAGGCATGTTGTCCCTGTGTCCCATCTCTGCAGATGCAGCCCTAGGTTGCAAGGGAGCAGGTGCTGTGAACCCGGCAATTCTCTTCCAGGAAGGCAGCCTAAGGTCAGAAGTAGATGTTAATTAGCAGGTTTCCAAATAAAAATAAAGCCAAGAAGTAGGATACAATGTTCACAAGAATAGAAACAAGTGAAGTCACACAGGTTAGGCTGGCAGTATAGTGAGTGCCAAGGACCGGACCAACCTCCTTCCCTTTAATCTTCATGCTCCTCATCTTTCAGGTGAGGAGACAAAGCCTCTGGGAGAAGGGACTTGGCAGAGGACACACTGTCGTGTGGTTCTGCAGTAGCAGAGTCGCCTGCTCTGCTGTAACCCTAGGACGGCCTTCAGCCACCTCCTTTCCATTCATCCTTACTGCCTTTCCCTGTTGTTCTGGGAAAAAGCAGGGGCAAGACAGAGAAGTTAGAGGGGAAATGGAGGGGCAGGCTCCTCTCCGGCAAGCGTCTTTATGTCCAGCTGTGGGATAGCTTCTGTTTGCCTAGGGTTGGGTACCTGGTGGATATGAAGCAGGAGCCGCATGCAAGCCTCCCTTCAGCAGCTCCTCTCTCCTTCTTCCCAGAGAACAGCTTGTGCAGAGAACAGCTCAGTGACCTCTGAGAGACCAGTAGCTCCCTCCTCCAGGTCCTTTGTACTCTGGCAGTGACATTGGCATGCCCTTGGTTAGTAAAAACTCAGCTGTCCTTTTTCCCTTGAAGTTCTTTCCCAATCTGAGAGATTGGTGGGGGAGCGGGGAGGAAGATGTTTGCGTTGCCTGGAAGCTAACTACACGGGGAGTGAGCCCGAGGTTTCTCTGGAGTTGCCACAAGGATCCCTTTGTGCGGCAGTGGTGATGGGACTGGGTGTGTAAGCATGTGGATAAACACGGCAACTAAGTCTGAACACATAGGGAAAGGATCCTTTGGATCCAAATACACAAACGCTCTACTCCCAACATTTGTAGGCATAACGTTTTTTGTGTCGTGTCGTTACTTGGAAACTAGTTAGCTTTTAGAAAAACTGCCATTGTATTAATTTCCTGCATAGATTCATAGTCACATTAATTGTTACACAGCATTTCTACTTTCTAGTTGTACGGTCTTGGCTTAGTCACTTAGCCCCTCTCCTGTGAGCTGCAATTTTCTCGTCTGCATGGAGGAACTCAAACAGCATGCATTGCATAAAGCGTTGGGGAGAGTTAAATAAAATGACATGAAAACACCTTTCATAGAACCCAGCAATCCACAGATTCGTCCTAAATAATAACACACCTCCTATCTTCATGGCTGAGGAGAAATCAAATAGAAAGACCGGCACCAACTACAACACACACACACACACACACACACACACACACGCACGCACGCACGCACACATACACAATGCAAGCACACATGTGCGCACACACATATACTGAATCTGTACAACACACAGATGCACACATACACCTCATTTCTCCTTGCATTGATATCTGTGTCCCTCTCCACCTTGGTTTTTAGCCTAAGCATGAAACCATCAAAACCCTGACAGAGAAGCAGACATTTAATTGTAGGTATAGAATCTTATATATAAGATGGAGATAGAAATGTGTCCCAGGACCCTAAAAGATGAAAGTCTCAGAGATCAAGACAGTGCAGAAATGGGATTTCAGGCCGAAGGAGCAGGGGGTTAAAGTGTGAGAAATGGATATCATGCATCGTGAGCTGTTTCAAAGAAAATGAAAAAAAGGACACAGGATTCCGTGGTTAGGGACTAAAGAGGATGAGTGTAACTTTAACTTTTTCAAATCCTATTTTTAATGATGGTTCTTAAATGCTTTAACCTTCCTTGTAGCCCACCACCCACCACAGGTAGTGGAAAAGAAAGGATATGGGGGAAGTGGACCTGTTTAGAAAGGTTCTTTCCAGCCACTCCCATCTGTGTTGTCTGGAAATCAGCAGGTCAGTTCACAGATTTGCAGGCAGGGGCAGCTCAATCCACTCACAAACACCTCACAGATATACCAGCAGTCCAGCTCAGTAGAGTTGGGTTAGCAACAGTGGTGGTGACATTACCTAGCAGAGACAGGCAGGCCTGAGCCTCAGTTCAAGTCAGCAGGAGAGACCCAGGGGGACCCCAGGAGAAGTTCTCTCTCAGGGAAGTGAAGATCAGCGAAGAAGTGAGACCCACAAGTGTTGCATAGCTAGCTGTACCAGCAAGCCAAGCTCTGTCTCTGTCACTTCAATGGAGTCCTATACATACCCTCCAGACATCACCTGTCCTCCATGTTCCTTGCCTCAGCATGGGTCTCGCCTCAGCACATGCATCCAATCAGTCTGAGTCCTTGGAAGTGGCAACAAACTGCAGCACACCGCCAGAAGATTTTTTGGTGCATTCTCTCTACAGCATCCTGACAAATGCAGTTCAACTACGCAATGACTACTACACGTGTGCCGTTAGCAAAAATCCTTCATCACGTGTCCTTTCACTTGCTTGTTTTAGCAGAACATCCTCTCTCCTGTGTCTGCTTCAGCGAAACACTCCTTCACAAGTCTGCCTTAGTCTTTCACACTCATGTCCACTTTAACAAAACGTTCCTTCTTGGTTTTGCCCCAGCAAAACACCATCCAACCAACTTTCCAAAGAATTCTTGAGTTTCCACTTCAGATGAGCTTGGGGCTGAAAGGCCTTGGATGCCCAGCCCTTGAGGCTGAGCTTATCTGTGCACAGTGAGAGCACCACAGGGGTTCATGGGAATTGTCAAGTCCCCATCCATGTTGAGCAGGCAGCACAATGGAGAGGGTCTTTGAGGTGACAGGTGTCCAAATAGGGTTTAGGAGTGTGAGATGGATGACTGATGGATGAGATAATGGGCAAAAGAGAAGGAAATATGGAAGCTAACACTCGGGAATTTACGTCAGGCCATTGGAGGATGGTAGAGCCATGTTTCCAGGGAAGGCATTCAGGGGATAAAAGATGCTCAGGGACAGGAAAGGGAGGCTTGCTGCAAGGTTAGGGATGAGAGGTATTAGAAGCCAGTGAACCTTCTAGAAGAGACCCTGGGTAGCCAGCTGTGGTTGAGGGTAGAGTTGAAGCAGAGAAGAGAATAGGTCTAGTGTAGAAAAGCAAACAGAAAAGAGGATCAGGGACAGAACTTTCAGGATCATCCTTATGAGTGAGAAAGGAAGAGGAACCTGTGGATGAGACAGGGAACAAGTTGGGAGTGGAGGATATTGGAGCCTCATGTGGCTGAAGAGAGAGGAGTGACCTCACTACCGAGTGTGGGGAGAGATTGGGGAAATTTCTCTGGACTGGCATCAGGAAGGAGTGGCTAGCCTCTGACTGGCATTAGAGAAGAAGGGGACAATTTCTGTTATAGTCAATTAGATGTCTGAGGGAGGGATGTAGTGGGGACATCTCACTGGTCCACTAGGAGACGTCTTTCACATGGAGGAGACTTGAGGAAGAAGTATGCATGGAGGGAGGACTGGAGATACAGGTGGATACACAGAGAAAACAAGAGCTCCCCATCACTAGGGAAATGGATGGATCTTTCCACGGGAAGTGAAGGCTCAGAGTTAGACATTGAGGCTGGGGAGAGCTGCTCTTCCTATCAAAAGACCCCCCAGTATCCCTGGGTCACCTAAGATGCAGAGGAGACAGGGAAAGAATGAGTATCTCCACCTGTGTCCTAAAGATGCCTGGGATGCAGGAGGCATGGAGAATGAAGACATGGCCCTGTATCCTGGCTCTATCTCTTGATAATCTGCCAGTGGCACATTCAGAACTTGATATCTCCAGAATATTATTTCAACCTCCAGCCATCTGCCCGCCCTGATTCTGTTAGAACCTCTTCTGTGGAAGTATTTCTTCCCTGTCTTTCCTCAAGTCATTGTCCTGCTCTCCCTTCCTGGAGTCAGGGCCTTATGCTTTGAGGGGCAGTGTCTGTGAACACATGATGCCAGGACCTTCTACAACCACCTTAGTTTGAGATACCCAGTGATTTGCAATAAGCTTGAAGGATATTCTGCCTGAACAGTGGTCCTGAGACTGTCAAGGTCATGCAAAGCCCAGGCACCATGAGAAACCATCAACAGAGGACGCTCACTGGGCAGACAAGACAGCTCGTAGCATTCTGCAACCCTGCAAGGCACCCTGAGGCAGAAAAGGGATGTTAATGGAGAAACTGGTGAGATCCAAATTAAGTTCAGAGTTTAGCTACCAGCCATGTACCAATGTCAGCCAAGGTCTCAATTCTGACAAAAGCAACCATAGAAATACAAGATGCTGGCCACGGGGAAAATGATTGGAGGTATGGGAGAATCCCATTCTCTGTGCAACTTGACTGTGAGCTTTAACTTATTCAAAAATTGAAACCTGGTCTTTTATACCAGTGCTGTATGTGAGAAGTATGCCAGTAGCTTAATTGAGATCATTTGCAGGTTCAAGACCTTTGGTGACAGACTTACAGGGAAATCTTTAAAAGCGGGACAAAGCCGAGCTGCTGCTTCTTTAAGTATCAGTGTCTGATGGGTAGACAGGATAGGCAGAGAGAGAAAAACAGGGTGGAGGCACTTGCACCATCCTCTTGTACTAGGGCTTGCTTGCTAGCTTTGAACCTTCTAGCTGACAGCTGACACCATGGACTTCATGTCTACTCCAGCCCATGCTGGCACGTTGAGGTTCTTCATGGCTTTCCATTCCTCTGATTCACCCAGTTTCTGCCTTTACAAAATAGAAGATGGAACCAGACATCTGTAACCCCCATGTAAGGACTCTCATTCCAGTACATGCTGTGCTGTTCGGTTCAGTGCTGGGATGGGGACTTGGAAGAATCATCAGAGTGTCTCTTACTTCTGTACTCTTCTAGAAGCACAACCTGGGCATCAAACATTCTCAGTCTGAACCGTGATGCCATAGTGTTTCCCCCACGGGAGAATTTCCTTCCAAAGCAGAGCAAATCCTCTTTCATCCCACCTCTGCCTGTCAGCCAGGGTGATGTGACATTCTAGATCCCTGGTCATTTCAGCAGTGTTCACATCACGGTCACCAGAGCAGATTCCATCTGGAGAAACCGTGTCGTTCATCATGAGAGTGGGACAATTCTGTCCATCCTTGAGCTCCTTGCCCAGTTCTCATTGCCTAACTCTAACTTTTCCTACCACAGCTACCACCACTGTTGTCTTAAACTCCTCAAAGTCATCCACGAGATGTAGAACAACTCCTTCCGAACTCTAGCCGATGTTACTATTCTGACCTCTTCTGTGAGTCTTTAACATGCTCAATGGGATCTAGAACCACTAATCCTTTCTAGAAGGTCCTTGGTTGATTTTTCCTGGATCCATCAGAGATAACACAAGCTAGAGCAGTCATAGCCTCAAAGAAAGGTATTATTTTTTTTAATTTTTTTAAATTTTCCGAGACAGGGTTTCTCTGTGTAGCCCTGGCTGTCCTGGAACTCACTTTGTAGACCAGGCTGGCCTTGAACTCAGAAATCCGCCTGCTTCTGCCTCCCAAGTGCTGGGATTAAAGGCATGTGCCACCACTGCCTGGCAAAGAAAAGTATTCGTAAATGGTAAGACTGAGAGCTGAATTTGCTCCCAGATCTTTGAGCTGCAGACTAGATACTGTGCTAGTGGGAATGAAAGCAAAACAAACTAAACTAAAACACTACCTCTGAGAGAAGCAATACACTTTCCTCAGCTAGACACCGGGATCCAGAGACATGAGCTTGTACCAGGCAACACAGCTGTCTTAGTCAGGGTTTCTATTCCTGTACAGACATCATGACCAAGAAGCAAGTTGGGGAGGAAAGGGTTTATTCGGCTTATACTTCCATACTGCTATTCATCACCAAGGAAGTCAGGACTGGAACTCAAGCAGGTCAGGAAGCAGGAGCTGATGCAGAGGCCATGGAGGGATGTTCCTCACTGGCTTGCTTCCCCTGGTTTGTTCAACCTGCTCTCTTATAGAATCCAAGACTACCAGCCCAGGGATGGTCCCACCCACAAGGGGCCTCTACCCCTTGATCACAAATAGAGAAAATGCCCCACAGCTGGATCTCATGGAGGCACTTCCCCAACTGAACCTCCTTTCTGTATGATAACTCCAGCCTGTGTCAAGTTGACACACAAAACCAGCCAGTACAATAAATAGCCTTCAGATCACGCCAACCAAAGAAATCTTTTGCATTGTGCCCTTTCACCACCTCTGGATTTCTATAACTTTCTGGGGTTTCTGGTCCATGTCTTGGGAATCCAGCTTCTCTGGGAATCATCAGACCAGCACTGAGGGAGGCTGCCTGATCCTAGGCAGGCACAGGCTTGCTGCCCTGTTGCACACCCCCACAGCTCTGCCTTCTGCAGGCCCATCTCAGCAGGGGGTGCAGTTGCCATCTGTGTGTAGCTGGTATCTTTGCAGAGGCACATTTAAGTCACTGCTGCATTCACAGGAGAAAGCAAATCAATACTTACAGCCCAGCAAAGTGCCGACTGGAGCCAGCCTCCAGTCTTACTGAAGGTACAGCATGAAGCACTCATGGCACCATGCGAAAAACTAGAAGGGAGAAAGGAAATTGGGTCTTCTCTTCAGAGATGTTCTCAAAGAGTCTCCCCATCCTTGAAGGTCACATCCTCAGAAGATGTATGGGAGTGAAGGCAGCCTTCACAGGCTGCTTGAGGACTCTCAGTCCTCACAGGACCTTAAAGGCCAGAGCAGTGGAGCAATAGCTGCATAGGTAAAGAGGAAAGCATTCAGACACAAACAAGTGCTCCAAGTGCTGATGGGCACTGGTTTCTCATTTTGACACAACCTCCACCCCAACAGGTGGATACCATAGAGTGAGTATCCCCCTTTTCTCCAGGGTCACACTGGCGGTTAGTTGACTCTGGGAGCCAATCACAAGATTGCTGGGGACCAACAGAGATGTCTGCAACCAGAGCAAGAGTAGGCAGTTTCTTGAGTTCTTCAGAAGAAATCCAGCATCCATTAGAGACCTACCGGGGTTCCTGGAAAATGTCACGTTACACATATTGAACCTTAGAAATTGATTACACTTGAGACAGGCATGGTGGCTTGTCTTGCCACTAAGACAAAATATGGAACAAAAGCAACTCAAGGAACAAGGGATTTATTTTGGCTCACAGTTTGGAGGTATACAGTTCTTCATGATGGAGAAGCTATGTCAGCAGGAACCTGAGGCAGATGGAGTCATTGTATCAATTTTAGTTAGCAGAGAACACCGAATGCAGTGCTCAGATCACTTACTCCTTTCTGTATACCTGTTCGTCTGGTAGGATGGCATCACCCATACTGAAAATATGTCTTCTCATCTCAAGATCATTTTGATAATTGTACACAGCCAGGACCAGAGAATTACTCTAGATAATTCCTCACAGGTATGCCCAGGGACATTGGTGGGTGATTTGAGAGCTTATAAACTTTATAGTGTTAACCAACAAACTGGTTCACACCTACAATTTTTTCACTGTGGTCTTCAAAATTCCCAGTACTGTGACCCTTTTAATACAACCTCATGTTGTGGTGACCCCCAACCATAAAATTGTTTCTTTGCTACTTCATAACTATAATTTAACTACTGTTATGAATTGTAATGTCAATATGTGGTAAATGCAGATATTGATATGCAACCCCTGTGAAAGGGTGGTTTGACCCTCAAAGGGGTTGTGACCCACAGGTTGAGAACACTACCTCTACACTTGGGAGACTGAGGCAGGAAGATTGCAGGTGAATTCAAGACTAACTTGGATTATAGGGTAAGTTCCAAGCAAGTCTGTAATATGAAGTAAAACTATCTCACAAATAACTAAATCTTAATGAATGTTGAATGAGCATGCACTAAGGGTTATGTATACAATAGCTCTATATGAGAGAAACTCCCCCTGGATATCTGGGGGCTCAAATTCTAGCTGTGGGGCCTTTGAAGGTTAAAGAAAGGACAATGAGCCAGAAAAGATGTAAAGTGAAAGGAGTAGTCAATCTTGTGAGGCCTGGGGAGTGGACAGTGGGCGGCTGCTCTAGCTGGACTTCCTTTGGCCTCCTGGACAATGAGCTACTTGGAGAAGGGGCAGACACTACAAACCTGGGGGCCTGGGTAACACTGAACAGCATGTGGCACTTCTGCTCCTCAGGAAAAACCCTTGCATGGAATACTTACAAAAATAGATCGCATGCTGTGTCCGGTGCTGCTTTGCGTACACACATATTGGTCCAGATTGGGGGTGGGGGGCCATTCCTTGTCCAGCTTTCCATGCCAGATGCTTCTGTAGTGGACTGGATCAACGGTGTCCAGTATTCAACAGGAATCTAACACAGGATGGGCGTCGCTCTCAGTGACATGAAAGGAGAAAGGAGGAGAGGCCAGCCAAAGGAAAGGGAGGAAAGGGAAGGGGAGAGGTGGGAAGGGGAGGGGAGGGAGAGGGAGAATGGAGGAGGGGAGGGGAAAACCCCAGGAGCTGGAGTTAGAAGGCAACACATAAACTTGGGATCTAATGATTAAAGTCACAAACAGGGACAGATGGAATAAACAGGCAAACCCAGCGAGACAGGAGTAGTACGAGCTGAGACTATTTTAATTCTTAGTCTTAGCCTTGCAGGGGAAGCAGGGGTGACCGCATTACTCAGGCAGGAGTAGCTGGATCTGTGTCAACACTGTTGTGGGACCACCATAGAAGTCCATGGGGCATTAGGATGCCTTTAACATATGGGAGGAAAATGATATGGAGCCAACTGCCAGTGGATCTTAGCTATGTGGCAAGGAGATCTAGGCACAGGGAGGGGCTTGGCATGGTTTGAAAGGGGTGTTGCTATCAGGGCTACCCAAGCTGGCTTCTTGAACCTTTATCTGCAACCAGTGCTAAAGAGGAAGGCTTTATTCCAACACAGAAATACTCATGCCCATTTTGACACCCAAACTGCCTTTCCCACGCCCTTCTCAACTCACTACTCTATGGGTTCCTCCTTGTACCTCCTTTCGTAGTGTCTCTTGTCAAGTTGGCAGGCATACCTACCTGGAGACCAGGAGGTGCTTCTTGGCATGCTGCGCGTTGCAGGTGCAATCAGACACGGGACTCTTCCCTTAACATCCCCTCCACCCTTCATACACTTCACACAGACAACTCAGCTCCACATCTCAGGTGGCTGCTGCTCTAGGTGACATCTCCTCCCAAGAAGCAGCAGCTGCAGAGCAGTGCCCAGAATCGCGAGGAGTGCATCTGGAGGTTCTCAGGGCTGTCCTCACTGCAACCCTTGGGCAACCATCTCCTTTTGTGCATCAAGAGCATTGTCTTTGAAGTGGATGCAAATGAAGGTAGTTTGTCATAACTATTAAGTGGGACAAAGGATATAAGAGGGTCATGGGTGACTTCATGGACTTACGGCCTGTGCAAGACACAAGAGTCTGTTTCCCAATAACCCTAAACTCTGTTTTAAAATTACACCTTTGCAGATCTGCAACCCTGTAGGTGCAACACTATGAACTAACCAGTACCCCAGAGTTCTTGATTCTAGCTGCATATGTATCAAAAGATGGCCTAATCAGCCATCACTGGAAAGAGAGGCCCATTGGACACGCAAACTTTATATGCCCCAGTACAGGGGAACGCCAGGGCCAAAATAATGGGAATGGGTGGGTAGGGAAGTGGGGGGGGGAGAGTATGGGGGACTTTTGGGATAGCATTGGAAATGTAATTGAGGAAAATATGTACTAAAAAATTAAAAAAATTATACCTTTGCATCTTGGATAATTTGTTTGTTTGTTTGTTTTTTGCCACTGGACCCTATAAATTATGCAGTCAGTCCTGAAGAGGGTTCAAACACAAGACAACATTGCAAGAGGATTCATTGAGTTACAGCTGATAACAATGATTAAAGGCTATGCAGAGGATACTTTCTTTGCAGGCCTGGAATGCTGAGATAGCACAAAATCCCTCTGCTCCTACCCAAAACTCCCAAGGCTCCAAAGAGTTCAACCTTCATCCCCAGACCCAAGACTCTTCTGTGTAAACTTCAACAAGCCCTTTCCCCACCAGGGTGCCTTTCGACTGCACCGCCAGAAGCTTTCTACGGGTCCCCTTCCAAGCCCCACTGCTGCCCTGCACCTGTTGAAAGCCCACTTCTCTGAGTGGCTGAGCAGCTCTGCCCCTAGCGGAAGTTGGAAGTAAAAAACTTCCATTCAGGAAGTCCGTTAGAGCCACTGCCACCTGCTCCTGATGCCTCCTCTCATCCTGTCCCCAGCATCCAGCAGCCTCCAAGAACATCTTGGCTGTCAGTCTTGGGTGAGAACTATACCCACTGTTGTTTAAGGAAGAGCAGGGTAGATGCTGTGACTTGGGGGCTTCGAAAGGGGGAGCAGAGCTTCCCAGTGGGGTAAGTCTTTATTTAAAAGGAGGGCTGTATATAGACCTATGTGCCCCCCCTCTCTGTGGTGTGTGTGTGTGTGTGTGTGTGTGTGTGTGTGTGTGTGTGTGTACCAGTGAGGCAATGTCCCTTTACACTCTATATCAAGAAGGTCTGTCTCCCTGTGTCAATGTGGGCAGAGTGATAAGCTGCTGGCAGAACCCCAGGTGTGTAAGGAGATGGTGTGAGTATCTTTGCCATTTTGTAATTCTGTGGTACTGTCTCAAATTGTGTGTGTGTTTCTAGCAAGTGCTTGTTTCTGAGTGGCTGTGTGTCAAGGAGAGTTAGGTGAATGTGCCTAGCTCCCCCAGTATGGGACAGTAATCCAGTGTGTGCCTGGGTATTTACATTAGAGTGGTACAAATTTGTGTGGCTCTGTATGTGTGTGCAACTGTCCGTGTCCTAGCTTGCTTCTGAGTGAGTGGAGCAGAGTACAGAGTGTGTGAGTGTGGGTGTCTGGTGATTCAGTGTGTATTTGTATCAGCCACTGTGCGTCTGCCACCACGTCTGCATCTGAGTGTGGCGGCGTACTGCTGCGAGTGGCGATGCCCAGTGTATTCCTGTGTGCGTCTGGTGTGAGCACCATGGTGCGTGCTAGAGCCGGCTAGGCTGCAGTGGTAGGCTGTGGCTGGGCGGGTGCAACAGAGTGGTCAACGTCTTGTCTTGGCGGTGGCGAGTAGTGCGTGTCACCCGCGGTATGTGCGTTGTCTCGCAAGCCCGGACAGATCACCCACATACCTCCCGCCACGAAGCCAAGCTGCGACCCTTCCTGGGAGCCTAGAAGAGGGGGGTGCGCGGAAGCCTCTAGGACCCGGCGGAGGCCGGCCGCTGTCCCCGGGCCGCGCGAGTGAGCATGTGCAGACCGGGCGCCCGCTCGCCCGCTCTGCGCCCGCCACTCGCTGTACTCCGCGCCCGCGGCTCAGCTGGGCGCCCGCCCGCTCCGCCACTGCTCAGCGCGGAAGTCCGCAGCCTCGGGGAGCTGCGCGACGCGGGCCTGGGAGCGCGGGTGCGCTTGCTACAGGCGTCTGAGCTTTGGGCACTGCGGGCTGCGGGCTTGGCGCCCCGGAAGGCGGGTGCCCCAATCGGCTGTGATCGCTGGGTGAGTCCTGTCTTCGAGGTCTCCCAGCCAGGACCCTAGCACGGGCTGCGAGCCGGATCTACCCCCGCCCCGGGCAAACAAGTTTGTGTAGATGCGACTGGGAGCGCGCGGGGTTGCACCTGCTGGGGGCGCGGGGTTGCACCTGCTGGGGCGCAGGGCGCGCTGGCGAGGCGCCTTCCCGGGGCCGGCGCGCCAGGACCGTGGCGGATGTGTGGGTAGCATCTCACCACGTCTGGTCTTGGCTGGATGTGCACAGGCAGTTGCACCAGCCGCTTCTCCGCCGGAATCCCGGGGACGTCCGGTCTGACTCCCCGGTCGGGCTGAGGGCAGGTTTTGGGGTGCGCACAGCCTCCCTCCTAGGTGGAGACGTTCGTCAGAAGCTGCTCCCCCCTCTCTCGTTCCATTCCCAAGCTAGGCTTCCGGTCAGCGAAGGGTTTTCTCCGGTCTCTTGATGAACTTGAACACAGGCAGAGGCAAAACAGAAACGTATGTATTTTGTTGGAAGAAATTACCCGGTGTCGCGCTTTGCATCTTTCTAAGGTGTGGATGGAGACTCGTGGCTGGATGCTCTGTGTGCTGTTTTTCTTTGCTAGTCAGAAGCATCCCTGGCTGGGTCAGCTGCTTCAGGGTAACCTATCTAACTGCTTTTCTGGGTGTCTGTGCTCCGCTGATGGTCTTAGTCCTACCAGCTAGTCCACGGGGAGTCCGAATGGGAATAGGACCTCTGCCCCATCTGCTTGCTGACAGATTGGCAGTTTCCAGCACCCACAGCCCTACCTTGGGACCCGGCCCTCACTCTCCGTCGTAGGCTGTAGGCTACTTTTCAGACAAAATGAACAAACTCGGTACTCCCCTGTACTTTTGTCACCTCTTCTCTCCTGTTGCGAGAACAGTATTCTTATATCTACGGACCAGCTTTGGTAGGAACCCATACGTGGGGTTCAGGAACTCAACATCAGATACGGGAAGTGAGGGCTGTAAGGATTGTAAGAATAAGAGGAGCTTTATGCTGGGCTGGGTGGCTCTTTCTGTAGACAGTATCCTCACTTGGTGGCTATCTAACTGAATGACTACACGTGCTGGCCAGAGAGCTAGGGAGAGCTTTCTTTGTGTAGGTTTGGTTTCTTCCAAGCATGACCTCCTACCACACATATATTCTTAACTGAAATCCCTCAAGAAGATGCCTGTGGGGAGGGGCTGCTAAGCCCCCAGGTTCAGGGAAGAGCCAGGCATCTTCCTTTGTAGTGGTTGAGGGCAGCTTGGCCAGCTACCAAGCTGGGGGTAGTGGGTGCAACTGTCCCCTTATCTCCCTGACATCATGACTACTCCCAGCCATCCCAAAATTGTCCCATCGATCTTTGGAGGAAACTTATCTTGGGGTGAGGAGATCCCTCTTTTCAACGGGCACTGAAGTCCCTGGCATAGACAGTACTGTCCTATGCTTTGACCAGAAGTGGAGAGCAACTTGGATTTAGACAGCAGATGAGACCCCTGTCCTTTTCTTCTATCTGCCTCCCCCAGCAGGTGGCACCTTCTGGGCCATCATTTGGCCTGCTGCTAAATGTGAGCCTCAGCCTGGCTAGTTCAACCCAAAGACTGCAGCGCTAGTCAGCGAGTCTCACAGATGGTTCTTGTAGAATCACTGAGCAGAGCCTGGGAACCCACAGCCTCCAGGTCCAGGCTGAGCCATATGTGAGCAGGGACTGATGGGAGAGCTGCACTTCTCTTTGCAGATACTCCTGGCTTGTACTCTCATCTAGCTCCATCCTGGCCAGTTTTCCTGAGACCAGCTCTCTTTGAAATTAAGACCAAGTACTTGGGGGCAGCTCAGCATTTAAACCTTGGGGGTCTATGTCCATACAACAGGAGTGGGAGTCATACTCACAGGTGGCATCCCAGTATCTGATCCAGGCTGGTCTGGAGGTCAGCACTGCTTATTTGGGGGGCATGACCTAATCTTTCTCTGGACCTCATAATTTTGTTTTCTCTCTCTCTTCCCTAATTTCTCCACACCTTGATTTCAATAGCCACCATGTCAACCTGTATCTAAAACACAATCCCTATGTGTCCCTTTGAGGGGCCATGGTCAGGGAGAAACTCTACACGTGTACTTTCTTTTGGAGGGAATAGAAGTGAATGGCAATTGGGCTAGATTTGTTCTGCAAATCTTACAATGCTGTGTGCCTCTGTATCAAGGCTCTTCCTCTTCGCTGGGATGGGAGCTTCCTCCCAAAAGGTGACTGCCTTGGTCTGAAGGGACCAAGAGTAAGGAAGGACAGGGATGCACAAGGTGTCTTGGGCCATCTCCCATAACTCGAGTCCCTGTCCTTTGGCAGGAAAGGAACCAGAGAAAGACAGGGCTAACCGACTCACCTATCCAGACTTATCCAAGTCCCTGAAATACGTTGTAACATCTACTTAACCTGTTGCGTTCTGCACAAGGCCCAAGACCACGCGCAGGGACTCACCGTTAATGGGAGAATCATGGAGGGAGATGAACCAAGTAGGGTGCTGATTTGAAGGGGTTGTGACTGGCTGTGCTGTGAAGGATTGGGCCCTGGGTCAACCAAATAGAGAGGGGGAAATCCCAGCTGCATGTGGCACTCCATCTGACACTGGGGCCATGTGACAGCCAAGTGATGCCACACACTTGGAATCAGAAAGCTGGAGTTCCGACTAGCACTAGCCATTTATCTCTGTTCCAGTTAATTAGCCCCCAGTGTTTTACCTTTTGCCTCTATGTAACAGTGATAATGACTCATAAATTAACGTCATGGGCCTGTGGGAAGATCACTCATTCATTTGTTTATCTGCTCATTCATGTCACACACTTGGTTGTATGTGAAACCACGTATAACCTCTAATGTGACATCTATAACTTTAGTGTTCATAAGGACTTCAGCCTTGAGTCCACTGAAGGTTATGTACCCCATTTGCATTGAAAGGAATTTGACCTTAGCAATGCTATTTTTACTATTTGTGATTGACAGATCATCATGGTATATTTTAAAAGGCTACCCTGTGACATTGGGCCTATGTATATAATATGAAATGATTAATCTAATTAACTCTTATGTTTTATACTTTTAAAGAAAATTTGTATGTGGCCGTGGGGTATGTGTGTGTGTGTGTGTGTGCACATCTGTGTGTGCAAGCATCTGCAGAGGCCAGAAATCAATGTTAGCCAGTCTTCTTGGTTGTTCTCCACATTATTGTGTTTGGGTTTTGTTTGAGACAGGGTTTGCTACAACCCTGGCTGGTTGGAACTCATTTGGCAGACCAGGCTAGCCTCTACCTCCAGAATGTTGAGCCTAAAGGTGTGTGCCCCCACCTCTGGCCTCTATATTATTTTATGATCCAGGTTATCTCACAGAGCTTGTTGCTTCAGCTGCTCTCTCTCTCTCTCTCTCTCTCTCTCTCTCTCTCTCTCTTTGGTCAGCAAGTCTCTGGGAACTACCTCTCTCCACCTCTCCAACTCTGGGGTTATAGAAGCGTGGCCGTGCTTGGCTTTTGCCGGAATGCTGGGGATCTCATGCTTTCCAAGAGAGCACTTTGCTATCTCCCCAAGCCCCCAGAAACATCTGTATTTGATTTTTTTCCCTTGAGTTCTGAAGTTCAAAGAGTTTTTTCCTCTTCAAAATGGAGCCCTTACCCCATTTCAGCAAGGGTCTGCAGGTTTGTGTTTTGTGGGTATTTTACCTCCCCCCATTTTCAGCTGCAGACCAGGAATGCAGGTGACCCTGGAGTGAGAGCAGTATTCCCAGAAGCCAACAGAGATACTGACAGTGCCTGGGAGTGGCTTGCAGGCTGAGAGACGATGTAGAGATATTCACAGGCAGAAACCCAAGCCCAGCCACAGGTCGCCATGTATCTAGCCTCTCTGTCAGTACTGCAGAACCACTCTGCTTCAGGAGTTGAGGAGGTTTTAAGGAGGAAGTGTTATTGAGCTGAGCCTTGAGGGTGGGGAAGTATTTCAGGTCTGTGAATTGGGCAGAGCATCCCTGGCTGGCTGACTAACATGCACCATCAGGAAGCTTTGAAACATCTCATGCTGGCCAGGGACACTGGTTTGGACATAGGGTTCTGTAATGAGTAGTCTGAGGGAGGGAGGAGGCTGGGCGTGAGATGAAGCCAAGACACTGAGTGACACTATGGAGGCGTTTGGACCAGTTCCTCCTTGCCCTGTGGCCCCTGCAAGCTGTAGCACAACTAGTGCAATGCACTAGGATAGATGCTTTCTTGAAATGCTGGGAGGGCATAGCCTCTGGGAGAGAGATGGGATTCAGGGGACGAGCATTGAACGGAGCATCGGAGGATAGAGAAGGTGAAGTGAGGGGTGGGAGAACACCCGCAGCCCAGCCCCACTTGCAGCTTCACTGAGGTTCCAATGCGTAGAGCTGCTGGCTTTTAGTTGGTCAATGACCTGGGACTCTGAGCAGCTGCAGCATAGGTCCTTATCTTGCCTGAGGAGCAGCCTGCCAGACTTTGTGTTTTGTCTTTAGGATGCCACCTTATGTGCAGACAGCTTTGAGTCACCCTTGGTGGCCACAGTGGCTAAGATCTGTGTGGGGAGCACTCGTCATTTGCTCTCGCACTAATGCATTTCATTGCTAGCCAGAAGGTAGAAGGGAGGTGGAGTCACATGACTGAACCCTAGGGGCCAGTCCTAGCTAGCCCTCCTCTCCTGTCTTTTCCCTTCCTCTTTCTGTGAGCTCTCCTATTGCTCCCACCCAACCTGGCCCACAGGTAGGTGCTACCCGCCCTCTTCTGGAGCCCAGGTTTTGAGTCCCCCTTGCACTAGGAACTTGATTTCTTCTCTGAGACTCCTGAAGTCTCGGTTCAATTATTCTCCTCTCATTCTAGGGCTATCTCAGGGACTCCTTCCCTAAGCCCTAAAATAGTTCCAAGGATGTAGAGAACACTGAGCAAGGTGGCAGATAGACATTTATCCAAGCTGGACAGAGCCTCAAGTGGAGGTTCTGGGACAGGGAGTATGCTCAACAGTCCCTTACTAAGGGTTCCAGATCAGGAAAGTCAGCTGTGAAACAAGACGCAGGGAGGTGGAAGATTCCCAGAAGAGGGGAAAGAGCTCAAAGGCAGCCTTAGAGCCTGCTCGTGGCAGTGCCTCTTAGGTTTGACTGGAAAGGTCAGAGCAGGAGGAGCTTCTGCCTGGCATAGTTTCAAACCCGTGATGGAGACACACTAAGTTTTTAAGAAAAAAATCTTAACCACGTGCAGAGCCAGAACTCAAGTGGGAAAAGGGGCAGGGAGATTTTTGGCCACAGGACAGCTCCAGGAGCAGATGGTCTGGGTGTGAATACTGACTCTCTAGTCAGGTATGGGGGCAGTTCTCAACTGACAGGATGCAGGCTGTCTGCCTCCCATGAGGATCCAGGGGCTCATGAGGTACACAGGCCATCTAATCTATTTATTCACACTGCAAGGGCCTAATAAATGGTGTCACTGAAAATTAAGCAGTTGCCAACAGCAGTTAGATCAACTTCAAGCAAGAGGAGGCTGTTGGGCCCATTCTGGGAATAGGAGGCCCAGGAGGAAGGAGACTGTTTCCTGGGAACACCTGCTGTGTGTCCGTCCTCCAGCAGCTCCCGTGTGCCTCTGTGGCATTCATAGCCAGTGTGTGTGTGTGTGTGTGTGTGTGTGTGTGTGTGTGTGTGTGTGTGTGTGTGTGTCACAGTCTAGGCAACCATTCCCATTTACCCATGTGCAGACAAGGAGCCTAAGGTCCTGCCTTGGGATTAAGGTTTGCTATAAGGAAGGCCTGATGGCTCTGGGGGACAGAGGGCCAGCCACTGGACTTCCATGTCCAGTAGAAATGAAAAGTGGCCAGATTTCTGCCAAGTCTCAGCTGGCTCTGCTATCTTACACCTACTTGTAGACAAGGAGACTACCCCCCTTGTCTCATGTATGCAATCTATCACATAAGATGGCAGTCACAGCGCACGGCTACAGGGGTGGGACCATCACCCACCTAGACCAGAAACTTTCTCTCCACAGCAGATGTGCTAACCTTTTGACTGTTATTTAGGTTTTAGGATTTTATACTAGTAGGAGCTCCTGCATCCAGAACCCTCTGTAAACGAACCAGAGAACCTTCTTAAAGCACAGGAAAGATCTGACATTTAGGGGTTTTTGATAATCCAAGTACATCTTACACATCAGCTCTGTGATGCTGAGACCAGTGGTGGCCCACATGTTGCTCAGCATCTGTCTAGTTCAGGCTTCCTCCCAGCTATGGTTGAATGGAGTTTGAAGTTTGGCTGTTCTCAGACCCCAAGAGCATACTTCTGCTGTTAGAGTTCTTTTGTTTTATGTATGTATGTATATATATATACACATACATACATACATACATACATACATACATATATATATCCCACTGGCAAAGACAACTGAGGTGTCACTGTATATATATATATATATATATATATATATCCCACTGGCAAAGACAACTGAGGTGTCACTTTGTGCCAGGCTTCATGCTGGGTGACAGTGATAAAAGTAAATAGGGGATGGCATCTACCTGAGTTGATCAGAGTCCTTTGGGGATGATCGACAAGTGGATAGACAATGTTAATTGCACCAAAGTGGTGCATGCTGGGATGGACTTAGCACAGGCTGTTGGGAACCAGGGAGCCTTTCCTTCTCTGTGGGTGGATATGATCACGGAAAGGTTGGAGGAAGTGACATTAGTGCTAAACCTTAGAGGTCATACATAGATTAACCAGACAGAGGGAGGAAACAGAGGCAGGGACACTGGATACAGGAGGCCCTGCTGCTGTCACAGAGTGCATATGTCATATGTGTGCCTGTTGGAGATACTGAGATAGTGAGGCATTGAGAGCCTCTGTGGGTTGGACCCCAAGAAGACTTTGTGTGCCATGCTAAGGCGCTTGCAGTTTATCCCCAAGCTCTGGAGAGCTATTGAAAAGAGGTTTTAAGCAGAAAGAACACCAGCCCTGATCAGATTCGCGCGTTAAGGAGGCTCGCCCCTGCAGCCTGTGTGCTGTGGATTGGAGGAGCCCAAGCTGGGGGCAGACAGATCAGTCCGGATTTCGTGGGATTTTCTCTGTGGTTTTACAAATCTGAGGCTGGCAGGGGTAGGTCTGGCGACATACCAGTTTAGACAGAAAGGAAAAGCTCTGAGACCATCTGCAAAGTCCTCCCCACTCAGCTGGGTTCCACTGCCATTTGCTGATGAGGACCTGTGTAACCATACCCCTAGCCTCCTCGAGGTTTCATCCCTCTTAGCTCTCAGAACTTAATCCGGAAGGCTCAGGCTGGTCTGGGCGCCCTTGGATGGTCTGCTGGGCCCCCAGCCTCCTTGCAGCCTGAAATGCTGGGCCCCAGAGCCAAAACATTGTCTTTCTTCTCACACCCAGCAGGCCGTGCCTGTGCACAGAACAGCCATTGAAACGCTGCCCTCACCATGTTAGTTACGGCCAGCAGCTTAGTCACGCTTCCAGGGTCCTTTCTTCTGGGACAAGCCTGTCCTTGTGCTCAGGGCCCTCCTCACACAGCAGCCCAGCTCCTGGCAGCTGCAGTGCCCCCACCGTCCTAATAGCTACTTTAGAGATGCCGCCAGTGGGAACCACAGCTTAACGTTAACATGAGCACCGTGCAAGCCTGCCTCTGTCTTAGTGAGAGTCAATGACCAACCAACCTCTGTAGAAGCTGCTCCCAGAATATGGATCACAGCTTCACGGCATCACAGGGAGGCAGCTCACTGTGTGCATTTATTAAGTACCTTCAGCATACACCTGCTTGTGTGGGGCATCCTTGTGTTATATAGTAAAGCTATGTTTCAGCCCGCTCTGTATAGTAGTTGAGAAAACAGACCTCGAGAGAGACATTGGAATGTTGGCTCTTGTGTTTGCCAGCTGTGGCGTTTCCGGAAGTTACTCTTCCTTTCAATCTGTATAGTGGGGACAGTACAATATCTAGTCCATTATATTGATGAGAGTACAATGATATGACTTTATAACTTATTTTGCTGAGTGTGTGCGGTCACTGAGGACTCAATGGAAGCCATGGTTGCTTCCTTCCTCTGCCTTATTGCTATTATCATTACTAGACCTTCATTGCCACTGTCCAAACCAGTATCATCCTCACATCACAGATGAGGGAGCTGAAGCCCAGAGAGGTTCA
This sequence comes from Mus musculus, assembly GCF_000001635.26. NCBI lineage: Eukaryota > Metazoa > Chordata > Mammalia > Rodentia > Muridae > Mus > Mus musculus. The sequence goes on from NC_000077.6 coordinate 71,759,396, forward strand.
GCAATTTCTCTAGTGTCACACAGCTGGCCAGCAGCAGAAGTAGGATCTGAACCCTTTGTCCAGTGTTCCTGACACAGAGCTTACCCCTTTGGTAAATCGGTCATAGGGCTGGGGAGTACCCTGGCCCAGGAAGAGAGGGATGAATCCTGTTTCGTCTTACTGTTCTCTCTCCACTTTTCTAGGTTCCTGAGACTGACGAGAGCCAGGAGAGCTAAGGAATGGGGAAAATGGTGACCCCTGGGCAGAAGCTACCAACAAGGGGCTTGTGGCTGCCGGAGAGAAGTGATGATGACATTTGAAACCCACAGGGACAGAAGCCCACAAGTGTGCTGACACCACCGGTGTCAAGAGTCAGGATGCTGGGATGATGCCCTTGGAGGCCCTGGCGTCCCTCCTGCCCAGGTGCTAGGAGCCGTCCCCAGGCTCCAGCTTGGAGCCCTGCTGCCCAGGGGCATGGCCAAACCTTTCTTCAGACTCCAGAAGTTTCTCCGCAGAACACAGTTCCTGCTACTCTTCCTCACGGCCGCCTACCTGATGACCGGCAGCCTGCTGCTCCTGCAGCGGGCCAGAGTGGCCCTCCCACAGGCCCTCCGGGCTCCCGGCAGCCTGCAGGCCTTACCAGTGGCCACCGTTGCACTGGGTGTGGGTCTACTGGACGGCAGGAGCCTTCGTGATCCCCACAGTAGTCCTGACCTACTACTTGATGTGGACACACTGAGGAGTCCTCTAGCCCGACTACCACCTGGAATCCGCTGGCCCCGGAGGAACCGCAGCTCGCTGCGGCGGCGTTGGCTCCACCACCTCACCAGTGACCCGCAGGGGCCTCCCACCCTGAGTCCGGAGGCCTCTGGACCAGCCAACCATAATAGAGGTAGCTTTTCTGCTTCTGCCACAAGTCTGCTCAGGGTTATATGTATTGTCTCTTTTCTTGGCCCTGCGGTAGCTGAAGAGTATGATATTGTCCCCCGGAGCTCTGACTTTGATTTTGCCTCAGTCACAGCTTCCTGGGTGACTTTGATTATGTCACCTGTCTCTGGGTCCTCTCAGGTAGAGACAGAGACATTGACCCCAGGATTACTGTGCAAATGTATTGAAGTATCTTAGAGCAGCTTGTCACAGGGTGTTAAGGGTGGCCCCAGAGCAGCGGCTGCTGCCTGTGGGAACTGTTGACTTTACAGTCCCAGGTCCTTATACATCTAACAAAGCAGAATCGCCTACTTTGGTTGCCACCAGCAATCCCTGTATCTACTCTGAGCCTGGTTCTCAACCTTCCTACTGCTGTGACCTTTAAAACAGTTCCTCATGGTATGGTGACCCCCAACCACAAAATTATTTCACTGCTACTTTGTGACTGTAATTTTGATACTTTTACCAAGAGTAATGTATATATCTGGTAGGCAGGGTATCTGGGATGTGATCCCTGTAATGGAGTCATTCAACCCCCAAAGGGGGTTGCAAACTGCTACTCTAGGCCATCCTGGTATACTCATAAGCCAAGAACCACTAGGCAAATGTATCACTTCGCTCTCTAAATGAAAGCTATTATCACTTTAGTAAAAATGGCTTGTCTACCAGTGCCGCTTTGTTGTGAAGCTGCTACGTCTGACGTCTGACGCTGTCACTTCCGCAGTTCACAAGGAAGACACTGAGGTGTGGGAAAGCCAAGTGAATGGACTAGATTATTCTCACAGTTTGGGGTCTCTAGAACCTAAGCCTGAAGCCAGAACTCAGATGTCGAGTAGATCTGGGCGGTGACCCCAGGAAACCCTGGCTGGGGAGTAGCAGGAAGACCAGGAAGGAAGGCAGCCGGGAAATGTGTACCCTGGAGCAGGAGCAGGCTGAGGGAGGAGGGCATGGAGGCAAAGCAGAACACACATCTCGGGGCACCCTGGAGTGGCAGGTCTGGGGGTGGGTGGTGATGGGATAAGTCTTCGTACTGCTGGGACTCCCAAGTCAAGATGCTCTACTCTGGCCTGGTGCTCTTTGCACTGAGTTCCTTGGATTCTCTCTGCAGGGCCCAGGGAACATGCTGGGTGCCTGGAGAGCACACAGTGAGTGTTAAAGGTGTGCCTGGATGGCAGCCGAGCTCAGTTCTCTCTGATCATCCTCTCACCAGCTTATTTGGTCCTGTGCCCTAGGTCATTAGAGGAGGTGGTGCTAAAATAAATGCCCTAAAATAAAGTGCATGGATTACTAAACAGAGTATCGAGCATAGTCTATAGGGCACCTGTCATGAGTAATAAGCATAGTGCACTTAGCATAGAGTACTAAGCATGGCACATGGAGTACTAAGCATAGCCCATAGAGTACTAAGCATAGCATATAGAGTACTAAGCATGGCACATGGAGTACTAAGCATAGCCCATAGAGTACTAAGCATAGCATATAGAGTACTAAGCATAACACAGAGTACTAAGCATCACACACAGACTATTAAGCATAGTATACAGGGTTATTAGCCTAGAAGGCTAAGTAGAAGACTGTAGGAGATGAGGTAAGTGGAGCATCGGACCTAGGGTAGGGAAGGCCTAAGATTTGGTTGGTTGGTTGATTGATTGATTGATCTGTGTGCTGCTGAAACTCAGATCTCAGGCCTTGGGATACTAGGCACATCCTCCACAGCTGAGTCACATCCCCAATCCTTGATTTATTCTGAGAATAATAAACCCAAGCTTCTCTTGCCTTGGGGAAATGACTCAATGGGCCCAACAAAGGAAAGCCTAGAAGCCTGTGGGTTCTTGTCTTCAGGGAAGGATGCATTTTAGACCAGACGTCATCCAGCCTATTTTCCTCGCAGTGAGTTCTTTAGCATGACCTATATGTAGACAGAGGGACTGATGATATAGCTCATTTTATATGTGTGTGCCTTCTGTAATCTCTCCAACATACCAAGAAACTGGGTCTCTAAGCAGACATTACTAGGGTAATTAATTTAGACTAAAGTGCCAATGACCAGGAGAGGGCCCGTGGGTTTCCTGAGAGGAAGTTTTGTGAAGTGCATCTTTGCTGAAGACAGAGCTGAGTTCCCCCTTACTATTGCCACTTCATGGCTCTATGACCTTGGACAAATTGACCTGGAGTCTTCTCTTCATTTCTCCCTGCCCTCATTTATTGAGGACCATTAGTCTTCAATATGTGTTCACTATGCATTAGTCCCCATATGTGTTTTGCATTGGACCCTTGAGTGCTCTGTCTGGGGTGGAGTCAGTTATGTTTCTACATAACTTCTGCACAGACTTCCTGAAGGATGAGTAAGGCATGGCATGGAGCTTGAGGTAGAGAAGACCTTCTTATCGCTGGTCTTCAGAGAAGCTGACTAAGTGGCCTGGTAATCAGGTTCTGGCCATACATAGATTATGTCCAAGGTAACCACTTAGTTACCTCCAAAGACACAGGAGTGGTGGAAGAGCTCCTGTAAAAGCAGGAGAAATCACAGGTAGATGTAAACAGGACAGTAATCAGCTGCTATCCAGCAATATGGTTTTGGGGATGAATAAAAATACCTATTGGTTCTCCTTACCTGTTGATAGCCCCTGTCTGTGATTTCTGGAGTACCCCAATTACCAAACAAATAAAGGGCTAACTCTTGTCACACTGTTGTACAATGCAGCATCCAAGGTCCAGGCCCAGGGCTTGCCTGTGAGGACTTTGAATGGTCAGTGGGCACTATCACACCATGCGAGATTAAATAGTTTTAATCTTCAGGATTTTAAAGATAAAGTTGGTCTCCCTACAAACTCTAAAAGAGCAGTGGCTGAGGGAGATGTGGTGACATGCTTGAAGTCTTCAGAGAGCCCAGAGGAAGGCAGAATACTGGCCTTGGAACCCCTGTGCCTTTCTCTTAGGGAACTCACTGGCCCTGCACAGCCAAGCAACCTCCTTGGTCTAGAGAGTGCCTCACAGTGTAGCCCTAGACCAGCTGCTAGGACTGCAGACAAAGCGAGCATCTCTTTGCAGCCCGGGCATCCCGCCATCCCCTGAAAGGGATCCTGCAAGCCACGGAAGCTGCAGGAGTCTCCATCAATCACTGCGCATTTCATTATACCTTGGACAACATCCATAATGGAATAAAATGTCAGTAAGTTTACTAGGGGAAAAATAGTAACTTCTCCATAGCCAGTTTGTTTTTTTATTGATAGTAATTTCCAAAGACATTCCAATATCTCCAAAGCCATCGTTAATAGCCTCACGACTTGTCCATTCTGATGTGCAAATGAACAGATGCAGAGTCACAGGCGGTAATGCATCGCCTTCGTTTCAGCCCAAAGTAATAAATCCGCCTCAGGAGCGTCCCAGCACATCCCTCAAAAGTTCTTGCTTTCCTGCACATTCTTGCCTCTGTCAGGGATTTAGAAAAGACATTTGTTATGTTAAGTGACAAAAGGCTCCTCTGCTCCCCCACAACCCAGAGGGCCCATCTGTGTCTCAAGCCCTGGCTGCACCCCAAGATGGGGGCTGCTGGATACTGGGGCTGGGGTGGGGGCTTCTTCTGCCTGCTGGTCAGACAGGGATGCTGGGTAGTCAGCCACTTCTTTCATCCTGGCTGTTGAAACCATTGTTTTCCTCTCTTCTATTAATGTGCTAATTATTCAGCTAATATTTACTGATTCACTGTCCCACTAGGTCCCAGGTTAGAGTATAGGATCAGAATAATAATAGATGTTATTTATTTGAACATCTGTTATGTATGGAGCACCATTGTGTGTAGATGTCCATCTGTCGTCTTGTTTAATTTAATCTTCAAAGAGCCTACTGATGTAAGCAGTGCTCTCGCCACTTTAACAATGAAGGACCTGAGTTCCAGGGACTGTAAAGTAACTGGGAGCTCTTCATTATTAAAAATGAACTCTTAAACATAAAACAGTCGCTCCTGGTACCTGACACTCCCAGCCTTTTTGTTCCATGTTGGACATGCCTTATCTTGTGGAATTCTCACAACCTCCGGCTTCTGGAATTGATACCGTGTCCCCATTTTGTAGATGGGGAGCCTGCATCTTAGAGAGGGGGACCTGCACATCTCAGGTTACATAGGCCTGTCCTGGCAGAGCAGGAATTTGAATCTCCACTATCTCATTCTCAGAAATAGGGACGCTCCATCCCAGCTTTGGCAAGGCTGACCAAGCCTTTTGAGCCTTGTCCCTCCTTGTGTTTGGACTGTTTAGTTGAAAGCTATGATGGGCTTTTTTTCTGTATCAACCAACACATTGGAAATTTCTCAGACACTGCTTTTCTTTTGCAAAGTAGATGGGCAGAGAATAATTCATGCCTACTGCTCTCGGTGGGTTTTTTTCTGCAGCCATATATAATGGATTCAAGGGCATTGAGACTCATGAAAGGGAGAGAGAGTTTACAGAGATCCATACCAGGGAAGCAGCCTCCCACCTGGGAGCAGGTGCCTGTGCTTAGCACACCTGTATTGATGCTCAACCCTCCATGGAGGTGACCTCAGGAGGCATGGAGTTTAGAAGGGACCATATGGAAGAAGGTGACTGTTGCCTTCCTCTTACTGGCGTCTTCTGACCTGAGATACCCTGGAGCCCTGGGTGGTGCAACATCCTGTTCTCATGGTTGTCATCTGATCTAGGAATTCAGACCCCTGAGACTCGGATCAGGGTGTAGCCAGCTGGTCCACCCTCCTTGTGGAAGGGCTCCTCTGCTCTTACACCCAAGGCCTTGGGACTACCAGTCTGGTTTGTAGGAGCTGTGACCCAGTTTCCAGATAAGTGATAACAATGATATTGTGTCTAACCCTGATGAGTCCCTTGGGGTAAAGATATTGTCCCTACCCTCTAGGAGGCTTAAGGTTTAGAAGATTTTTAACAGCAAGTTGATGGCTGGAATGTGGCTGACTATTCCAGTAATTAGCTTGCTTGTATTTTTAAGACAACATTTTAGAGTCCTGAGACCCTGGGGGAGAGCTGAAGTGTTAGGGGAAGGATTCCGACTTTAGGACAGATGAAAAGCTCTGGCAAAATGAGAGGAGGGAACTGACCCAGAGCAAAGGCGCACATGCATCTACCTAACAGTTGGGGAGACTGAGGCATGACAATTGAGATGATTCAGCAGACTCCAAAGCAGCCTTTACACTTGCAGACAGAAGAGCCCCTCCCTGCTTCAGGAATGAATGGTGGGGCGCCCCTCCCCTTGCCCTGCAGCAGAAGCCACTATTCCTTCTGAGGAATCATGACCTCACTCTTCTCCCGCCAGCCCTGTGAAGCCACGAGGCTGCTAGAGAGCCTGATAACAGTGTTCCTGGTGCACACTCCAGGTACGGTTTCAGAGGTGCTGAGCAGCAAGAGCACACATAGGCTCTGTGCAGCCCCAGTGCAGGTGTCCTATCCAGTCCCCAACATAGCGGTTGTGGATGTGTCTTCCCAGTTCGCAGACCATGTGAGAGTGTGTTTGCAAATTCCCAAATGCCATTTCTTCAAAACAGTGATGCGTGTGACATTTACACGCTTGGGGGCTGTGCTCACATTCTCCAAGTTTCTCTGCAAGTCTGGGAGGCATCTCCTTCCTGTCAGTGACAGGGTAGGGCTACCAGCAACTCCCACTGGTGTCTGCGTGCTCGGATCAATCGTGACACTGCCCTCTGGAATCATCCCCGGTGTCTCTGACTGGAGAAGTGCCGAGGGTATGGCAGAGGGCGTCACGGTCACTTGGCTGCATCAGCTCCCACGTGGACACCTGCCTCAAAACTGACAGACTCTGTTTACCCACTCTAAAAACATGGCAGATTTGTTTTAAAGAGTCCTCTGCTTATGGGAAACTCTTAGGTTAACTAATTCCAGACTGCCCCTGGATTCCAAGCTCCCTGTGGCTCATGTGCAGGTGGTAAGTCTGTGTCTTGGGACCATAGTAGAGGCAGAAGGCCTCTCTGTGCCTAGCCTGGGAAGGGAAGGTGAATTCATTAAGCCAGTGTTGCAAGGACTCATGTGTAAAAATGCCAGCTACCCTGATCTGATCATCCCACATATCTATCATCACACTGTACCCCACCAATACGTACAATGAATAATTTTTTTTTGAAAACTCAGATCCAAGCATAGGAAAGAGGGGTGGTGGAGACAAGCTGCAGTCAGGCTGACTCTGGGTTCTTGGCACTACCTCTGGGTGCACAGTAGGCTGTTAACTATGTACACAGTAGGCCATTAACTGAGCAAAGGAGCAGAAAGCTGCCCAGCTGCCCACTTGGCTCTTGTACTGAGGGGAAGTAGAAGAGGACCCTCATCCCCTCCACTTTCTGGAGAAGTACATGGGCCAGGCAGGGCTGGAGATCCCAGCTTTTCCCCACTGGTAGCAGGTAGGCAGACTTTCCCAGGGATGGAAGCCCATGGCAAGGGCCCTCCCCAGCCCCTGGGCCTATGATCTCAGCTGTGCTTCATCCTTGCAGGCAATTACCTGGGATGCTTCAGTGAGGAGGGCCAGGAGAGAACTCTGAAGGGAGCAGTGTTTTACGACTTGAGAAAGATGACCGTGTCACACTGCCAGGATGCCTGTGCTGAGCGGTGAGTGTTGAGCTAGGCTGTTGACGGCACTGGCATGAGGTTAGAAGACCGCCTCAGAACCAAGGGACATCATGGTTGCTGGTTGGCCATCCTGATGCCATTACACCTCCATTCATTAGACTCTAATTTCCAGGAGAAAGTGCATCAGCATGCTAGCAGCTATCCTGGCTTCCATCCCTGCTGTGCTAGGGACACGCCCTGAGACCCATGGGGGTTCTTTGAGCAGGCTATAGATGAGGATGAAGACCCACCAAAAACTAGTTTACTCATCTGTTTAAAATGAAATAAAGGGACAAATGGACTTCAGTTAAAATAAAGTTGAGTACCAGTCCAGCGGTTAGAAAATCCATGTCTACTTGTGCTTACAACAAAAGTTGCCTTTCTAGATACTATCAGCTTTCCTTCTGGTGATCAGCCATCTGTCTCTAACAGGACCATCACAGCTCGTGTGTGTACTCGAGTGCACATGTGCATATGTGCATGTGTGTTCATATGTGCATGTGTGTGTGTGTGTGTGTTTTATGTGTTCATGTCAGAAGACAAGCAGAGAGCATAGCACATAGCACTCTTCACCTATTTCAATCACCATAGATTCCTTTACGATTTCTTTCTTTAAGTCAAGTCCCACCCTATTCTTTTAGGTAGTCATAACTCACTTCCCACTTTATACCTGGAGAAAGCAATGACAGGGCCTGCCTTCCCCATGCTTGGTAGCTCAGAGAAAGGTGAGGCTGAACATGACGCTGATGCCTCATTTTAGCCTCTTCCTATTTAAGGAAACTGAGGCTCAGAGGTAGCAAGTGACGACATCTATCGTCTCCTCCTGTAGAGAGACAGAAGCTGGATGGGACTGCATTACTCTGCCTTTCACTCTGGGCTCTTTCCATACAGTAGCTGTGGCCCTGTAGGATACCCTGCAGGTTCTGTTTCCCGTGTTGTTCTATTATGCTGTGAGTATAAGGAGGAGAAGGGGCTGCCGACAGGGCCACACAGTATCATCTGTTGTGTGGGCATCAGGCCAGTGCTGTACTGGCACTGAGCACACTTAAATTTCCACCTGTGGTCTGTGTTTAGGCAGCTTGAGGTCATCTGTGTGAGTGTGCACACCACAGCAAGGGGCAAATGCTGTACTTCAGAGCTCTGCACACCTCCTGAGAACCGTGCTCCCACACATCACTGTGTAATCCTGTATAACTTGAGGCCATAGATGGAATGGAAATTCATTCTCCAACCTGATGAGACAGATCAATGTTGCTAAATAGTTTATTCCAAAGAAAACATTATCCCTACACTTCAATGACCTTTAACTCTGGATGGAGCCCGATTCCCTAGGCCAGTGATTCTCAACCTTCCTAATGCTGCAAACCTTTAATAACAGTTCCTCGTGTTGTGGTGAAACACCCCCCCCCAACCATAAAATTATTTCATTGTTACTCCATAACTGTAATTTTGCTGTTATGAGTTGTGATATAAATATCTGATAGGTAGGATACTGATATACAACCCCCGTAAAAGGGTTGTTTGACCCCCAAAGGGGTTACAACCCACAGGTTGAGAACCACTGCTTTAGGCCATGCCCCTGTCCACTCACCCAGACCTCTTTTCAACTTCAAGTCCATCCCTAAGACCCAACTACCATCCTCTAACTCTGACCTCTCCATAGTTTGGACTCCAGCCTTAGCTCTGGGCCCAGCTTGGATTCACCCACACTCTGTTTCCCTGCAGGTCTTATGTCTATGCTGGCTTGGAGGCTGGTGCAGAGTGCTACTGTGGGAATAGGCTGCCGGCCACACGTGTCAGCCTGAAGGAGTGCAATCAGGAGTGCAAGGGAGAGAAAGGCTCCATGTGCGGGGCTGTGCGCCGGCTCTCTGTGTACAGCGTGGGGCTGCAGCAGCCAGGCTCCAAGAAGCGTGAGTGTACCAACCTCATCCCAATGTCCCATTCACCTAACCCACACCCCAGAGGCCAGAATCTGTTCCCTCTTCCTCTGTCACCCACACCTGACTGTCCCCTTGCATGCTGCAGATAGAGAGTAGGGGCCATCCAAACCTAACTGCCTGGCTTCGTGACTAGATACCTCCCCTTGTCCTTTGCAGAACTGAATAGGAAGGCAAGGCATGCTGTGTGGCTTCAGAGGGCTCGCTTCACTTCTTCTCTGGGTTCCAGTCTTCTCTAACTCCTCTGGATAGAGCTAGATCTCTAGCAATAGGGTGGTAGACTGGACCATCTGAAATTGGTTGGAGGAGACAGAAGACTTGAGACTATATAATTACAGCTCTGCATTTGTGAATAATTGGGGAGTTCATCTGCCTTGGTCAACACAAAAGTTAGTTCTGGGGTTTGGGAGGTTCTTAGAGGAACAAGTACAAAGTCTCTCTCAGGAGAGCTATGCCAGCCAACATCGAAGGTTTTCACGATAAATTCTCACCAAAGATGAGCATACAATTCAAAATTATACAGCTTGAGAAGAACTAGCCCAGGCCTGAGGACCATGGCAGGCCACAGCCACTGTGAATAGGACCACAGTAGAGGGAGAGTGACTGGGTTCATTCCTGACTGCTGCTCAGGTGTTTCCTGCATCCAGCAGTTGTGCCTAGGAGCCAAGAGGGCTGGATGAGGCAGTGCCCTGCAGGGAAGCCATTGACTGTATATACACGAGCTCAAGGATTTGCTAGTGAGTATATTAACACAACAGAAACCTACTGGTACCTAGCATGTGCCGAACATGAAGTTTACCCTGTCCCTTGGGCACCTGCACAGGTTTCCTGAGGACTGGACTGGCTTATGCTAGCTTCTCAGATCTTTCATTTCTTTGACTTCAGATGGTTAGCCTGATCCCTGATCTCTCACACCCAAGCCCCAGCAGGACCAGGCCTGAGGTAGACTCTGGGCCACCCTCCCAGCTTCCCACTCTGCTCAGTCGCTAAGTTGGAGACAGCTGTTTTGCCTCTGCTTCCTTCCGATTGGCCGAGGGACAGATGGTCTGGTCATTCAGGCCAGCCGTTGGTCTTGAGTGGGCCGGAACTGCTGTTGTGGTTCATGTTGGCAGTGGCGGAGATGCCATTTCTGCAGCCAGCTGTGTGGCTGACCTTTGCGTTCTCCTGCCCTCTCCAGGAGCTCTGCTAACAGGCTGTCAGAGGTGATCAGGTGACCACCCTTTGTTAACTGCAGCACTGCGGCTGCTGGGACATATTCAAAAGCATTCTTTTACCTTCCAGTTGGGATCAGGCTCAGTCCTCACACCTTAGCAGTGTCTTCCTTGGACAGTGTTCTTCTGCCCTAAATGGCCCCAAGGCTCTCTCTCACCTGGGGACACAGAGCCGGGACTACAGAACAGTTTACACTTAGTGGCATTATCCACTTACAGTCATAATAGTGATGAGCACAGACCACTTGCATGACCTCCCAAGCCTCGTGGGTTGCTTCCCCTATTATAGGTTATGCTGAAGCCCCATCATCCCATTCATTCATTCACTCACTCAGCACCCCTTGGCACCTGCTGTGTTTCAGTGTTTTTAGGCTGCACACAGGGAGCCAAGGGGACCACACACAGCCTCCTCCTGAAGAGTTTCATTCTGGAGTCTCACGGCCAGCAGTGTCCCACCACCCTGCCATGCATGTCCTAGACTCCCTAGAATACTGGTTACTCTCCTCCATGCTCTGTCTGCTCTGATGGCCCTTCCTTCCCACGTGCCTCTCAGTGTCTGTCCCATGCCAGTGATTTAGCTCTGTGGCTTGAATGCAGTCTTTGTTCTTTGTGGCCTGACCTTGGCACAGGATGGCACAGAGTCTCAGGGGGCAGGATGCTAATGCCCTTGGCTGGCACATCATGCCTGAGCAGGTGTTCATGAGGAGATACAGCTGTTAGCAGCTGGCACTGGGACACACAGTGTCTCCATAACAGTCATCAGAGATTTGAGGAGATAAGTGAGGAATGGTCCTTTAGTCTGTGACACAGGGCTAGTGACAGGTTGGACAGCCCAGTTTTTGAAGACTCAACGTTAGCTGTTTTCTCTGCAACAAGTGGCCTTCCTAATTCTATGCACTGATTCCCAAACCCCTGGCTCTGTGGACAATCAGGATGGGCTTCCACATCCAAATCTTATCTACATTTAACTGTTTATAAGAAAAAAATTATTCCCACCCTACCCAAAGCTGTGGAGAGTTTGTGCTGCTGGCTAGGAGATGTGACAGGTAGAACAAGTTTGAGAGGAGATGCCAAGCCTCAGGAGACCTTATATGAAGAGGAGCGTAGGATGAGAATCAGATGCCATCTCAAGAAACTTATCCCCAAGCAGTTGGTGCTGGAACATTCCAGAAGGTTTGCTCAGTACCAAGGGAACCAAAGAGCGAGCTGAGTTTTTCCACCAGAAGGTTGAAGAACAACTTGGCAAGAAGATTTCTTTGTGACACAGGATTGCAGAGTATTCCTAGAATCCAGGCAGAAGTTCGAGGTGGGAGTGAGGGCAGCCCTGCTGGGAGGCTCCGGAGGGCTCTGTCTGCCGCAGCACAGCAAGAGGCAGTGGGCAGTCCAGATACGAAGGCAGCTCCACTTTTTTCTTCACGCATGAATCATAGAACTTTCCGGACTATCAGCCTGTCAGATCACCTACTGTGGAAGCTATCATGAAGTAAAATGGAAAATGAAGGCAAGAAAAGCAGCTACTCACCCCTGCCCTCACCCCTACCCTCATCCCTGCAACCAGAGATATGGTAGGAAAAGCAATCCCTTAATTCGGCATTACAGCCACATAGCCTTTGTCAGAGACCCTGGTGATCATGGCTCCCGTGTGGGTTTTTCTCAGATGCTCGCTCAATCCCACCTGAACCCTTTACTCTCCTCTCTCTTGCATGATCTCTGCCCCTCCTGAGTATTGTAACATAGGTAGCAAACCCAAAGCCAACCCCACATGTCACTTCTCATTGATACCCCATTTCCTTCCTTGCAGGGCGCACTGCCACCTACCGAGGGTGCTTCCCACTGCCTGAGAATGTCACCCACACCTTCTCCTCCTCCATGACACAGGCCAACATGACTGTGGAGACGTGTTCTGGATTTTGTTCCCAGAAAGTAAGAACAATTATTAACCTTTGTGTGTGATACTTTAGTCAACAAGTGTGCATAGTGGTCTTCAGAGTAGGGGCAGGGCCCATGCTGGACCACACACATCCTCTCTGACAGCCCAGGTGGGAGCCAAGGAGGGAGGGCTGTGCCAGGCCAGATATCTACTATCACACAAGATAGTTCTTTGGTAGCACCCACTGTGGTTTGAGACTGGTTAGGGAAGATTGTAAAGCTGAAAGAATGTGTCTGTGCGCCTTTCTGCATGGAAGCTCTTGGCACAAGCGTCACATGTTAAATCGACCTTATTTGAACTCAGGGAGGTGCCAGCTCAACCCTTACGGACAGCTGATGGATTTTCTATTGTCTGTGCTGAGGGCTGTGGCTGACTGCAGGGGCCATACCACTCCGGTGGGTCAATCCAGGCTTCAGAAGGGAGTGGAACTCTGTTAGGGCTGCACTGGGCAGGGCACCACGGTCTGGTCCCCACTCTGGGTACTCAATCTGTGGTGGGATGAGGAGTTGTCAAAGGCAGGTGGGGATTGCAGAGTTCAAAGTCAGGAGTGTGTGGGGTGTGGTAGGGAGCTGTGCGTCCACAGAGCCTGGGGGTATTAGGCTGGGATTCAGCCATCTCCAAACTCTGAAGGATGCTGGGTTTTTGCAAGTGACTGTAGGTGACGGTGGGCTGGGAGCTGGGGCTGATTCAGTTGTGCTAGGGCCCAGTAGCCTCTATGCTCTGTGGGTTTTGACAGCGTGACAAAACAGAGCTAAGGGGAGGAGAGGGCATTGCCTGTGATGATGATGACAGTGGGGGCTGGGGTGGATGGAGAAGGGGCAGCTGCAGTGAACTGAAGTGGCCACATCCTCTCACTCCCACCCCTGCAGCCTCACTGGGTGCTGCCCTCTTCCTGCTTTCTCGGCTTCTCTGGAAATGCTTCCCTTGCAAGGTGGAGACGAACAAAGCTTTTATAGGCATCCTCTCTCCTGAGTACACTGTTGACTGATGACGTACTTCTGCTTTGTGTCACCAACATTTTCAAAGCCACTGCCATCAGGGTCCATAGGTCACATTACAGTCACCCCAGAGGTCAGTTTATGCATCCAGCCTGGGAAACCACTTTCTCTTCTCCGTATTCATGGTGGGAACAGAATTCAGTGGGGGAGGGAATAAGGACACCCACACAAGTGCCCAGCCCTGCCTGTGGCTAGAAGGAAATAATGCACCTGAAATTCTGAGCCATTCCCCCAGAGGATCCCTAACCCCAGCTTCCTCCAAAATGTAGAATGTAACTGGTTTAGAGCCAGAGAAAAGCAGAGCCTGCTTTGGAGGGGCCAGGGGCTTTCCAAAGCCTATCTGCTTTAATCTTCTCAGCAAGGGACCTCCTCGCGCTCCCTGGTAGCTGCAGGAGGCAGCTCAGGTTTGCAGAGGGATAAGCTTGTACACAGGCAGAGCTAGAACTCCTGAATCCTCCATCTGTGCTTTTCCACACTGCAACCTCTCCTTGCGACAGAAGGTGAGGGAGAGATGACAAAAAGAACTGGAAAAAGGGAAAGTTCAGTCGCCATGACTGAGGGCTTGGACACCCCGGGGTTAGGTTTGAGTAACATGTTTGTGTAGGAGACAGGAAAGAGATGCCAAGGCAAGTGGGCTCTCTCCTACCTCTCTTCCACCCAGCCTTCTCCCTGGGAGGCAGCTCTTTGCCCTGGCTTTCCACCGCCTGTTTCCAGAAACTGAATATTCAAACAGTTGCATCCTACCTAGACTGGTCTATTACAAACCCCAGGGTTGCTGGTCACACAGTGCTTGCACTCTTCCAAACTGGCCCTGATCTACCACACCATCCCTTAGAGATCACTCCATATGGGTGTAGAAAGTGAACTCCAGTCTTTCCCAGTCTCACAGATGTCCTATAATTTATTTAACCAAACCCCTACTGCTCAGGTTTTAGATCGTGTCTAGTCTTTTGCTTTTACAAACAGTGCCGCAAAGACTATGTTTAGGTCATTTTGTATGAGTGAATCTGTAAGGAAAAAAAAAAAAAACCAAAAAAAAAAAAAAAACCCAAAAAGCAAAAACAAAACACTCTCCCAGGCAATGCTGGGTTCAGGAGGTAGCTTTGTTATTCAGTCTTGGCTGTCAGATTGCCCTTGGCAAAGGTTGTACTAACTTTACACCTCTTCCGGAGATGTGGGAGGGGACATAGCCACTCTTGGAGGGTTCTCCTCCTCTAGGGAGGGGGCGTCCTAGGAAAATGTTCCAGTATTCTGGATGTGTCTCCCCGTGGGCAGCCCAGAGAGCCCTGCCTGGTGGTTACAGACAATAATTTAAAGATGAGAAACTCCTCGCTATTCTCAGCTCTCCTTCATATTTACTGGCACAAATCCACATCGCTACACTTTTACAGTGGAGTGTGCCAGAAGATCCCCGCAGGCTCCCGGTATCATAAGCCGTTTTGCACCTTAGCACCTTGTCTGACTTCCCTGCAGATACATCTCAAGGGCGAGTTACTGGCTTAGCTCTAGCGTTTGCAGCAGGCATGGCTCATCAGAGCCACATGGAAAAGGTGCCTGCGGTTCTCAGGCGTGGCCACGTCCTCAGAGCATCAACCGTGGGAATCAGTCCACTCATCTCTTGCCCCCAGCCCCCGGTCAGATAGAGCAGGAAGGGACATTTCCTTGAGTCTCATTGTTGAGAGCTGCAGGGGTTTGCAGCTGTGGTAGAGTCACCTTTAACAGCGCTCAAGTTGAAAATGGCTTTTAGCAACCCACATTTAGCAGGATTTGGCCAAATTGCATAGGCTGAGTGTTTACAGCGGTAAAAATCATGTGCTGGGTGCCAGCAGAGCCTAGCGATGAGTGGGGCACAGTGCGTGGCTAGGTAGAGAGAGCTTATGGCTGGTGGGGAGCTAAGGTGCATGACTGAGAGGCAAGCGGCTGAAGGAGATGGAGATTCCTTAAAGGGGAGGAGCACAACTTCTGGGAAGGACCTGGAGCACTTAGGGCAGTGTAAGCAGATAGATGGATGAGGGAAGTGGACAGTCCATTGGGAGAAGAGGCATCTGGGAGTCAGTGTGAAAGACGGTGTGGGAAAAAGTTACAAAGAGTCTTGGATGTCTACCTTCATGTTCAGTGAGTTGTTTTGTATGGTTTTGTTTGGCTTTTAATTTTCCAGAACAGGAAACAGGAAGCTGCTGCTGGTGTTGTAGGTGGTGAGGCGCTAGGAGTAGCATGACACTCTGTCTGTAGACAGGATGTTTTGGACCAGAGAGGCGAGTGGAGCTGATGCAGGAGGGGTGAGAGCTGCTACACCAGCCTAATCCCCTGGGGGCGTGATGAACTCTATGTGCGTGGAGAGTTGATCTGACCAGGATCCATAGATCCTCCTCCGAGGCAACATTCTTCAGGGTCAGCTTCAGAGATGCTTGGCAAAGCTGCCACAGTGGTCACCCTATGATAGAGCTCTTGAGTAAGGGATTCCAGCCGTGGCCAGAACAGAGCCAGTAAAACACCATCGATGGATGTATCAGAGTACACCTCTGCTCTCCGGGATGCCAGCCTGTCTCCTTTGTCTCTCTCTTCCATGGTGCTATAATGGGACCCAAGGCCTTGGATCTTGAGATTTGGAGACTTCATTGTTTCAGGAACACTGATAGGACATTTAGCAAGGACTCCAAGCTTCCAACCATGGGGTGCCAACAGCAGCTTTCCCTTCAAGGGTCACAACTCAAACTTCACACACTGACCAAGATCTCTGGAGCTAAGACCCACAGCCCTGGAGAGCCAACTTGAATGTACAGCAGTGCCTTCCCCATGGTACTGAATCCCACTTTCAGCATGAAGGCCTGGGTAGGGAAGACACTGGAAATTGGCCTGACCATGGCTGCTGCAGGGAGTCGGATCCCAGCTTCTCTCGAGTGAGAGGGCGGTGGTACAGCAGCAGTGGCACACTTGGCTGTACTTCTTTCCCTAGACAGTCCAGTGGCAGTGACACGGCAGGACTGTCCAGCATCAACCTCATCACCTCTTCGCTGGGCCAGAAAATAAGATCAGATGCCACACGCAGTGAGAATGGACAAGGTCTACCAGAACCATACAGTGCACTGTGTTACAGACGTTGAAAATGTGTCCAGACATTTGGGGGAGCGAGTTGGGGTGGGGAGCTCACAGCAGACTGTTCAGCGGGGCAGAGCTAAGCCAGAGGGTGTGAGAGTAGTAGCTGTGAGAGGTGGTGCTTGGAGGTTGAGGAGCGAGGTCCCCCCTGCAGTGCCCCCACTTCTGAGCAATCCGATCCGATCAAGCGATCAAGCGGTTTTTTTTGGTTTTGTTTTTTTTTTTTTTTTTTATGGCTTCATAGATAAAGATCCCTAGTTTGTAGTAGTTAGCTAACATGGACTTAAGACGCTTCCGGAAAATGACTGAATGATGAAGAACATTTGAGAGCAAAGTCAGCCTCTTCATGATCCATTTTTACTAGCATACATTAAGTATGTATACTAATGGATTTCATTCCCCCATTTTCCCGGTACAAATAGTGTATTTTTTATCAAACGCACCCCATCACCTTCTCCTGTTTCCCTCCTGTTCCTGTTGATCCCTTTTCTCTCGTCACCTAGCATCTCTTCTGCTCTCACATCTTTATGTTGATGACCCAGTGAATTTCATTAGGGTTCTTTTCAGGGTCCTGAGCAAGGGATTGTTTATGGTAGCGTGGGCTCCTTACCAGTGGCTACACCATGAAAAAAAAAGTAATATATTTTTAAAAATTATGTGTGTATGAGTTAGCTGTGTGCAATGAGTGAGTGCCCACAGAAGCCAGAAGAGGGCATCAGATCCCCTACTGTACATAACAGACAGTTGTGAGCCACACACTGTGGATGCTGGGAACTGAACTTGGGACCTCTGGAACAACAGCAAGGGCTCTAAGCTACTCAGCCATCTCTCCACCCTTCCCAGGTAGTGCATTTTTAAAGCCCTGCAAGGTGGTCTTGTGTAATTTGTGATATCCCTGTTGGACAGAAGGAAGCCTGCTCCTTTACAGAATCCTGATGCCTCCGTCATTCCATAAAAGGTGGGAAGCAGCCGGGGTGGGAGAGGTTAGATAACTTGCTGTGCGCTGGTTCCGTCTAGGGTGATTAATTTGAAGACTGATATTTGTGTGCAAGAGCAGAGACTATAGTGGGAGTGAGAATTCTAAAATGGGAAGCAATGAAGTCTGACACCGTCTGCAGCAGGTTATTAAGCTGTGGCTGTCCCCAAGTCGTAATGCCTGGGAAACTGGAAAGGCAGACATGACCCTGCACCTGTTTCCACCCAGTTTACCTGCTCTGACTAAATTCCCCTGCGTCTCAGTAGCTGGGAAGGGTCTGCCCCAGGGAGACCCCCAGTAACTGTGCAGCACTCTGGTCTTTGTCACTAGTAGCATCTGTGGGAGTCTGGGATCTGTGAGCCTTGATAGAAAAGGAGTTTCTTTTGCTGGGTTGCATACGTACTTGCCAGGAGCAGCTTGGGAATGGTGCTTTAGGCTAGACAGGGTGAGACACATCTGCAATCTGAGCACTCAAGAGGCACAGGGGCCAGTTGATTGTGAGTTTAATACTCGCCTGGATGATACAGTAATCTCAAAGGAGCAAGGTCCAAGGATGTGACTCACTTAGAGATCCCTTGCTTAGTGTGTATAAGACCCTGGTTCCATCCCTAGCACTGCACAAAGCAGAGTCATCTAAAAGTCTAGGCAAAACCTGTGATGTTGAACCAGGTATGTGATTTTAAAACACTCATTGTTTAAGGGGGTTGCAAAGGTAAAAGGGTATCTGTTACAGAAAAGTTGAAGGTGTGAAAAATACAAATAAATCGTATTTATAACTATTGCATCAGAAAAAAACCAGCTAAAAACATAACGCAGTCTTTTTTTTCCATTTTTATTAGGTATTTAGCTCATTTACATTTCCAATGCTATACCAAAAGTCCCCCATACCCACCCACCCCCACTCCCCTACCCACCCACTCCCCCCATAATGCAGTCTTTAGATATTATTCTAGTTGTATATGCAAGCACTTTGTTTTCTAATGTAAACATTGGGCCGTTGCATCTTACGTTCATCTTCTCTTTACTGTGGCCTATGCATTTCTGTCACTGTGCTGTGATTTTTGTGGCTGTGTGGCTTTCATTCCCCTCCCTCCCCCTTCCTTTCCCCTCTCCTCTCTCTGCATCCCTCTTTCTTTCCCCTCCCTCCCTCCCTCCCTCCCTCCCTCCATTCTCTCCTGTCTTTTGTCTTGTATATATGAGTGTGTGTGCATGCACTTACACACACACAAACACACACAGGAGCTCACGTGTGCACACGTGACCTGGAAGCCAGTGAACAACCTTGGTATCATCCCCCAGGAGCCGTCTACCTTGGGTTTATTAAGATGGGGTCTCTCACGAGCCTGGAACTTGCTAAGTAGGCTAAGTTTGCTGGCCTGCAAGCCCCAGCCAGGGATCAACCTGACTCTCCCTCCCCAAGTCTAGAATAGCAAGTGTGCACCACCCCATTTGCCCTTTTGAAATGTGGGTTCTGGAACTCACATCTTCATGCTTGCCAGGCAAGCACTTTATGGATGGCTCCATCTTAGACCCGCCTCCTTATATTTTTTTTGTATTTTTTCTTTTCTTTTCTTATGTATGAGCACATTCACAATTGTTCCCTGGAACTATGCTAACAAGGGAGCTGAGGATTTGTGATTGGTGCATGCATGGAAGACTCTTGGTATGTTTCTCAATTGTGCTCTGTCCTTCTCAAGTTGGTCCAGAGAAGGACTTGAACTTGTGATCATTTGAGTCTTAGGCCCTACTGGCTACATCCTCATTTGTGATGCTGGCTGGTCCTGTCACTCAAATCCCCCACCTTTTGTATGGATTGGGGTGAGAATGCCTACTCAAAGATGACACGGATCCAGTGATGTCGCGATTTATGTTTGCAGTGCCTCTTGAGTAACTCATTATGCAGACAGTGATTGTGACAATGGTGATAACTCTGCCTAACCTGGCTCCTTAGATGGTGGGACATTTAAGAAACTGACTCAAGAGAAGCCAGATCTTGCCTTGGTCGATGGATACCAGGCTCCTGGTGGTTGAATGGATCTTCACCAGCTCTCTCTTTGATGGTGTTTGACTTTCATGGAAGGTATTCTCTGGGAGTTGGTCTAATTTGTCTATCTCCCATGGACTCAAAGCTTTCCCAAAGCCATGCCATACTAGTGATACCCGCAGGCCCCCTGGGGACACTCTGACTTCCCCCAAGCCATCATGCTTAGACTTATCTGTGTGCATAGGAGGGAGTTCAGTGTGAGCCGCCAGCATCTTGAGGTTGGATGTTTGGAAAGGGCTTTGCACTGAGAAGGTGCTGGAGGTCTTGCAGGTGAAGCCTCTGGCACTGTTCTTTAAGCTGTACCTATACCCCCAAAACTACAGATGTTAAGTACTCTCTGAAAGGCACCTAGAGATCACTTCAGCCCTTAGACCCCATTCTTGTGAATGAAGATTTCTACAGCCAGAGACCAGGCCTTTGCTCATGGCTCCAGGCAAGCTACAGAGCTCTGTTCTGTCTCAAGACCTGATCCTTGCCTGGTGCACACTCCTACTGAGTCCCCATCCCAGATACCTTAGTTCATGTGCAGAATCATCCTGTGTCCCAGGATGCAGGCCTAGCTGGCTCTCCCTACTCGGCTTGACTCCAGCAGCCCCACACAGCTCTGGCTTTTCTGCTTACTTTTTCTGCCTGGGTTTTTTTCAATTCCCTACACACACACACACACACACACACACCATCCCTCCGTCTTTTTCTCTCATTGAAGGTTGGAGTGGGGGCAGGGGCATGGTAGAGCTGGGAAGTTGGCAGAAAGATAAGATTCATCAATATTTAATTTTTATGGAAATCGTGTCCTCGAAATCCCACGGGGCTGAAAATTGTTCTGTGTTTTCAGAATCCAGTGATGTCGCCGAGGCGGTTATGTTGTAAATAAAACTGCATTACTGTCTGCAGCTCTCCCGTTGCTCTGCAAACACTCGGAAAGTTGACAGTTTAATCCACTCAGGGAAGCAGAAAGGTTCGGGTCACTGGTGGGGGCAGCGATGGGCATATGAGATGGGCAGCCCTGGGATATGACAATGGAAGTGAACCGCAGCACCAGTGTCACTGAGGAGGCCCCGAAGCCCATGGGCCTCAGCAGAACACTTAGGCTAGAGAGACTGCTAGCTTCAGCAGGAATCTCAGATAGCAGGGTCCTGGGCTTGGGAGGGCTTGCTCTGATATAGCTGCTTTCTCCTCCCTCATACCCTCTGAAGAAGTACAGCATGGTTAGTTGCCAAGAGCTTTCAATGCTGGTGGAATCTAAAAAGGATGTTCATTCATTCATTTGTTCATATATAAAACACTTTTACTAAAACTCCTGCCACACACTAGATACTGTTTTAGACCCCAAGGATATTGCCACACACAGGACACAGAAATCCCTTCCCTGTTTACATTGTCACGAATGGGGCAGACAACAAGCCAGGTAAAGAAGTAAAGTATGCAATATGCTGTGTGGTGGTACGCACATGGGTGAGGAACAAGGCAGGAAGGGCAGATGCATTCACATGAGATCTTCATCCTTAGATGTCTCAAAGCAGCTTAATTCACAGAGGCTAAAATCGAGAAATGGCTCAGACGGCCATCAAAGAGTGAGTCGGTCAACACACAGTCCATCCACATGTGGAATTTTATGATCTAGGGAGAAGAAATGAGCTCCCGACATGTAAAGCAACGAGGACAGACTAGACAAATGGTTTTCTGAATGAAAGAAGCCAGGCTCGCAAAATCACGCACCCGGTGATTCTATTTATACGGCGCTCTAGAATAGATACCGCTGATCTCTGGTAATGGAAAGCTTAAGTTGAGGGAGAGAAAGATGTTGGAGAAAGGACGGTAGAACCTTGAAGTGGGTGGAAATGCTGTCTGTCTCCAGGTCTGTCTGTCAAGGCTGACCAAGCTGTGCACTTGGGGGTGAGAGTGTCTCACCAGGAACCCATGCACAGCGAGGAAGAAGGTGGGAGGGGGCTGCAGTTTGTAAAGGGGTACACAGAGAAGTCCTCCCTGAGATGGTGGCTGGGAGAAAGTGAGAGAGGGTGTATGAGGTGGGACATTCCAGGCAGTTGGGATAGCAGGTGCAGTGGCCCTGAGGTGGGAACCTGACTCAATAGCTGAGGAATAGTCTTAGCTGATTCAGGCTGCTGAATCAGCACCACTGGCCAGGCAGATTAAACAGCACGTATTAACCTTAACCTAGCTCTGGACTCTAGAGCTGGAACCACAAGGTGGTGGTACCCACAGCCTTGGTTTCTCCTAAAGCCCCTCTCACTGTCCTGCGTCTCCTACGATCCTTAGATGCTTGTTTTTAGATTTTTGTCTTTCCTGGGCTTTGGCCTGTGAGGACACCCTCCACAGTGAAGGGCCATCCCAACCTAATGGCTTCATTTTAATGAACTCTATAAGGAGACTCCCACTGAAACTCCACCCTCACAGCCTATGTGTGCTGGAAGGAGCTGGACACCACCACACTACTGTGTGCTTCTAAGGGGCAACAGGGGTCCTGGGAGTCCCTGCTGGGATGAAGGTACTACTGAGGGACAAGGCAGGATGCTGATGTGCTCAGGGTGGGGGAGGGCGGTGGAAACTTCAGGGGCTACACCCACAGGGAAGCTTGCTTTCAGAAAAGCTGGCTGAGTTGTGATGAGAGTCAGGACACCAAAGGGGCTTATCTATAAAGCAGTGTGGAATCTACATAAGAGACATGATTGGATCTGTCGGCCCCCTTATGCCAGCGAGCACAGTGCCATTCTGGTATGAAGAAGGGTGAGGGTGGGGGTCAGGGGTTGCTGGGTTCAGAGGAGAGGGTCTACTCTGAGTGGAGGGTCAGCAATCAGTGCTGCTTCTTGGCTGTATCCCCTAGGCTCTGCTTCACCTCCCCTGGCTGCAACACTATCTCTTGTCTAACACAGAGCGCACAGCTCCTCGGCTTTACCAAGCCACGCACGGAAAACGCTATTGATTTTCCTTATTTATTTATGAGATTTCTTGCTGTGGGCAAAAAATAAAAAGGTTTGTGCAGCGCCGACTCCCTTCTCAGCAAACACCATCCTACACCCACCCACTGCCTCCCTCTGTTAATGCAGGCTCGGTGCCTAAGAGGCCTGCCACTCCCCTTGGGATACGAGGGGGTGGGGCTGAGTGTCCCACCTACCTCCTGGCACATAGTGGGTGCTCACAGACATGTGTGAGGGAAGTGGGTGCGGTTTTTTGTTTGTTTGTTTGTTTGTTTTGTTTTGTTTTTAATAAGCGGTGGTTAACACTCAACTGGATAAGGAAGCCGAAAATGGCCCATTCCTATGTGGAATACCTACTGGTACCATGCTGAAGCATTGGGGCCCAGCTCATCTACCCATCAGACTACCCGTTACATTTCATTACCCTTGATCTATGGTGAGCTTCTGAGTGGCTAAGCATCTTATCCATTGTTGCACACCAAGGGAGCCAGAATTCACATCCAGGTCTTCAGAATGTTCTCTCTGCTGTATGATGCAGACACTCCAGAGAGGATCAAGAACCCACTTGAGAGATGGCTGGCGCCTCCAAAGGAGGTATTTCCAGTCCCTTTGCCTGGCGGAGGCTTCCCATTTTCAGAAAGGCCCCATCATCTGAGCATGTCAGGAAGGAAAAAGACTTGTGTTTCCTCTATTCTTCTATCTTTGGAAAAAAGACTATAGGGATCTGCCCCCATTGGGCTGTGGGACCACTAGCCAAGGAGCTCGAGGTCTGTTATCAGTGTGGCACAGAGCCCTGTGGCTGCAGAGCTGGCTTCCTGTCCTCACAAGTTCGCACGTGCATGCGAATCTCTTCCCTGATATTCTCACGCATGCAAATCTCTCTCTTCCCTGATAGCCTCACCCAGCCTCCCACTCCTGTCAGATACCAAGCCACGCCCTGGACACAGTTCTAGGACCTGCTCAGTTTTCTGGAGTTTGTTCACCTCTCCTCCCATGGTATGTCTCGTGCAATGTGGTGACTCTCAGCTTGTCACCATCCACTCTGAGCTCCTGTAGGGTAGAAGTCACCTCTCACTGCTCTGACTATCCCTGGTTTGAACACAGAGCCTGGTGGTCATCCCTGCTGACCCTGTATGAGTGGCAGCGCCTCCACACGTCTAGCTCACACCTGAGCTACAGGCACAGGCCACTTCTTCACCTTACACTCCTCCTCTCCTTCTCCACAGGAGTTTCCTCTGGCCATCCTCCGAGGCTGGGATTGCTATTGTGCCTACCCTACCCCCCAGTTCAGCCTGCGGGATGCTGTGGATGGAGCACTGTGCAGTCAGGCCCCAGAGACACAAGGGCTACCTGGCTACTGTGAGGTCTACCAGACACCCGTGCAAGGTGAGCTCTGACTACTTCCTGGACTGTGCCACTGATACAGGGCCATTGAGCTTCTAAGGCTAGAAAGGAAAGGTATGCCTGACTGTGCAACCACAGGGTATAGGGTATATAGAGTTTCCAGTCTCTGAGTAGGGAGAGAGAGAGAAAGAAGGTAGGGTGAGACCAGGCTCTTTTGGGAAATATAAGCCTTTGGTAATGGTAGCATAAGAGGCAGAGAGGAAGAGCAGAGAGAGGGAGGCTCAGTGGGATAATGCAAGGGTTAAGACTCAGAGCCACAAAAAGAATACTTAGATCTCAGAAGCCTCCATGTGCTGGCACTCCCCCTGAGGTGAGTGTCATCACATTGCCTGTGCTGGTCTTAGGGACTGATGGAGAGGACTAAGGACTGGTAGGGAGGACTAAGTTCTGATGGCGAGGTCTAGGGACTGATGGGGATGGCTGCCTCATAGGGAGGGGCATTCAGGAGAAGCATTCCCACTGTTTTTCAGTGTCTTCAGGGATCATACTCCAGCATTTCTGCCAGCAGCTCTGGGGAAGGAACATAAGCACAGTTGTGGGACTCAAATTACTCAGCACACAGCCCTGTCCACCTCCCCTAGCAGAATCTGGAGTCCTCAGTGTTCTGTCAAGAGGTTTTGGCTATCCCAGAGAGACAGAGTGGGGCAGGGATCTCTAGAGCACCCGATTCCCAGCCATCAGGGGTGGGAGGCCTTATCACATCACCAGCCACTGATCCTTCGAACGAGGCGTAGGTGGCAGGTCCCTTAATCACCAGTCCCTGTCCAGAGGACTCCAACAATGGATCTGAGATCACAGTGCTGGGGACTTCATGGTGACTTGTGGACTTTCAGACACCCGGTGCACAGACAGGAAGTTCCTGCCCGACAAGTCTAAGGTGTTTGTGGCTCTGTCGAGCTTCCCTGGAGCTGGGAACACATGGGCAAGGCACCTGATCGAGCACGCCACTGGCTTCTACACGGGAAGCTACTACTTCGACGGAACCCTGTACAACAAGGGTAAGCCAGGCTTGCCGTGGCGGGGGTGGGGATAAGCCGTACCCCTCCCACAAGCCAGCCTGTGATATGGCTGGCTACTCTCCGGCCTGGTGACCCCGCTGCCTCCATGACTAGCACCAAGCAGAGACCGCCCATCTCGGGGGTTCTCTTGATGCAGATTCTGCTCACATCCCCAGCCATCCACCCCCTATGGTCAGCCGCCCCAAATCCCAGTAACCCAGTAGAATCAAAACTCTAGAGGCTTGTAATGTATAAGTAAGATTTATATCAGTAAACTCTCAATTCACAAGATGCCCACACAATAATTTCAGAGCCAATTGATAATGACATAAATTGCCCACCTAGGTAAGACAAATTGTCCTGTAATTATCCGTCCTATATAAGATATTCATAGTTACCTGTGACTAGTTAAAGCCACGTGGAATCTGGATCGTCCTGTTCTTCCTCCGTCTTCCTTCCTCCTCCTACTGTCCTCTCTTCTCTCCTCTCCTCCTTCTCCCCCAA
Organism: Mus musculus; assembly: GCF_000001635.26. NCBI lineage: Eukaryota > Metazoa > Chordata > Mammalia > Rodentia > Muridae > Mus > Mus musculus. The sequence continues at coordinate 71,784,938 of NC_000077.6, forward strand.
ACTTTTCAGCTCCACCTTCCCTCCCCCTGCCCAATCACCAGCTCTAGCCTTTAGTTTACAAGTCAAGGTGGGGAGAAGGTTCGCAAGAAGTCACCTGTGTGCATGACTTCCACCTGTGTATGAGATTTCCACCTCGTCCAAAGCTCCTCCTGGGAAAGTGGAACTAGCATCAAAATACAAGCAGCACCAGGACTATCCACAACACCAGCCCTCCTTGGAACGCTAGAATTTTCCCATAACCCCCTAGTCATTAAGAGTGAACATTAATCTGTTCATTCTTTTTTTTTCTAGGCAAAGGGGTAGCTCATCATCATTTAAAAAAAATAAAAAAGCAGTTATTTAAATTGGTCCAGAAATGGGCAAGAACTGTATGTTTTCTAATCTTTCCCTTAGAGAAATAAGAGGCCTCGTTATACTGAGTAAATTAACTTAAATGGCCCAAGTCTGCATGCTGCTCGAGAAGGAAGACCCTCAGACAAGTCAAGTGGCATCTAAATTTGGCAGAATGCATTTCTCAGCTGTCAAGTGGCACATTTGCTCTGGGTTTCTTAGCTGGAGTTTGGTTTGCTGAACCTACAACACTGTCAGAAACAAAAACAACCCAAAGGGATGGATGTGTCTATGTTTGGCAGCAAGTTCTCAAACTGGTTGTGCATATGTGTGACCCAGTCCCATCTTCCAGAGATGCTCAGGGTGCCTGCAGATGGGACGAGGATGGGGGCAGTTGCCAGCTAAGCACATGGTCCTGCTTTGTCTGGTTGGCCCCTGTACCCGGGCTGCAGCGACCTACAATGTTTGCCTTGAAGGCCTGTACCAGCTGCCTGGATATACATGTAGACAGAGGCCAAAGCGTGGAATAGCAAGCTTCAGTGCTGCCAGGAGGCACCTGGGCTGTGGGCTCTCAGACAGCAGCCTGGCATTCATAGTCATAATTGGCATGTTTGGTAAGGTCACTCAAGGCAAAGTCTTCTGGTATTTGGCCCATGGCAGTAGCAAGTTTTGGTAAGAATCCTCACTTCTGTTTCAAGAGTTGCATTTTCCAGGCACCAGGAAGCCCTGCTGTTGTAGAAATGGGTGTCCTGCCACCATTGCCAAAGAGGGGCATCTGGACTCTTGTTTCCAAAACTCCTAAGCCAAGCTTGTGGAGATTTATGGAGCCTGTGCTCTGAGCTGGGTGTCCTGGACGAGGCTGACCTATGAGACAGGGACTCTAGGCAACTCCTCTACAGAAAGACCTTCCATAGCGTCCCATTCTGTGGTCTCTTCTGCTCTCTTCCCTTGAGCCTCTGGGCTCTGCATGTGAGCCACACCACCTTCTAGACCAAAGCCTCTGCTTTTATTCCTTTAGTGCTTCTGTATTTATCCTGCTGCTGTTGGGACGACGTGACCTGGCAAAAGCGACTCAAGGGAGCAAGGGCTTGTTTGGATGACGATTTGAGATGGAGTCCGTCAGGATAGTCAAGGAAGCAGGAGACAGAAGTGGCTGGTCACACTCTATCCATCCATGGTCAGGAAGAACAAACACAACAAATGCTTGTGCTCAGCTAGTTTCCTTCTCTTGTGGGGTCTAGGACCCCAGTTCAAGGAATGGTGTCGCCTTCTTTTAGGGTAGGTCTTCTTCCCTCAATTAATCCAGTCAAGATAATCCCCCACAGACATGGCCAGGGGCTACATAATCCCTCATAGGTATTCCTTCTTACTACCCCCAGGTTTGTCTCCTGGCCAAGTTCAAGCATATTGAGTTGACAGTATCAGCCATCAAATGATCCAAAGTCCAGCACAAGGAGCCATAAGAACTTATGGAATCCTGTGTCTCTGGGGACCAATGAGTACAGTCTGGCCTTTCCAACCAGTTGTCACTCAGGTTCTGAGTACATAGTATTTACTTACTAAGGAGCCAAGGGAGGATGCATGCAGGTAGCAGAGATGCTGGTCTGGAGGACAACTCTCCATTCATGGATACTGGGTTGTGGGTCCTCAAATGCTGTGGGTAACGCCTTCAACAGAACTGCCCTGGAGCCCACGGAAGGGACTCTCTAGTCATATGATAATCCAGGGACCTGTGGTAGGATATGGCATGAGGTCAGCCACTGACCAATGATGGCTGCTTTGTCTCCAGTGAGAGGTGGCTAGAAGATAGGGGCTTTACAGGGACACCCAAGGGCATATGAACAGAATCTCCTCTAGAGTTGTCAGAATGCTGTGTGACATTGTGCAGGTCACACACCGACTCTGAGCCTCAGTCTTCATCTGGAACAAAATTCTTCTTTAAAGATATCTTTATGTATAGTTTACTTTTATGTTCACTGGTATTTTGTCTGTCCATATGTCTGTGCGAGGGTATCAGAAGCCCTGGAACAGGAATTACAGACAATTGTGAGCTGCTATGTGGGTGCTGGAAATTGAATCTGAGTCCTCTGGAAGAACAACCAGAGCTCTGAACTGCTGAACCATCTCTCTAGTCTCGGGATAAAATTCTTTACAATAGGAAAGTCCAACGTGTGTCACCTTCTGGGTCTACGGTCAGGACCCCGCCCCTTGACTCCCAGGGACTTCAGGAAATAATTTGCCTCATGATGATACGAACATCTTTCTCATTAGAAGAAACCTCCTTTGCATACTTTCCCTGAGACAAGAGTCACTCCTGTGGAGGCCTCTCCTGTCTCCATCCTGTCCCCCAGAACCTCAGATGTCACCAAGTCCCTGTGTTAGATAGGACCACCTCATATGAGAGAGACGGTTCTTTCCTCCACAGAGGTCCTCTCATTCCTCCTGAGCAGGGTTCAAGGGTGAGAAGGACCATTGGCGGAGCCGGCGCACCATCTGTGTGAAGACGCACGAGAGTGGCCGGAGGGAGATTGAGATGTTTGACTCGGCCATCCTGCTGATCCGGAACCCCTACCGGTCCCTAGTTGCTGAATTCAACAGGAAATGCGCTGGACACTTGGGCTATGCCCCTGACCGCAATTGGAAGAGCAAAGGTGAGGGATGGATGGCCTGGGCAGGGGACTGACATGTGGCAGCGTGAAGCAGGATCAGAATACACATTCCTGGCTCTGGAAGGCCTGGCTGCTCACACTTCCTCCCCAGCTCCTCCAAGATTGCTCTGTCCACACAGTGTGATTTTTTTTTTAATGACTGCCATGCAGATGGCAGGCCAAAAATCTCCTCTATCCACCGCCAGGTGTGTGATGAAGTCATATACACCTAGAGCTTGCACAGAGCTGAGACAGCTCTGCAATCATATTGGGGTCTATGGACTTCAATATGTGTTATATCACCCTGATTTGAGGTGGATTATATATCCTGTTATATCTGTTATATGTCCTGATTTGAGATGGATTGCTTGGGTCGGCATCTGATTTTTATCCTTTTATCCTGCATTGGCATCAGGCCCTGGGTCCCACAGGCTCACCCAGACTCCTCACTGTCCAGGAAAGTCCCAGGGCAAAGGGCAAAGAACTCACAGCATATAGGAGAGAGAGTTCTCTCTTGTCACGTGGCAGACTATTTATCTGAACTTGGCACCCAAGATTACAGTTTTCCAGGCAGACCTAGGACTCTTCCAAGTCTAACCTGCTAAGAACCCTGAATTCACCCTGGATTCCCAAATGGATCAGCCGTGGGCAGTGAGACGTTCTAAAACTGGCAGCACCCAGCCCCTAGTCAGGCCCTACAGAGTCAGTAGCCATGAGAGGTAATCCTGACTCATACTTCTCTCCCCTCTCCAGAATGGCCGGAGTTTGTGAATAGCTATGCCTCCTGGTGGTCCTCACATGTCCTAGACTGGCTCAAGTATGGGAAGCGGCTGCTGGTCGTGCACTATGAGGAGCTGCGGCACAGCCTGGTGCCCACACTTCGGGAGATGGTGGCTTTCCTCAATGTGTCCGTGAGCGAGGAGCGGCTTCTCTGTGTGGAGAACAACAAAGAGGGCAGCTTCAGGAGGCGTGGCCGGCGCCCTCATGACCAGGAGCCCTTCACCCCTGAGATGAAGGACTTGATCAATGGCTATATCAGGACAGTGGACCAGGCCTTGCGTGACCACAACTGGGCTGGGCTGCCCAGAGAGTATGTGCCCAGATGATAGGCCCACCCTGATTTCCTGCTCCTGCTGAGATGCGGTTATACCAGTGGGCTGAACACTGCTCTAGTGCATTGATCCATGGACCCCTGGGAAGCATGGGGGCTGGCACACAGGCAGCAGGGTGTTCTTGAAGGGGCTGCTTTGTGTGCAGGAGATCTGAGGCAGCACAAGGCTTACCCAGAGGGATGTGTATCACAGGACACTCCTTGCCGGACACTTACGCATCCTCAGACACACTTAGACATCACCCCATTCTCACAGTGACCATTTTAATGTGCCTAAGCCACTTGAGTGGGGTGGGTCAGACACTCCCAGCTTTGCACACACAGACAAATGGACACACACACACACACACACACACACACAATGTGCCAGAGACTGACTATCTGCCTCACACACGCTCCAGGCTTTGGGAGACCCTGGGTTTCCTGGGCTCAATTGGGCACAAATTGGCTTTTGGGGGCCCTTGGCTCTGGGATATTGTGCTGGGGAGACACTATTGATCTGAGTAGTGCACTGAGGACTGGAGGTACATAGACAGACTGTTGCTGATGGGTACTGTATGACCCTGACTGCTTGTCTGACATCCCATAAATGTGTGTGCTGTGACATCCTGGCACTGCAAACACTGTGTCTCTGCCTCTCTCTTCTCTGTCGATGGTAACTGGCCACATTGTGGCAACATGAGCCCCCCCCCCCAAAACCCCAACAAGCACAAAAGGTGACTTTAGGACACCCACTACTATTTAGCTTAGCCCAACTAGTCTCTTTCAACTAACAACATCAGAGCAGGCCACTTGCTTCTTTGTCCAATTGTTTTGGGAAACTGGAGCATCAAGCCCTGCCCATAAGGAGCGAGGGCCAGAGGATGGTATGGGGGCTTGGCCTTCTGGGGATCTCCAGGCTCAACGAGAGACCATATGCAGAAGGAAGGGTTTGTGGTGGACAGGGGAGAACCTAAACGGTATGTCTCAGGGACCACTAGGACCAGTTTCCCCACATGCTAGCAGGCCCCTGCCTTGTGAAGGTCACACAGAAAGTTCTGTGAAAGCCACCCAGAGACATCGACCCACATGCTGAGCACTTGAGAGCTGGAAGCAGTATAATCGAGTGCTCACAGTCATGTTCAAGTAAGTAGGGGATTTGAGGCTAGCTGGTCTGTACAAAGACAAAAAAAAAGTGCTAGGTGTCCCTTGGAGAAGCTTGGCATACTGCTGCCTCTCCCTAGCTGACAGAGCTCTCCCTGAAAATGCATTCAATCTGGCACCACTACCATGTTACTGCCTCTGCTACACTCTCTGTATTAATCTTTGTAGCCAACCTTGCTTCCCATCCTTGGTCCTTCTCTTTCACCAAAGGATAGGAAAATACTGACACAGTCTTACTCGGTCACCTCCACTCTGCCCTCTGCTGCTCAAAGGGAAGAAGGTGGGTGTGACAACTCTCACTTGCCCCTTCCTGCCCATCTCATCAGCTGTAGGGTTGTCCTAGTGGGAAACCCATCACAGAGGAATATATGCATTGTGTGATCTCAGAAAGGCTGAGCTACATCCCCAGGATCGTCAGAGAACGCTTCATGGCAGCCTTGAGGTGGTTTTGAGTGAGAATGGTGTCTGCTAAGAAGGAGAGGTGGATGGAGAGCAACAGGTGCGCGTGTACAGAGGCTCAGAGGCCTAGAGACCTTGGTGTGCGTGTAAAGTGAAGGAATAGCCCTAAGTGCAGATATGAACAGAAGAGCGACATAAACATGGATTTCACTCTCAGCCTTTTTACCTTTCCTGCCAGCCTGAGACCAAAATAACTGCTTCTGAACATAGATGACTTGGGTCACCTTTGCTGCATATCTTGGGCTCAGAGATGGGTGTGGGTTGGGAACAAGGTACAGGAGTGGGAGTGTAAGGGCGAAGGACAGGGTGAGCCTGAACTCTGGAGGGCTTCCCCATGTAAGGTGACCCTGGCAGGATATAGTGTTCTAGGAAGGCACCAGGGAAGTATCCCTCAACCCAAGCAAAGCTGTATAGAAGGAACGGCAGTATAGACAGTTGAGAGGATGGTCATGGGAAGATCCAGTCCTGCTCCCTGGCTAGACCATGTAGACCATGGGGCTCAAGTCCCTGTCTGGGGCTATAGGGTGGGGGTATTACACAGAACTGCCTCGCCCAGCTGCCCCTAAGCTTCCGTGTCCTTCCTGCAGAATCTATTCTTTTTAAATCACTCTCTGCCACCTGCCTATAAGTCCTGTCCCCACTTCCACGTCTTTTTATTTTGTTTTGTAACCCACTAAGTTTAATCGGGGCCATCTGTGAATCCACGGGCTTGGAACTATTTGTTGGGTGAGCTCATGGTGAGCTCATCAGCGAGAACACAACTAAAGACAGTACCTGACCATCCTCAGAATCCATCAGTATCCCATTGTTCATCATGAAGGAGTAGAGCCATTTGGGACACATACCCATCTATGATTGACTTATTAACATGCCTAGTCTTATACTGACCTATTGTAAGCAACCACTGCAGCCGTGAGATCATGATTCCATTGTCTGTGTCATGGCAGAAGACAGCATTTCGGAGCTCTATAGTTCCTCTATCCACCTTGCAGTTCCTATAGTCTTACCATCTCCTCTTCTGAATTGTTCTCTGATCCTTAGATATGGTAGGTAGCTTGAACATCTTCCTTAGGGCTGAGTACACGACCATCACTTAATCTCAATATCTTGAGCAGCCATGAGTCTCTTTATTCGTCACCTTTCAAAGTGGTTTCCCAATCAAAACTGAGAGTAGCATTTGCCTATGAGTATAAACACATTTACAAAACAGTACGATCCTGCATCAACCTAACAAACAATGCTAGTAAGTTCTCTGTACAGCCTAGGACCTCCCTAGCCACGTTTTTTTTTTTTTAATGAACCAGGCATGGATTCCCTTTTATGGAGTGGGCCTCAAAATTAAGCTTAAGAGTGTTGGGTTGCCCCCGTAACAGCCACACCGTTATTGCACCAGTAGGTACATGTTATCTGGCAGGTTGATACCATAGTTTGTAGAGTTCTCAGGTAAAGTCATCAATGTCCTAATTTGCTTTCCTGTCACTATGGTAAACACTATGACCAAAAGCAACTTGAGGTAGAAAGAGTTTATTTGGCCTTATAGATTACAGTCCATCCTTGAGGGAAATCTAAGCAGAAACTGAAGTAGAGACCACTAAGAGATGCTGCTTACTGGCTTCCTTTCTCAGTCTTGATCAGTTACCTCTCTTAAACAGTCCAGGCCCACCTGCCTAGGCCATGGCACCCACCATGGCCTGAGTCTTTCCACATCAATTAGTGATCAAGAAAATACCCCATAGATGTGGCCATAGGCTAATCTTATAGGGGAAACTCAATTGAAATTCCCTCCTCCTAGGAATGACAAGTTGACAACTGAAGTTAACTGTGACAAAGCCTTTTCTCCCCCAGTAGTTTTCCTTGCACCTTGTAGTACTGTGAAAGCTGACCATCGAGAAGAGGCTGCCAGTTCAGATACAGTTTAATTCTGTCTGTCTGTTGTACCCAAAATATGTGATCTCTTTAGCAATAGTGCTTTTTCAACTCGTTCTCTGGCCACCCAAGAGGAATGCCTTATATTGTTTTGGTTTCTTGTTACTCTGGGGCCTCCATGACAGTCCTGGTTATTAGTCTTTTTGTCAACTTGGCACAGCTAGAGTCAATTTGGAAGAAAGGATCTCAACTGAGAAAATGCCCCAATCAGATCTTCCCGTTGGCAAGTCTTTCGTGCATTTTCTTGATTAATGATTATTGTTAGTGGACCCGGGTTACTGAGGGCAGGGCTGTCCCTGGGCATGTGTTCCTAATTAGCACAAGAGAATAGGCTAGAAAGCCACAAGGAGCAAGACACTAAAGAGCACTCCTTATAGCTTCTGCTCCAGTTCCTGCTTCCTGGTTGTTGCTCTGAGTTCTGCCCTCACTTCCCTAAGTGAAGTTGCTTTTGTCGTTATGTCAATCAAACCAATAGAAACCTAACTAAGAAGGCCAACAACTCATAAGGAGGCATCCCATACCTGCCACTAGAATTTTTGTTTCAGAACCCCTGGATATTAGGCTCAGCATTATTCAGCCATGCAGGCTATCACCCTTTAACCTGACTTCCAATGCCCGGGTCTCACTGGAGTAACATAAGCAATACAAGAGTAAGACAGTCTGTCCCCCACAAGAACTGTCGAGCTTGAAATTATCACACCTAATGAGAACAACTTGGGGAGAGGGAAAAACCACAGGACACAGGATTCAAAAGGTCACATAAACATGTTCAAAAATTTTAAACTAGAGACAGATAAACACCTGAATGAACTCAAAGAATATAAGAATAAAACATTTGAGGTTTGTGGAAAAAGAACAAGACACTGACAATTTGGGATATGAAATAAGAATTCAGTGAATTGGTAGAAATTCTAAAGAAAACCCAAGCTGAAAGCAAACTGGAAATGAAAGGAAAAAAATCAATAAATCAAATAAGCTCAGGGGAAAGCTTCACCAACAAAATGACTCACATGCAAGACAGAGTTTGGGAGTTTGAAGAGAAAGTAGAGGAACCAATTACTTGAAATAACTTTTGTAAATCACACAAATGGAATGTGAAGGGTCTTTGAGGCACCATGCAAAGACCAAATCTGAAGAAATTATGCTTTGGCCCTCCCTCAGGATTACTCAGTTCAACATAAATTCAGGAAGGCTGGAGTCGCCATCAAAATGTACTGGCTCGGGATAGCTCCATGGTCCACTTCGAAGAAGTAATTGAGGTCTGCCCTAGGAGTATCTATGATGCCTTGAAGGGGAGTCAGGAAACACCTGCATTCCAGAGTCTCAAATAAGTATGGCAGACATGATGTCAGGCCTCGGAGAACAGGCAGTTAGCAGGCCTACTGCTAGTCACCCAATAGATCCCCCAAAGGAAAGCCAAAAAGGGCAAAGTGTGGAGGGAAACTTGACAGAGTCTATAGCCAGGTATGACACCCTATATTTCCCCTACCACCCCAGGACTCTGTGAGAGTAGCAGCCCGAGAGCTTAACTGGATAGTTGGGGTGATATGTACCCCAACTTGAGTACCTGGGGCTGCCAGGTACCCAAGAACTTTACCTCCTTTCAGATGGAGGGCCACCAGCTCACATAGCCTTGAGGTTCACTGTGTTGCATGAGTAAAAGATTGCAAAGGTCCTGTGGTAGTGGTTGACCTTCAGCAGTACGCAGTAGGCAGGGAGATCTGACCATCCTTTTGGAGAAGTCCATTTGACTCATCTGCAGCTCTCAGCTCCGTAGAGGATGGTGCCACACCTACACTAGCCAAATCATAAAAGTCAATCTGTCTGGAAGGCGAGCATTGTGACAACTGCATCAGGACCCAATTAGAACAAAACCCTAACCGTCTACAGATTCTAACTCTGGTAGCAAGGCTATGAAGTGGCACAAACCTGTGTTTAAAACATGTCATTTTCATGGATTTTATCTCCTGTTGTGGATCAATTTGGAAAAACCAAAATATATAATTTTAAAGAACTAAAACACATTCTGATAATCTCAGTGATGTGTAAATGAGAGAGAAGAATAGACAGACTCCCGGGCCCTGGGAAGAAAACTGCTTAATTATGTGAACGTCTTATAATGAAGCTTCTTGCAGCTAAAATTAGATTTTGAGTGCATGAATATGCGAGCGTGTTTGCACATCAGAATGCAGTTTTTCCTCTTAAATGTAGCAAGAGCTCCTTGGTTCTCATGGAGGCCCCCAAGATCAGAACTGAAGGTTATCCTTATGGCTGCAAAAGTCCTTAGAGCTCAACTTTCTCTTAGACTCAGAAACCAGGGATGCTAAATTCCAATCTATCCAAAGAAGTCCATAGAGAGTTAGAGAGCTGATTATTCTAACCTGTGACCTTGTGTTGATTGTCACTGGTTGTTGGGTGTGTTGATCTCAGCAAGGCTTGAGTAGACAGATATTTGAATAATGGGGAGCATGATGGACCGGCTGATCTGTAGACTTTTCCATCTCTGGTCTCAGTCTCTCCTAAAAAATGAGGGGGGTGGTGGAGGTTGACTTCGTTTCCCATGTCTGTTCACCTCTTCTTCTGGACCCACAGCCCCCCATTTTTTCTGGACTATAATCTGACTCTCACCATACTAGCTGGTTGTGTGTGTTAACTTGACACAAGCTAGGGTCATCGCAGAGAAAGGCGCATCAGTTGAAGAAATGCCTTCATGAGATCCAAGTAGGACATTTTTCTCAATTAGGGATCAATGGGGGAGGCTCCCAGCTCATGGTAGTTGTGTCATTCCTGGCCTGGCAGTCCTGGGTTCTATAAGAAGGCAGGCTGAGCAAGCCAGGAGAAGCAAGCCAGTAAGCAGCGCCGTCCATGGCCTCTGCTTCAGTTCCTGCCTCTAGGTTCCAGCCCTGCTTGAGTTCCTGCCCTGACTTTTGCCAATGATGGGTTGTGGTCTGGAAGTGTAATCCAAATAAAACTTTTCCTCCACAACTCTCTTTTTGGTCATGGCATTTCATTGCAGCAATAAAATCCTGACAAAGATACTCACCATCATCAGGTAAAACACTTGGCCTGGGCTTTTATCAACAATATGGTCCATGTCTCCAGCTATAATGACTGGTCCTTGTGTAACCATCTGAGCTAGGTTCATAGACTTTTCTGGGAATATTGGGCAGCATTTATCAGCCTCTGCTAGATGTGTAAGAGGATTCAGGGTGGCCAGGTGTCTTGAGACCTTGATAGACTCACTCTCCCTAAGGGAAGGAAGAAAATTGCTGGGATTGGAAGATCACTTTCTTCCGGGTGAGGCTAGATGTGAAAGACTCAGTGGGAAGCTGTGCCAAGATGAATGGCATGTATAAGTCAGTGCGTGAAGCTAACCTGAATATCCTTAAGAGAGAATTCCTACTGGACATTTGGCCTAGACAGTCCATTGTCTCAATTAGTCCTCACCAACCCTTTGATGTAGTTACTACTTGATTACTGTCTCTGTGTGACAGATAAGAAGACCAGGATAACAACTATAATGACTGTAAAAGCCTGGCCCTGTTGTGTTTCCCATAATACTTTTGTGGAGAAAATCATGTGGTATTAGAGAGTGTTCTTAGTAATTGATTTAGATTGCAGGTGAGGCCCACTTCAAGAAATAACAGATGACAGTGACTTCATGAGCCATAAACTGCCTTCCAAAGGAAGGTAAGTATGATGATTACTACTGACTGTCAAGTTGACAGGATTTGAATCACCTTGGAGACAAATTTTAGGGCGTGCCTATGAGGAAGTTTCTAGGTTGGGTTCATTGGGGTGGAAAGACCCGACCTGACTATGAGTAGTACCATTCCATGGGCTGGGGTCTCAGACTGAGTGAAGAGGACAGGCAAGCTGAGCATCAACACTCATCTCTCTTTGCTTCCTAGATGCTGCTGTAATATGACCAGCTGCTTCCTACTCCAGCTGCTACACTTTCAGCGATGGCCTGTGTCCTCAGACTGTGAACCAAAGTGCACACTCCCTTCCTTAAATTATTTTTGGCATGTATGTTGTCAGAGTAAATGAAAATAACTAATACAGCACATGGTGAACCATTGAGCTCTAGGGTTTTGCCACCTGGAATATGGAAATTGGGTAGAGCAGAAATGGTATTGTTGGAGGAGAGCTGGGGTGAAGCCACCAGAGTCATCTCTTCTGCCACTCCCCCTTAACTCCGGTGTGGACTAAAAATCGAAGGGACAAATGAAGTGATATCTTGTTCCTTCCTTTGAGCTCTTCTTGGGATGTCTGAATGCCTACAGTATGCCAGAGTGGAGGTCTTTTGGGTGTGTAGAGAAAGGGCAAAGATCAGGAGGTCAATGTGAGTCTGTTAGTTCACAGTTACCCCTTAGTCATTAAAGCTAGATTTCCCAAGACCACCTGAGACTACCTACTGTGAAGAAACAGTATAGGAACCCTAGCTCTTACCATGGGGATATGAGTAAATCTACCCTAAATTGTAAATGTGTTTGCTTCTATAAAATGAAAATTCGTGATATCATGCACAAATGACATTAACTCCAACTGAGGCTATAAGCATAACATGAGCTGCACGAATTATCTCCTTAGTATCTGAGAGCTCTTTTATTCAGGTTCAGATATCAGTGATGACATTCTTGGTCTGAAGGTAGAGTTATGGATGATAATGACATCAGTGGTCTTATGGGTCACCAAGTTCTCACTGTGTCTGAGAGAGGTAGACATTATTTCCATGTGGGGAAGGAGAAACTCTTGTTTCTGAGATTGACCAAAGTTTAGCCTGTTTACCTTACAGATGAGAAAAACGAGGTTCAGAATGGGTGCCATATAAGGTGAGGCTATGAGGATAGGGGTTTCAGTGGGGACTGTAAGGTAGTTCTATCCCTAGACTATCCCATCACCTCCACACTACATCTCTAAACCTTTTTCAAGAAGTTAGTGGAGGTCCAGCAAGATGGTTTCATGGCTAAAAGGAAATGTCTTGGGATTTTATTGCTGCTAACAGACACCATGACCAAGGCAAGTCTTACAAAGAACAACATTTAATTGGGACTGGCTTACAGGTTCAGAGGTTCAATTCATTATCATCAAGGTGGGAACATGGCAGCATCTAGACAGGCCTGGTACAGGAGGAGCTGAGAGTTCTACATTTTCATCTAAAGGCTGCTAGCAGAATAATGACTTCCAGGCAGCTAGGATGAGGATCTTAAAGCCCACACCCACAGTGCCACATCTGCTACAACAAGGCCATATCTACTCCAACAGGGCCACACCTTCTAATAGTGCCACTCCCTAGGCCAAGTATACAAACCATCACAGGTATTTGTTGCCAAGCCTGACAATCTACGTTCAATTCCTAGAACTCATATAGTAGGAGAAGAAAGCCAACTCCCAAGGGTGTCCTCTGCCACACACGTGCATGCGCGCGCGCGCGTGCGCACACACACACACACACACACATAAATATCAATGGAAATTAAATAAATGTGTCTATTGGCTCATTTAGAAATGATAATATTTTTTTCACTGCTAATCCATTGCCAAGATACTTTACAGTGAGTCCTTGCATTCCCTTCTTAAGGCCATTGATCAAGCATCCCTACTACTTGGAAAGCTGCTCAAGGGAAGTATTCTGGGCCACCTCCAGACACGTGCTAGATGTGTGCCCTTCCTTCCAAAATGGGAGTGAACCACTGTATCATGTGGGGATGGCAGCACTGTCTGCTGGAGGAAGAATGATCAAGTGAGCCAATGCCAAAGCCCCAGTGACTCTTGGAATGAAGCATGTGCTTTCTTGGCCTAGTATAATATATCTCATCATAGTCATATATATATATATATATATATATAATATCTCATATATAATATATCTCATCATATATATATATATATATATATATATATATATATATATATATATATATATATATAATACTTGGTGATTAATCTATTGCCAAGCCTAAAATATCAGGTCTTTGAAGCTCTCAGAAATGCTAGGAACCTCATACAGATACTGACTCAGACTGAGAAGGCCTGGACTCCCATCTGGGAGGATAATTTACTTGTTACATGGCCTTGGGCAAGTATCTCCGCTCACTGAATTTCTTTTTTTTAAAACAATTAAAGTTTAAGGATCATCTAAATCCTCATCCAGCTTGTGGATTCTAAATTGATTAGGCTTAACTCATCAACATAATCATGTAAAAAAGAGGGATTCTTGTGGCCCCCTCAAAACGTAGGACCTGACTTCACTGCAGATGGACTTCCATTTGCTTGGCTTCTTAATTCTGATCAGGTTTCCCCAAATGGATAGTGTCCTGGGCAAAACAAAATGCTAATGATAATTTCTCTTCATTCCTTCAATTTTTTTCTGCTTGTTTTAATTCAATAAATATATTCTTCAACACTTCTCATTCACTTGAAAAGCTGTATTCATATATTTTCATCATTATAGTATTAAGCTACCGGAGAAAAGGGTAGTGTGGTGTTTTTGTATTTATCTTTGTAACCTCAGCCACCAGCACAAGACTTGGTTTACACAGGAGGCCAAGGGAATGTAGGTAGAATAAAAAGAGGAACTAATAGAAATCCAATATCACCTAGGCGTTAGAAGTTTTTAAGATACTAATACTGTCCTGAGGAATACAACCATGTGTTTGCTGTTTGAGAGATGCCCTGGAAGATAATTAACGGAGTGTCGCCATCAGCAGTTTGTTAAATAGTTCAGAGATGGATCAGAGCTGTAACTGCTCAGAGCAGCAGGTGTGAATAGGAGAGAAATATGGCATACACCAAATTGTGTTGGAAGATGATTTTGAGCCACCACGCTAGTTTGTGGCCAACCATCTGTTCCTAACTCTTGGAAAAGAACAGGACATCAATTGGCAAAATCCCTGTCCAAGGATGTCCAAAAAGACAGTCTAATGACAGCCTATATGGCTTGGCTCTACCCCAGAGCCTTTCTATGGTTGTTTGCCTCGGGACAGCTTCCCTACTTCTCATGGTTCTACAGTTCCTTACCTAAAACCAACCACTAAGTTTACAGCAGAACATTTTTCTTTTGGTAGAAATCTCCCTTCTGGGGCTTGGGATATAGTTAGGTTGGTTAAAACTGTTTGTTTAGCATGCACAAATCCCTGGGTTTGATCCATAACATTTAGAGATAGCGAGCAAACCATAAGCTACTAGCTAAAGCAGCCAGTTCTTGGAAATGGCATCACATCACTGGGATTATTACTATGCTCATCAGAAGTAAGTCATCCATCCTAGTCCAGGAGTACAGAGAAACAGACCTGCAGGAATTCAGCATCAAGACCTACTGCTTGCCCACTGACAGATCCTGAAGTCATGGCCCAACCTGAGGCTTCTTGCACTTGACCTCACCTTACCCTTATACACCCTTCAGCATCTTCGCCTGAGTTTCTATAGGCAAGTAATGTGACTGGGCACCTGCCTTAATCACTATTGGAAATGAGTGATGGTTTTCTACAGCCTTGTTCCTTGCAACCATGATCAACAGAGAGAGAGAAAGAGAGAGGGAGAGAGTGCTCAGGTATAGGCATTGCATGTCATAGCAGTGCATAAAGATTAGAAGACAGTTTCAAGTACCGTTCTTCACCTTCAACCTATTTCAGACATAACCTCTTGACACTTGCTTGTGTGAAGCTAGCTGCCCTGCCAGTTTCCATCACCTCTGCCTCCCATCTCACAGTCAAGAATGGTGGGATTACAAATACACTACTATGCACGTCGTTATAGAGAGGTTCTGGGGGTCTAAACTCGGGTCCTCATACTTACAGCAACCACATTTCCCGCTGAGATATTCCCCCCCCCCCAACACCACCATCACTTCTTCCATGGTCTCCACCTCAACATGTCAGGGAACCAACAAGAAAAATTCACTCTGGCTAGACACTCCAGTGGATGGTCCATGCTACTGGCCCACCATGAAACCCATTCTTAACAAAATCCATTAGTCCCTTTTATGCCGAGGTTTCCCCTATACCATAGACACATTAACCTCCATCAGATAATTAAGGGCTTGGCTTACCATGAGAGACCTCAAATGTCACCTTTCTGCCACCCAATACATCTTTAAATGACACGGACTCTAATGAGATGTTCAAATATAGAAAACCGAATGACTCCCTGCTTTCGTGTGACATTTATTCAGCCAGAGTGATTGGACTCCATCACTACATTACTTCCGATTCCTACCTGACCTTGGGTGGTGGAGGGTAATCTTTAAAGAAACTATCCATTTAATCTCCCTCGCCTTATTAGCATTTAATTGCTCTGACAAATTTCCAAATGTACAAAGGATGTTAAGATTATAATTCAATTTTCCTCTCAAACAGCCCAGTAGCCAAGGGCAGTGGGGCCAGCTCTGGCACAGCTGAGTTCTGATTAGGGTAGCATCCTGGCCTGGTGCTGGCTTCTGCTCCTCTGAGTACCTTGAGTGATGATACCGGTATCCACTCCACAGGTACCACTGGGGGCCCCTCCATGCCCATGCTCCTCCTTTCTCACTGGACTGACTTGGCTATGCACTTCAGAGTGATGAGCCACAGGAAGATCCATGTGATGCTATCTAGGACTAGGAGGAGGATAAATTGTGTGCTAGATGTCAGAGCAAACCTTTGAGCTTAAAAGCTACCTTAGCCCAGAGATGCCATATGCAAATTTGTGAATATTTTCAATTGTACAAGAATAATAGATGGAAATGAGCCAGTGACATCATGCATTGGCCCAGCCTCCTGTGCTGGTATGGCTGAGGCTGTATGTGGCTACCTTATTTGTCCTATTCCTAGCTAGGGCAGAGGCAACATCTGTGCCCACAGTCGCTCCCACCCTTACACTCAGCAGAGGGTCCCCATCTCAGGAAGCCCTTTGTCCTGTCAGGGGAACATAGCTTAGTCATGTGAGACAAGATTCCACTCCTTGTACCAATTTCTGTCCTCGTTCGATTTCCATTGCTCTGATAAACACCATCACTAAAATCAACTTGGGAAAAAGGGTTTATACTTATTCACCCCAATCGCAGTCCATCATGGAGGAAAGCTGGGGCAGGAACTGAAGCATGAGCAGAAGCAGGAACCATGGAGGGATGCTGCTTACCGGCTTGCTCTCAGTGTATTGCTCAGCTTACTTCTTACATGGTCCAAGACCGCCCACGACCAAGTAGACTCTGCTTGCTTCAGCCTAGGTTATAAGGCTCCAGTGGTCCAACCCTGGGCAGGAAGACAAGTCATGAGGTCAAATCCAGTGCCCATTCACAAACATCTTAGGGTTCCGCTAGAGTGATCAGACTCCAGCGCTACATTATTTCCCGTTTCTACCTGATCATGGTGATGGAGGGTAATCTTTAAGGAAACTATTTAATCATCTTCACCTTATTAGCATTTAAGAGCTCTAACAAATTTCCAAATTTCCCCACCCTGAGCCTTCCTCCCATATCTATAGTTAATTAAAATGTCCCACAGACGTGGCCACAGGCTAATCTGATAGAGTCTGTATCTCAATTGAACCTTCCTCTTCCCAGATGATTTTCTGATGTGGAGTTGAGAAACACTAGCACAGCACAGACACCATGACCTATTCTTATTCTTTAAAACTCCATTTGCCCCGAGGGTTAATCTCTTGTTTTCCCAGAGATGCCTCATGACAATTCCTTTTGTTTACTCTGACCTCATCAATCAACAAGCAAGCTTTTCTTAGGGTCAGCAGCCTTGGGAAGTAGAAAATGAAGCAACTCCATCGAGTGGGTGAATCCCTGGGTTTTAGAACTGATTTTTACCACTGATTGTCTGGGCACCTTTGGAAGATGCCCTCTCCTTCCCTTAGGACAACTCTAACGTGTTCGTGAGCAGACACTGGATTTGACCTGGTGACTTGTCTCCCTGGCCAGCATTCGTTGGACCATTGGAGTCCTGTAACCTAGGCTGAAGCAACTGGAGTCTACTTTTGGTGACTTGGGCTTGGACATGAGGGACCCAGGCCTGTTTTCTGGATGTTTGAAATGAACACATGCGAACTCCAGGCCCATGGAGTCTGTCACGTGGTCCTTCTGAGCTCTCTGAGGGATAATGGTGTCACTATGCTGAAAGGAGATATTACCTATAATTCTAAAATGACAATCTGAACACAAGAGAAACACTGTCACCTCATCAGGTCAGGTCTGTCATTAATTCATTTTGGTTTTGATTCCTTTTCATGCTAACTTATTAGAGACTTATTTTTATCTTGATGAGCTAAAGTGACCATAGATGTTTTGTTTTGTTTTGTTTTGTGACATAGTCAAAGTCTGAAGATCAGGCTGGTCTTGGAGTCACTGTATATGTAGCCTAGGCTGGTCTTGGATTCACTGTTTATGTAGTCCAGGTTAGCCTCCCAAGTGCTGGGATTATAGGCATGAGCCTGTCTATTCATAGCTTCTAATTATTTTTCATTTAGCACCCTTTCATTAATATTTCTCATTTTAAATAACTTTTTGAAACCTTTTCCCCAAATCTGTCTTTTTCCACTTTCCTCTTTAGCGTCCTGATAGAGTAAGCAGTAATAACACTCACCCCATTCATATCAACTCACATCAATGCTCATATCAACTCACGTGACACACGGGTGTTAAGCAGCTTCCTTAAGTCTACATCTTCCTCTAGCTACAAAAACAGGTAGAACTTAGGGAGACAGCATTGTTTTTTTCAGAAAAAAAATGATAATACAATGCACCTATTTATTTTTTCTGCTGAATCATGTGTTCGCAGTCCTTTCCAATGCAGCGTGATTTTCTGCAGGTGAAGTTTCTGATACCGTGGCTCCACCCCACTAGCACAAGGAGGAACATTGTCAAACTCTGGCCCCTATTTATTTTTAACTCAACTCTTTAAAATTTATGGCTTGCATTTGTTTGTTCATCCTGCACGCAAGAGATAATACATGCAAGTAAATATCTGTATTTTGGAGGTGTGCACTCTCATCAAATAGCAATCAACACGTGTGGGCTTGAGACCATTAGTCTGCAGAATCAGTGGACGATTTAGTCACCCACCTCCTCTGTCTGGGTGCATATCCAGGCTGCTTCTTGATGTTGAAGTGAGACCCTTTACAACAGAGACCACAGTCAGCCTCACTCCAGAGGGCTGTTATATGCTGGATCCTCAAAGTGAACTGCGCATTCAAAGGGCATGTGCTATTTTCATATTAGTCAAGAAGTGGCCTGTTACCCAAAATGTCTGTAACCACTCATATTCCTGCCATCAGCAGAGCTCTGGATTCCATTGACATTCAGAGCTCCACGCAGACCTCATGGCTCTTACTCCTTTAACCTTAGCCTGTGCAGCAGGAGGGTGGTGAAGCAGATCTTATTTGAGAGAATCTTTAAAAGCATCCTCACCTGTGAGGATGGATACTGGACAAGATAACTTTGCTAGCAGTGTGCATCCAGTCTCCCCTTTACTGGCTGTTGTGAGTCCCGGAAACATCTTGAGGAAAACTGACAGAAACTAACAAACCAAAGACCAGAATAAAAAGTCGAATTTTGATCCAGAAGATGATTTTGCCAATACTGTTCGGCTTGTAAAAACCATCCAGGCCAAGTCCCTGTGATTTCACCCAGAATAAATAAGAAAAAGCGGGGTGTCATATTTCAAGTGCAAGTGCATTCATAGGAAATATTTTAAGATCAATGGCTGCAAAAGACGCAGTTTTCCTCTGAGGATCACTTTTCAAATGGTTCTGTATTAAAAGTGCTATCTCAATAAATATTCATGGAGAGAGCAGTTGATGTGTTTTTACCCATTTATGGCTCATACTTCAAAGGTCCAAAAGAGAAAAAAGACACACGATATGCTTCTTGGTCGCTTATCGGAAGTGCTGAAGGATATACTATGGTTTCCTCAGGTGGTAAGCTCCTGTTGGGGGTGGGGGGGCTGCCCTCTTCACTTCTATTCTCCTGTAACCCTCCTGCAGTCGGACATGTCCTGCTCAGAGCACGGCTGAGGGAGGATGACTTCAGCAGGATCGTAAGGCATCTGTAGCCAGTCTTTGTAATAGCTGCCGTTTACTGAGGGTTTGCTGTCTGCCCAGCACCCAGATGGAATGGTCCTGTAGCTCTGTGAAACTGTCGCCAGCATTAGTCTCTTTTGACAGACGAGGAAAATGGGCTTCAAAAAAAGTGAAGCTGTTTGTCCCCAATGCGACAAAAGAAGCTGGATGGCAGGAAAAGAACTGGGGCGTTGGTTGGCCCATGTGTCTGTAACTTCTATGAGTCACCGTGTGTGCCTCAATTTCCTCCCTGTAATTTCCCCCTAGGAGACCCTCAGAGGCCATCAGAGTTGTAGAAATCAGAAAAAAAGTCTTGAATGGTGCCAAATTCTTTCTTCTTTATTGTCCTTGGTAAGCTCAAGTTGGCTGCGTGCTCTGGACATGAGAGTCCCACTGTAATTCCATCCTTCTTGACCCTTGGCAGAAAACAACCCGCACAACCAAAGAACTAAATAGCTGGCCTCTTAATCCTGCAAATATTTCACAGTATTAAGTGCATTATTTAGTTTTACAATGACAGATTTCACCATTGGCAGTGACCAGCATCCCTTACTTAAGATGTTAAACCACTTCCATGACCTGTGGAAGAAAACACAGAGGCCCACTTGGCTTGGCACTGGAGACCTGCAACATGCCCATATAGCCCTCCTTTCTATGAGTATAATTTCCCATGTTTGCCTCAGTCAGTCTAGATGGCAGCTCTCCCATCTGCTTCAAATGTCTTCCTTTTCCCTCTTGGACCATTCAACTCTTAAACATCCTTCATGGCCTAAACTGAATAGACCTGCCTCCCCTGGGAGACTCTTCTCTCTCAGGCAGAATTGAAAGATCTCTCCTGTGGCATCCCTACAGTCTCATTCCCACCATTCTGCTTTGGGCTCCATATCTGCCTTGGCAACTAGACTGTGAATTTCTCATGGGCAGGACCCATGCTATGTACCCCCCACTGTCACTCAGTAACAGTGACAATATCAAAGGCAGTAATGACAGATGGCATTTATAGAGTTAGGATATGATTGTCCTCAGTTCTCAGCACAATACCATGAGGCAGATAGCATAATGACTTGGATTTAACTGGAAAGGAATGGAGTTCCCCAATAAAAATGGCAGCTCTCATAGTAACCAGTGATTTCATTTGGTGCCATTAACTGTTTGATGAATAAAGACACATGTTAACTTTCAAATAACTAATGACAAAAATAACCCACTAGAGAAGCTGTATATTCCACTGACTACAGTGAGATATTTTCTAGAACCCAAGCAATGAAAGCAAGTAGTAGCAGTTCTACCAAGGCATGTACAGAAACAGCCACAACAGTGGGTGTCAAAGACAGGCCAAGGGATTTCATCCTTTGGAGCCCAGAACAAACTCTGCCTATCTTCAGGAGGTTGGACTACAGAGTTGTGCTCAGCTCCAGCATAGGTGGGTTACCTGGGCTCCTTCATGCTCTGCTACACTATCCTCCAGGACAAACTTCTCCCAAAGCTGCTATATGATGTCATAGGATAGATAGACAGCACTGTCAGCAAGTCAATAGCGTGCAGAGGGTAAGAAAAAGGGTGGATGACGAGACGGCCTCCCCCTGCAGTAGAGACCATAGATGCTGCAGGAAGCATTGATACAACACTTAGGGGAACAAAACTGTTTCAACAGGCTGTAGAACTATAAGTCCCACAGAAAGCTATGGCAGACACACTTTGATCCTGGAGAGAACACAGGATTTGTGGCTCTACCAGAGGCAACACAAAGACAAGGGCCATGCTCCTAATATATAGAGGAAGGGCTCAAGAGCATTCTCTATATGACCTCTGCCCCAAATTGTCCTGCATAGGGAGAATTCTGGTGACATAGTCATGAGGAAACACTGAGGACAACATAAAGACACACACACGCATATAAAACCTTTAGTCTCACACACAAGCTTACAAAGTTCCCACATAGTCACATACAAATACAGACCATACATAAACACTAGTATGTGGACATGTAAACACATACAGAGATACATGCACACAATTTCTACTTCACTTAGACATGTACTCACATACATACATTTACATATACCGCACATCTTCATATACACACACACAACTTCACAGGTGCCCGCACACATACCTTTACCCAACAGAGAGAGGAGAGGAAAGGGAAAAGAGTGAAGGAAGAGGCATTTAAGCTCTTCAACGCATTAGTTAGTGGACAGATACCATTTCTAGAATGAAGTCAGCATGCTGCCAAGGCAGTGAAGTTGGGCTCTTCCCTCTGAAGGGCCGCCAATTAGCAACTCCATTCCCTTATCCTCAATGGTTTGCTGGCCTTGTACATGATGGACAAAGTATCTCTTGAGTCCAGCAGTCCTCCCTCTCTCTGTGTCTGTCTTCTGTCTGTCTCCCTCTCTCACACATACACACAGTTCACATGCAGAATCTGATTTTCAGCTAGTGATATAGAAATCATTCCTTGAAGTGTTTTTGGAAACACATGAAAGCATCTTGTTGTTGCCGCTGTTCTGAACATAAGAGGCTGTCACCCAGCCCCCAGGGTGCTCAACCATCGGGCTGTCTTTCTAGATGAGTTGAGAAGCAGTGGTGGGAGATCTGAAGTTTCTGCCAGAATGTCAAGGGGTAGGACTGGAGATGGCTCATCCAGTCCAACTGGGCCCAAGAAGCTATCATGCAACTTCATTCACTTACTTGCCAGTCTTTGGTCCTTCGGTCATACAGTTAACGTTTAATCATCTCTGACTTCAGCTGAGCCTGTGGCTCCAGGTCTCCTGGAAGGACTTCCAGAGGCATCGGGGTTATCATAAAAGCCAAGAGTTTGTGGCTTATGGCTGTTTGCAAGTTCAAATGAAAGGCAAAGGATAAAAGCTTTCAGGTGTGCATCTCCTCTGGCTTGAGAACAATGTGGTTGTGAGTGCTGGACCTGTCCCAGGTACCAGGCTCTGATTCAGGATAATGGGAACCACCTGTTCAAATGCCCTTGCTGAACCCATACTCTCTCTCTGTCTTTGAAAGTCTTTGATAATGGAAGCGAGGCTGAACGATTATGTAAGAGTGCTTTCTGCGCTGCATTTATGGGTGTATTCTGAAGGAAGCAAACATATGCCTATTAAGCATGGGGAGAATTATCAGTGAATGTTTTTAAATGACCAATAAAAATGAAATTATCATTGCTCATTGTTTTTATGGATCATAATGTCTTTTTTTTTCTTACGGAAATATCTAACAAACTCCCTTCCTAGACGAGGCCGCTAATTATGTAGTTAGCACACAGTAATCCATGCAAGTGGGTTCTCGCCTGTCATAATTTATCTTCATAAATGTAATTGGCCCAATGAAAGAGACCACAAAATAATTCTGCAAAGAGTTGGATTCAACAAACATGGATTCTCACTTCTCTTTTTCCAAAAGTACAGCTTGAGAGAGGAGTGTTTTCCCAACTGCCCCCTACCCCAGTTTGGTGGCCAAGTATTTATTGGTTCATTAAAAACTTGTTCAATTTGAATCACTGACCAAATTCTGGAGTTAAATCAAACGTTAAAACAAATCCCAACTCATGGACCTGGACATCCATCAAGCAAGGGGACAGGTAAGCAGCAGGCAAAGATGACAGTGCCACCGGCTGAGTGTAACCAGTGCTCTAGAAGAGGCAGAGATGAGCAGTGAGTTCAGAGGAAGGAGCTGCTTCCTGGTGGGAAATCCGAGAAGCTCTCTGTACAGAGTAGCACTGAGCTGAGCCTTGAATGATGGAGGAGGTGGAACTAGAGATAGGCTCATTTAGACTAACATGGGATTGACTTCAGGCAGGTGAAAGGTGGTAAGAGACAGAAAAGACAGATAGGTCTGAAGTCCTGACCAGGATACAGTTAATCTGTTGTAGCCCCAGGTCATACTTGCCTTCCTCTCTACACCGGTCATGAAGAGACATCAGTTCAGCACACCAACCTGTCAAACCCTGGCTGGGTCCTTGTGATAGACCTAGATGATGCAGGTTCAAGGCCACCTAGAAGAGGTGGAGATGACACACAAGCCAACACTGGATTGAACTTGTATGGGCATTATAAGTCAGGTTGGAAGTGGGCATCAGTGCTTCCATGTGGCAGTTGATCTGGATGAGTTCACTATATCCCAGCTCACAGCATGCTCTGGCAGCACGGAGCCCTGGTTGCTTCCAAGGCAAAGGTGCTGGGACCACTGACTGCCAAGTGCATCTTTTCTTTCATTCAGTCACCGATATTTTCCTTCTCAAAAATCTGAATGAGCCTAGAAAAGCTGCTGAGAAGAAATGTGCAGGGAGACAGAAGGGAAACACAGATATGGACCAAGAGACAGAATTCAAAAACATGATGGTGTTTCAGAAAGCACCTGGCTGACAGTGTCACAGATGACAGACAATTAAAACATAAGTAAGCCTGGTGGGCATTGATGAAAAAAAAAATCTTGGTTGGATGGCATGATCTGGGGCTGGGGCAGCAGCAGGGAAATTAGCAGGAGGGGTGAACTGGCCTTGGGTAGACCCATTCTCAGAACTGGGGTGGGTATCTCATCAGTGCCCAACATCAGCACCTCTGCTCTTACTCTCATCAACAGACCTACTGACTCAGGAAAGTCTGAATTTTTTTAATGAGTGCAGTCTTTGCTTCTGCAGCAGTTTTGCATTAAGAGGTCTTTGCAATGGTTTAGGTTGGGTCTACTGGGGGAAACCTCATCATTTCACGATATTAAGACCCTAGCCGGGCAGTGGTGCCACATACCTTTAATCCCAGCACTTGGGAGGCAGAGGCAGGTGGATTTCTGAGTTCAAGGCCAGCCTGGTCTATAGAGTGAGTTCCAGGACAGCCAGAGCTATACAGAGAAATCCTGTCTCGAAAACAAACAAACAGAAAACAAAACAAACAAACAAACAAACAAAAACAAAGACCCCCTAACTCAGTAACGTATAACCTAGGTGGAGCTTCCGCATCTCATCTCTCCCCACCCTCAGCACCTCTTGTTCCCTCTGCCATCTCAGTTTTCTATACCCTACTCTAACTCTGGAGGTTCCTTTGTGGTACATTTCCACTCTTTTATGCTTCTGTATTTGGGGTGATGGTGGCTGTGTTCAATGTTTGGCATCTTCCTTAGTCATTCTCAACTTTATTTTTTGAGAGAAGTTCTCTCACTGAATCTGATGCTCGTTGCTTTTTTTACACCGGCTTATCAGCAAGCCCCAGGGATCCTCTTGATCTCCTCCTGGGATGAAAAGTCTCTGGTGCCCCACTAGCTCTAGGCAGATCGAACTCAGATGTTCATGTTTGGATGACAAACACTTTACCGAATGAGCCATCTCCCTGGCCTCTTCTCTGTCTTGTGGAATTTTACCTGTACACCGGATCCATGGTCTACAGAGCAGTCTTTTCTGGTTTGACTTTCATGGGATCTATACAGCTTGTTTACACTAGCAAGCAGCTGGTGAATATGACAAAATCAGTGTGAAATGTCTGGATATGGCTGAGGTTTTTGGTCCATGCTCTACGATCCACTACAGATTATTTGTCAGCAAGATGCCACCACTCATACTAGTCCCCAGAAGAAATACACAGAATAGGCCTGAACCTGGGATAAGGCATATTCTATCCATTTAAATGAGAGAAAAAGATGTGCTCACAAATAATGGCATTCTGAAGTGCACTTCATATTTCTTATCCCAAAGCAAACCAAGTACAGAGGAGACGATCATCCTTGCAACTGTCCTTATTTATAGTCAAGAGCAATTATCCATGGGTATGTTTAAAAAAATCTATACTAATTATGAGCTTGCCTTTTTTCTCTTCCTCAGACCATATGAACCAACAGAGAGGTGGAATGAAAGACAATTTTACCATATGTCAATATCAAATGCAGTTTTGTTTAATAAAAGTGTGCTTTGGACACCATCCTGAAAAGCATGCTTGTGATTGGGTAGGACAGACTTGAGAATCATTTAGCCTTTCACACCCAGAGATAGGACTCAGTGAAACACATTTGCAACGTTGAGAAGACACTTCCTGAAATAAAGCAAGCCTTGTGTAATCTGGTTGTACTCAACTCAGAACGGCCAGGCTGGCAACCAACTGGACGCCCAGTAATATGGGTATAGGAAGATGTGCAAAGTGGTAAAACCACATTCCTGCCCTCAGGCTTCTTGTGAGCCCATGGGAGCCCCAGATAAGCATGCTGTCCCCTGCTACTCTAAGTAATGTCTGTATAGACTTTGGGAAACATAGTCTGAACT
The DNA here is from genome assembly GCF_000001635.26 of Mus musculus. NCBI lineage: Eukaryota > Metazoa > Chordata > Mammalia > Rodentia > Muridae > Mus > Mus musculus. The sequence goes on from NC_000077.6 coordinate 71,810,853, forward strand.
TATTTGTCCCACCAGTCCCTCATTCAAAAAAGTGCATTCGCTGATAACTATAGCACAGGCTTGCTGTAAGAATCAAAGAAGTTAATAGATGCTATGTAGACATGGCTAGCTGCTATCCAGCACCCATGGATTCCACGGAGGTGATAATGCACCCTGGAAAAAAAATAGTCTTCTTTCCAGACTCTGTTGCTGCAATGAGCAGCCATGTGTCCACATCTCAGTTCTTGCCAAGGAAAGGCAGATGGGACTCCTGGTGAGGGTATCATCTCTTGCATGGGGAGACAAAGCTTCATGAAACACTTCTGTCTTCTTTCCAGAAACACGTGTGTGGCAGAGCTCACCAACTTGTGGCAGTGAGGGCAAAACCACATGCCTTGGGATGACCGAGCAGGTAGATGGAAGAAATTTAACTTGCCAGGGGCATCCTTGGGCAGCTGCACAAACTCCACTTATTTCCATAGTCTCCACGGTCAGGGAGTCGTTCTGGCTCAGACCTCTCTGTGCTAGAACTGTGGGAAGGAGACTGGCGAAAGGTAACAGGACTAAAGATGACTAAAGAATATATATATATATATATATATACATACATACATATACATATATATATGAAATTTTATAAATGAAACTTATAACTTTATACAATTAATAAGTCCTAATAAAATGGGGGATTAAGCATTGAAAAAAAAGGAAGGAGTGAGACTGGACATTTCTTTTCTAGAACTAAATCTCCAGTCTTGGTACTTTCTCTAGCCACCAAACTTCCATTTTCCTTTCTTCCCCAGCGGCACGCTTGAGAATCATAAGAACAGATTAAAGGTGAACAGGAGAGATGCAAAGCCCCGTTTCCACACTGCACCCATTCTGTTCCTTTCCCTCGGGGCCTCAGTCTCCCCGTCTGCATTAGGACAGAGGACTTTGAGCCATTATGGCTCATAGCACCCCTGCTGCAGTTAAAATCTGAGACTTCCAACCAGGCTCCTCAACCCTACCCAGCCCAGCACGGGCCTCCTGGAGAGAAGCAGCCTGTCACTCAGAGAACTCTCCTTCTCCAAAATCTAATATCCCCTCATCTCCCATTATGAGTTCAGTTATGGGAGCCTTCATAGCAGGTGTCATTAAATAGACATTAAGACCCAACAGGGCATGTTTTACAGGACCATTACCATATGCCTGATGTTTGCTGTGACAAATGGAGATCCAGCCAGCCACACCATGTGATAATGGGCCGGGAAACACCCCCTGGGGTAAGTTAATGTGATTAGAAGATGAAGCTCTCTTTGTTTAATACCATCCACTAGAAGGGGATGGCTTCCTCTCTGCTGATGCACCTTAAAGCCTGTTTTCACCCTCCTCTTCCTGGACCAACAGCTTCTAGGGCCGAGTGAGAGAAAGAGAGACACCATCTAGCTAGCATGGCCAGAGTGAACAGCACATCACATGTGTCCAGAGGCATAGAGCTGGCCTTCTGCTGAAGTTTGAATTGTGATTCCAGGATCACGGGTTGCTCTGCCTCAGCTTCCCTCATGGTTATTGCGAGGTGATGATGAAAGCCAGAGGCAGACTAGCTAAGCTCAAAGAATTCCCTTTGCTCTCCACTGCTTACAACACCTTTGCTCGATCTGGCTACATTCATGAGAATGGAGGCATTGACACTGTTGCAATATGACTAGTAAATCTTTTATTTGGATCCTCTACTCATGCCCTTGTGCTCTGTGATCAAATTCAGGGTGTGACCATTATTGCCTTTGGAGTGGGTCATTGCATATCCGTACTACTCAAAATCAAGTTCATGGTACCTCGGGTTTGTAGTTTCTTCTTAGTGCAGGCTTTGCATTACCCTCCAAAGTCTCCTACAATTAACCTTAATCCAGGGAAATATTTCCACTCAGTCCTCAAACTGTGGGCCCTTCTTGATTTCAGATTTCTGGGTATCATCATAGTCGTTGTCTTTGTCATTGTTGCCGTCCTTGTCATCGTCATCATCATCATTGCTACCAGTATCCTCTTTGTCTGGCATGCTGACCCTTATTGGACCTCTTCCTAATGACTCCAAAGACTCCAAATCAAATAAAGGCATATTTGATGATTGCCCAGTAGATAAAATATGAAGTGTATGGCTGATGAGGGTGGGAGCCGGTATGTGTAATGTAATTTAGAAGAACATTTTTTTGCCAAGGCAGAAGGCGGTGCTGAGAGATTTACATTGACGGGACAAAAGTTCCCGAAAGCTGCGGTTCTCCCACGGCCTGAAATGATGTTATTTGCTGTTGGCAGCCATCGCTGAGTTGGAAAAAGAAAGACCACACTTGCAGATTGTCACTTCATTTTACTCTTTTGTGGCTTCTGTCCAAAGTGCTGAAGCAAGAATCCTCTGTGGAGGCAGCCTTTAAGAATGTTTGCCTCCTCTCTGCCCTGACTTTCTATGTTGATTCCTTTGGTTGCCAGAGGCCTACAGGAGGCAACAGGGACAGAACCACTGGGCAATCATATCTCTCTCTCTCTCTCTCTCTCTCTCTCTCTCTCTCTCTCTCTCTCTGCCTCGCTTCTCTCTACTGACAGGGTACTAATCAACCTTGAAGATGAGTATAATTCTGCTCTTTTGTTTGCTTTCCCTTTGGTGGTTGGAATGAGAACGCCCCCTATAGGCTCTTACATTTGAATACTTGGCCCCCAACTTGGTGCAACTATTTGGGAAGGTGTGACCATTGGGAGATATGGCCTTGTGAAAAGAGGTGTTACTGGGGCGTGCTTTGGAGTTGCAGAAACCCACAACATTCCCAGTTAGCTATCTCTGCCCTGTGCTTGTGGATTAAGATGTAAACTCTCAACTACTCTGCAGCAGCCTGCCTGCCTGCCTGCTACCATGCTCCCTGCCATGGCACCCATGCAGTCTAACACTCTGAAACTATAGGTCCCAAATAAACTCTTTCTTCTATTAGATGCCTTGGTCAGTATGTCTTATCACAGCCATAGAAAAGTAAATACGATACTCCCCAAGGCTGCCTGGGCCTCTATCCTCTTGATTGGCTTCATGGAACAAGGTTCCAGGTTTGTATCTTCATAAAAGGAAGAAGGAACAGAAAGCCTCTGTTTAACCAGCAGCTGGTGCCTAGGGAGTATGTCTCAAAGAACTAAGCGGCTGGGCAAGAATGCTGCAAAGTCAGGGCCCAAGATGTTGCCTATACTACTACCACACAAGCAAAAGTAATGGCAAACACAGGCGCTGTTGCTATTCACATATTTATTTCAGGGCTACCTTAATTATGGAGTCCTCAGGATGATACTATGATTGAGGCGTTAATTATTCAGAGAGGTAGGATAATCAGCCTAAAGTCAAATCACCAGGGCCATGCCACGTGGTTGCACAGGGAAGCCCCATCTAAGTAGACAGTGTTGGCATTGCAGACAAATCCTAATGTCAGGGTATGTTTCTAGACCTCCCAGGCCTGTCCTAGAGCGGTCAGCCCTCCCTAAACTGACCCAGACACCATAATAATGTTCCCTGTAGAAACATAAGAATGCCTGCTCTTCTGTGGGCACAGAGGTGCGGGCGGCACAAGGTCATGACCATATGGTGGTGTCCTCTGTGGTTGCTTCCGTGGTTATCCTGGCTCCCTGGCTTTATTCTCATCCCTGATCCCGATTAAAGGCTAAGTCTCCTAGACTCACTTTCCCATTCCTACTTCTAAAACAATTACAATAATCACCCTACAAAATAGTGCCCTGGGACCTGAGCATACTGTTGAGTAATGTGGGTTTTGCATTCAGGACTGCTTGGGGATGGATTCCGTGCCCCTCCCCCACCAGAAGTGGCAGGCCTCTTCCCAGCACCGCATGTTGTAGGACCTTCCACCAGCCTGCTGACAGGACTCTTGCGAGCCCCGCTCTGCTGCCGTCAGCTGACCTAGTTTCATTCCTGTTCCCTTGAAATAGCCTCATCCCAGTTTGCTCTGTGTCGTCTGACAAATGTGTTTCTTTATTAGGGTGAACCAGGCCCTTGGAGGTGGCAGAGCAGCGGGTGGTGGGCTAGCAGGGTTGCCATGGAAATTATTCACTTTCAATGAATTATTCACTTGTGTAGCCCATCTATAATGCCCCTCTGGGCTCACCGCTGACAGACAGACACACAGACAGAGGCCCAGGGAAGATAGACTTAACATCTGTAGCTTTGCCTTAGAGATGCTTTACATAGGGACAGAGACCCAGAGTTCCGACCTCTTATTCACCCACCAGGGATAGTGTGGCCAGGGCTCGAGGCTCTTCTTCTTCCTCTGTTTTATCTACTGGAAAGCTAGAGGAGGACGGCACCTCTCAAGGCTGTTCCTGCATCTCAGGCTTCCACACATAAAGCATGCCAGGGATGACTTGAGCTTGTACTGTGATCGGGCATCTAAGGAAAAGCCCTGCTCAGATAGTCTCTGACACAGACATGCACGGAATGGCATCTTCTCACCTGAGCTCCTCTTTCCAGAATCAGGAAATTCATTCCCTGCACACATGTTGCCTGCTGCCCCACGGCAGTCACACTGATCAACTGAGTTTGTGTTAAAGACCCAAAGGGCCCAGTTCCTGTCTCAAAGGAAGGATGGACTGTGCTCGTTTGGCTCTCCTGGAGTTGGGAACTTTGATACTGTGGCATTACAGCCTGGCAGGCCTCGTCATTCTCACTAAAATCACCACCATCGCCCACGCACGCTGGCCTGGCCTTCACACTGACACTCAGTAGTGGAATGAAGGAGAAATGACCAATGCTATTTATGTTTTATCAGAGCTCTTTTTTTTTTTAACTTTTTCTATTCTGACCTGAAACTAGTTTTTAAGCAGCCACCTCAACAAATGTGTAAAGATATAAATGGAAAGATGTTATTACAGAAGTATCGGACATTGCCTGGAAGCCCTTTAGCAGGGTGCAGGCTATATATACTGTAGTTGCTATCCCATAACTCATCATCTAGATGGCAAGGAAAGTGAACTAGACATAAACTTAGTGATGGACCATGATGCACAAGCACAGAGCTGAGCAAAAGGAGCTACGAAACAGCAAGCAATATAAAATTCCACTTAAACAAAGCCCATTACATGCATATACATCCCAGCCTACAACTGCAGATCTAAAACGGCCTTGTCCAAATCCCCGCCCACACAATGAGGATCACTGAAGGACCTTTGGTGATAAGATCACGTCTGTCTCTGTCCCCTCCTGCCCCAGCCCATCTGCCCCTTTCCTTCTGTCGGATGTTCTCAAAGTTAGGACTGTCTTACCGTCATCAGTACCTCTGTTGTTCACACACCATAACCAACCAGTAGGCACAGAGAGTCAACCCTTTTCTTAATCCTTCCCTGAGCACTCATAAGCCTCTGCGTGTCAAGAATGCTGCGGAGGGATTGTGAAAGCCTGCTGCAGTCTTTCATAGCAACAAAGCAAGCACCGTGTAATCCAGTCATTAGGCATCCCTGTTGAAGTACTTTAACCACGTCCCCCAAGCAGGGTACAACCTCTTGATTGGCCCTGGGAGCTCCAAGCTCTTCTCTCTTTATGAAACAGAGCGATTCAGTCACTCTCCTGCCTCATCCGACCTCCACATTAAAGCCACCCTTGTGGGTGTTCAAGTCCAAGCCCATCCTGAGGCTCCAGGTCAATAGTTCTCTACCTTCCTATGGCTGCAACCCTTTAATATAGTTCCTCCTGTTGTGGTGACCCCCAATCATTTTCATTGCTACTTGGTAGCTGCAAATTTGCTACTGTTATCAATTGTAATATAAACATCTAACATGCAGTTCATCTGATGTGAGCTCTGTAAGAAAGGTTTGTTAGATTCCCCAAAGGGGTTGTGACCCATTAGTTGAGAACCTCCGCTTCAGGTCAATTCCCAACAGCCATTCCAGCATAGAACCTACCTTCCTTAGATAGCAGTTGGCAAATAACAATGCTATCCACAGAAACACATGCACACATGAACACACACACACGCACAATCAACCTAGAATAATGTCACCCAAATGATGACAGTGGTTATTTCTCAGGGATAACTTGATTGGTTTGGTTTTTTAAATTTGCCTTTTTCTTATTTGTGTTATTTGAACTTTCTAAGTACAGGGTATGTTTCTAGTCTGAGCAGAGAAAAGGCAGTATCCTCTGTGGTGCAGATATCCAGGTCAAGGGCTTGCCAAGAATCCCTTACTGCGTGCAGTAACTGAACCTGAGCCCTCTGTTCCCAACGGACCCATCTCAGTACATCTCCCTGCCCCCATCCTGTGGTGCCACAGTGGCAGGCAGCCAATATTCCAGCCAGGGTGGTCTTCCCAGACATTCTGCTCACTGGCACTTGAAGAGTGGCTATAGTAAGACACTCTTACTATAGGAGGATTGAGAAGCACAAGCGTCCAAGGAGACCAAGGACTAAAGTGTCTTTATCCTACCCCTTTCATAGGAATGTTTTCACTGAGCCACAGCTGACTTACCAGAAGCAGGGCTCAGCCTCTCTGGCATGGTGAAGGAAGCCTTGGTCCCAGGGTGAATACTTGAAATGCCACCCCAGTAGGAAAGAAGGGGGATCACTGGTAGACAAGGGGAACACTCCAAAGCCCAAAATCTCAGCCTCAACAACACGTGTGGTATTGTTCTTATCACTGTGACCTTTCATGACTTGCTACCATTACTTACTCTGCTGTGGAAATAACAGGAAATGAGAGTTGTCTTGTTGCCCAGAAACTGATGCAAGAACACGTGAAACCATAGTCCAGAAGAGCAGATGCAAGTCCCATGGTCAGCACTGAGACTTGACACTCCAGAAAGGAGGCTTCCCACTGCCCTCTGCTCTGACCCTATCCCGGCCTGGGTTTCTACCCAGTGACCTGTCCGAGACTAGTATTAATCATCTAGCAGAAATAGAATTTTAGCTCTGACTGCCCTGTCAAAGCCTGGCACTGCGTCACTCACTGTGAGCACATAAACCCACCTCTCACGGAGTGACAATTGTGCTTCTCGATCCTCATTTATGGGGAGTCCTTAGCAGAGTGGGCCCCATGCTGTGCACTGTCTTACATCATAGGTCATCAAACCATAGTACAAGAGCTGCGAGGTACGTGGGAACGTCCATTTCTTACAGATGAGAAAAACCTTGGCTGCTGATTCATATAAGCAACTAATTAGAGACCCCAAAGTCCATTTGTCAGATATTGTGACCATAATGTCACATAACAAAAGACCCACAAGTTCAGGAAATGACAGCAAAAGTCTCTTTATTGGCAGATATGGTCACTGTGGGTTTCGTGCCAGACTGTTTTGGTCCATTTCTGGGGTCTCCTCTTCCTTCCTCTGGGATGGTGATCATAAACTTATTCTTCAGAGTAGATGAGAGATGGCAAGATTCCATGCCAAGACAGGCAACTTCCTAACAGTGCTGGCCAGGACTCCTATCAATGGAAAGGAAGTGAACTCCAACCTCTTCGACTGGGAAGTCTGATAAGGTCACATGGGAAGAGACCAGGTGCTCCATTTGACCACCAGGAGTAAAATGAGAGGAATGGGAAATGCCACACATACCTCGCTACCCGGGAGGAAACACCAGGGTCCAAATTGATCCTCTGTCACTAGAATGCACTGTGACCCCGCTTCCTTTCTTCTGTCCCCTCCATGCCTATGCAGACCAAACTCTAGCTCATGATCTTGATGGGGATGGAGAAGCCTGAGAGAGTTAGCAGACCTAGATAGCTTCTCTGTCTCTCTGAGAAGTCGACTGCTGCCAGCATCCCATGCTGGCTGGTAAGCCAGGGAGGAAAATCACACTTTGTCACCAAGGTCCATTCATCAGCAATGCCTGATTCCTGCCCATCAAGGCAGGAGACTGCTCATGCCCAGCTTCTGGGAAGATGCCTTACATCTGGGACAAAGTGACTTTAAAATATCGTAGTAATCCCGCCCCCCCCCCCCCACACACACAGTATTTTATTCAGACTCGTCTGTGAACTTCAACTCCTGGTATCTTAGTGGGGACTTTACTGCCCATATCTATCTTCTTTCTATATCTGGGGTTCGAGATGCTCTGTACTGACACACCAACTATAGGAAATGGCCATTGTCCTGAGTATGGGATCCAGTGTTCTGAGTTCTGGCCTCATGCTTTTGTTCCTTCCCAGGCCTCTATTTTCCTGTTTGTAAAATGGGCTTAGGCCACCATATCTGTCCAAGAACCTTCCCATCCAGGAAGTTCCCAGTCCCAGGATGCTGGCACACCACTGATGGTTCTAGACTCTGTTCTGCCTATGTTCATGCTCTAAGTTCATTGATCCAAAACACTTACTGTCCAGAGCACTCAGTCACTGAGGGAGGAAGGGCAACTAGGTAAGTGTGGGGGAAGGGCCTGGTTAGCTCAGAGCTGTCAGACTCCAGAGCCAATGGCCACGACAACAGCCTGGAGTGCAATATGAACACAGGCACTCAGGTCCCTGGAACCCTCAGTAGGAACTACATTGAACAGGATCTCCAGGCCATTGTAACGCACACCTTACAGCTTGGGTACACTGATATTGTAGGTACTGTCTCCATGTTTCCCATTAGAGGCTCGCTCTTGCTCTCTCTCTCCCTCTCTCTCTCTTTGTGTGTGTGTGTGTGTGTGTGTGTGTGTGTGTGTATGTGTTTCTACATACTTCTAGCTGTCTTCATTTCCAGCAGCTCCACCAGGGTCTCTTCGCCAGAAGGCTGCCCTGGGGCTTCTGGAGGCCCCTTTGCCCTTGACACAGACAGCCTGAGGGCTTAGAAACTTACATCCACTCCGGGGTAGCCCTTTACCCAGGGCTTCCCAAACTTTCCCAGTTCACTGAAGCCCAGGTGTCTTAGTCATTTCACAAAGAACTCACTCTAAGGCCAAAAGCTTGACATAAACAAAACGGAAAAAAAAAAAAGCCAAACTATCAGTTGCATCTATTTAGTAGCATGGGTCAAATAGCTTTAACAATATTTATAGCCTAATGCTGCAACCACCACTTGTAATGATACATAAAAGTGAAGGCAGAAAATAACATGTCAATTTTACCCATAAATAACCTCATTTGTGTATTGACAGGATGCACGTGCCTGTTTGCCACTGCCTAAACTCTTCCCTGCTTGGAATCTGACTGGGTGCTGGCTGCCCTCATTCCCTGTTCCAGCTGATTTCTACCAGGTCCGGGCTTTTGATCCCAGCTGCTGCTTCACACCCAGCATCACAGAGATGTGACGTCATTCAAGGGAATGTAGGACAATCTGATGCTTAAACGGAACTGTCTTGAGAGTGGGTGTCTGGCAGCTGATGCCGTGTTTTCCTCTGAAAATTCAAATATCCGACAGCAGCTTGGGTCATTTGGCTCAGGGATCGGAAGGCACGATCCAGCCTATAATTGATGTTGCCTGTACCTCGGCATACAGCTTCTTCACCTGGTTCAAATAAGAATGACTCTGAGCAAGACCTGAGCTGTTCACAGTGGCACCCAGAGCCTCAGGTATAGCAGATTAAGATAGAACCTATTACCTGACCACCTTTCCACGTGTTCTCTTCCCAGTCCAGTCTCCACTCTCCACTCCTGGATGTCTGTGGGAATATTTCCTCATAAGGACTCTATCTCAGGGTCTGCTTAAGGTACCCTGCCTAAGAAAAAGGTGCTCTGAGAGGAAGACTTGAACTAGTGCAAGGTGGTGTCATCCATGGGAGAACGTGGCTCCCTCTACCTTGAACAATGATCGTGGAGGGAAAACTGAGGGCCAAGTCCAGACATATTAAGGGAGTAGGGTTACCAGCACTAGCCACAGGCTAGATAAGGAACAGCTAGAGAAGTATGTATATCATCCAGCTGAGTGATGCCACAGATGGTCCTGGGAGTAAAGAGCCAGAGTTTGGCAAGAACATTTGCTAAGTTCTCATTCCCACATACCAATTACAACCTCTGAAATCCCAATTGTAAGAGAGAGGAGAGAGAAAGTTGAGCAGGCAAATTTTCTCCACCCACTTTTTAAAAAAGGTTTTGTTTAAATGCGTGCTTGATATGCTGCTCCCAGCTTCATTAACCTCCTAATAATTATACTAATTATGCCACGATCTCTGCATAAGGATGTGTTTGGAAGCCCCGGCTCCCGCTCAACTACAAATGGCAGACAGCCTGTGCCTGAGCCGCTGTGTTTCTGTTCCGCCCTGAAATGTTTTAAGCAAACAGAAGCAGCACCTGTTGAGCACCACACTGGCTGGGGGTGGCTGAGCTTGAGCAACCTGAGCATGCGCACAGCAGGGCCCCACACACTGCTGAGTCTTGACACATAGGTTCCTCCGAGGAGCAGATAAGTGAGCTGAGCACTACCGTGTTTGCAGTTGCCCCTCTATTTCCTGCGTGTGGATGAAATGTGACCAGCTGCTTCAAGCTCCTGCCGCCTTGACTCTCCCACCTTGATGGACTGGCTATCCATCTTGAACGGGGAGTGGAATAAGCCCCTCCCCCTTCAATAGCTTTTTGTCAGACTGTTTACAATGAGAGAAGAAGCCAAGACACTAAGGAACCACAGCAGCTTCAGAAGGTCCTACTGATGGCTCGACCTCCTGAAACTGTTAATCAGCCGCATTTACAAATTAAGACCCAGGCACCGGGGAACAGGAGAACAGCCCCTTTCATTACCTAGAAGGGAAACATCAGCAATACGTCTTCTGAAAATCCCAGTAACCTCAAGAAGGAAGGCAGCAGACAGTGGCTGGAAGAAGGGAGACCTCAGAAGAAAAGAACTGAAGAGGCATGAGCAGGATTCGGAGCAGACGGCTGGATTCCAGTGTCTGGGCGGAAGGCTCCAGTGTCTGGGCGGAAGGCTCCAGTGTCTGGGCGGAAGGCTCCAGTGTCTGGGCGGAAGGCTCCAGTGTCTGGGCTGGCACTTTGAGTTCCACCCAGAGCCAGGGCACAGCTGAGGCTGGCCAAGTAGAGAGCCATTCCTGAATCTCCACTATGTTCAGACCAAGACAATATGTGTGTATTTGTGTGTGTGTGTGTGTGTGTGTATGTGTGTGTGTGTGTGTGTGTGTGTATGAGAGAGAGAGAGAGAGAGAGAGAAAGGTAGAGAGAGAGAGAGAGAAAGGTAGAGAGAGAGAGAGAGAGAGAGAGAGAGAAAGGTAGAGAGAGCCAAGTTTATTAAGAAATATATCATTTTATATACAGTTTTCTTGAAATTAAAAATGGGACAATGTCAGCAAAGGGCTCACATACAATGGGAAGAAGTCAGTGAGAAGCTAATCAAGTAGTGTTGAAGAAACAGAAATCCTGGTATCTCAAAAGCGTGCGTCACAAAAGAGTATACGGCAGCCCTGGGACTGAGGATGGCAGCCCTTTAGGGTGGAAAGATCTGTGTTCTCCCCCAGGTCCCTGGCCCCAGGCCATAACTGCCTCTGCCAAGCCTATAACTGGTTTTAGATGAGAAGCTGTGTTTCTTCTTTGCACATCGGGTTCTCAGGGAAAAGCTCCCCAGCCCTGGCCACAAGCTGTTCCTAGTTAGGCTGAGCATAGTCCTGGTGTTGAGAAGGAGCTATGTTCCTTCTCCATACATCAGGGCCTCAGGAAACGCCTTAATGGACCTGGCCTTCAGCAGCTATCAAAACCATTGGTGACCTTGAGAAGGAATATCTATCAAACAGAATGAACATTCGCTGACCTGAAACACTTCCCTATCATTAACTCTTGCTTTGATCATCAAGATACATCTCTAAGGCAGTGCACATTACAATACCATGGGGCAATGCTTACTATGCCCCTAGAATGACTGAAAACAACCAACTTCATTTTCTCTTCCTTCTTAGCATGCTCAGTTTATATATAATATGGTGCTTTTATCTTGCGGGTAACCAACAGTTATCTAATTAGACTTGAAATCCACCAAACTGGAAGGAATTCATGCCTAGTACTGTAAACTTAGTCAACTACCCATGCCTGGAGAGGACACAGAACCCTGAGGAGAACCTACTACTGCCTCATTCCTAAATCAGTATGGTTCTAGCTACATTCTAAATACTTGTCCTGATACTCACAGATAAGCATAGCTCTCCCTCCCTCATCAGAGAAACTTCTTTTTGCAGCAGATGGAGACTATTATAGAAAGGCATAACTGGTCAAGATGGAAAACAAAACAACTAACTATGGGGTGGCCTATCTCATTCTCCCCCAACACACACACACCCCTGTGTGTGTGTGTGTGTGTGTTAAAATTTTTAAAAGATAAAATTAGTTTTTTTTAAAGCCAGGACGTTATAAGACAAGGAACCTCTATTGATATGTTGAATCCATTTTTTGTTGATCATCTAGTGCTGGACATACAACCTACCCTTAAGAGTAATTTGTTTCCCCTGAGATTCACTTAGAGAAAAGTACATTTTCATTTGTAAATGGTTACCAGCTGGAAGCAGCATCTGGATTAGGATGGGGACATGTGTCCACCTCTCCTTTCAGTTCCAGGGTCCCATCCAGTACAGACCCACGCAGGCCCTGTGCAGGCCACCTCCGTCTTTGTGTATCCAATTCCTCTGTACACTTATCAGATGTGATTTAGAGGGTCTTATTTACTTGGTCTTCCAACCTTCCTGGTCCTCACACTCTCTCTGCCTTCTCTTCTTCAGGGTTCCCTGAGCCCTGAGTGGAGAGATTTGATGGGAACATCCCACTCAGAGCAGAGTGTTACAAGGCCTCACATTCTCTGCATGATTTCTGGCTGTGTCTCTGTATGTGGTCCCATCCGCTGCAGGAGGAAGCAGTTCTGAAGATGACTGGGCAAGGCACTGACCTGCGAGTATAGCAAAGCATGCTATTAAGAGTCATTTTATTCCTCTCTTTAAAATTTTAGTTTTTACCCTTAGTCCCTTAGCTACCTTGTCTCAGGTTCTTGGCCATCCCAGCCATGTTGCCTATGGGCTCCATCTCATGGAGTGAGCCTTACATCAAATCATATATCAGTTGGATACTACTCCCACGAGCTTTGTGCCTCCACTGTACTGGTATAGTTTGCAGGCAGGACACCATTGTAGATCAGAGGGATGGTGGCTGGGTTGGTGTTCACACTTTTCCTTTTGTAGACTACAGAGTAAGTTCCTGCACCAACAATGCTAGCACATAGGGTGAAGGCTCTATGTCGGCAGCAACTGGACATCTCCATGGTCAATGGGTTGTGAGGGTGTTGTCTTCAGCAACAGGGACTTGAAGTCAGTTTGTAGAGAGCAACTTATAGTCTTGGTGACAGCCTGGATTAGTTGGGGATTCCCATGGGACCTCTTTGGCCAATAACTCATTTAAATGTAACCCAATTCCAGTACTGGAAATTTCATTTAGTTACAGAGATGTCCAGCCAGGACTCTGTCTGTCTTGTTATTTGGCAATGTCATTTAGAGTCCCTTCATGTATATGTTTTACAAAGCTTCTATTGTATTAGGTTTTCATACTACCTGCCAAATGGCCCTAAATTTTAATTATCTCCCCCATATTTCCTCCTTCTTCCTCTCCTTCCTGCCTTTACCCCACTTTACCCTCCCATTCCAGTTACCCTCAATCCATCCATAACTATTTAGTCTATTTCCCTTCCCTAGGAAGATTCAGTTCTTTACTCTGTACCTAGTTCTATGGATTGTAACTTGGTTATCATTGACTTAACAGATAATATCTACATGTAAGTGAATCCAGACTGTATTTGTCTTTCTAGGTCTAGATTACCTCACTCAAGATGATTTGTTTCTAGTTCCATTTACATGCAGATTTCATAATTTCATTTTTTTAATGGTGGAGTAAAACTCCATTATGTAAATGTGCCACATTTTCTTAAGCCACTCATCTGTTGGGGACATCTAGGTTGTTTCAGGTTTCTGGATATTATGAACAGAGAAGTAATGAGAAAAGTGTCTCTGTGGTAGACTGAAGCTTCATTTGGTAATATGTCCAGGAGTCGTACAGCTGGACCTTGAGGTAGATCAATTCCCACCTGCCTGAGGAACTGTGACACTGATTTCCATAGTGGCTGTACAAGTTTGTAGTCCCATCAGCAATGGAGGAGTGTTCCCCCTACTCTACATCCTCACTCAGCAGCATGAGCTGTCATTTGTTTTATTGATCTTAGCCATTCTGATGGGTGTAAGATGAAATCACAAAGTAGTTTTGATTTGCATTTCCCTGATGACTAAGGATGTTGAACATTTCTTTAAGTCAGACCAAGGCAATTTAAACAAAGTTTCACTCCTGCCAATCCAGGAGAGTGGGGCAGCTGGCCTGACCCAGAGATGCTAATGAGCTCGTCTGGGAAGCTCGGTGTCTGGCTTGGCAGGGAGACCTTGCTATGGCACTCCGCATCTCAGCATCACCCCTGGGATATGGGAAGAGGTGTGCTCAGCTGCCGCAGCCCAGGGAAGGCAGAGTGCCTTTGTGCCAAATGGCTTGAAGAGACTGTCTGGAAGTCAGGTTCACAGAGCCACCCTCTGAGAAGGCACAGCCTCTTGGGACAGTATTTGCCAATGTGCTTAAGGGTAAAGATGGCTCCTCCACCACACACTTGCTAATGCATACATACACACACACAGAAAGAGAGAGAGAGAGAGAGAGAGAGAGAGAGAGAGAGAGAGAGAGAGAGAGAGAGAGAGAGAGAGAGAGAGCTCAGTGCATGGAACAGAGTGTGGGTGTAACACAACTTGCCGTCATCCTTTCTGGGCATCTTTGTGGAGACTCTGCATGATTGCACACTGGCAGCCTTGTCTCTGCCTACAGGAAGCAAGCACCCATAGTAAACCTGTTTACAGACACAGCGATGAGAGAGCCTGGGAGCAGTTCCTTCAAGAGGCTGAGGCAGGCCTTGCTTGGCAAGTGCAAGGCCACGGAGCTAGTGGATGCCAAAGTGCAGAAGTGCCTGGCACAGCCAGCTGAGAAACTGGGTTAAGTGTTTTTCCCATTTACCTGTGTTTCTCTTCAGAGAGAATCAGGACCCAGCTTCCAAGAGAAGTCATTGTCCTGACCCCCTCTACTGAAGTCCCCACTCCTAGGAATTGAGAAATGCCCTCATTTGAGGCCAAGGCAGGTGCTAGGCAAGGATGCCAGCTATGAACTTCTCTTATCTTACAGGTCTGTGTTCCCTTTCCAGACCCATGCACATACAGCCATAACTATGGGGTATAAAGACTACAGTGCCAGTAGAACCAGAGAGACTGAGAACCTGAAGCTGCTCCTCACGTCCCAGCTACAACTAAACAGCTGGGGAGGGGCAGAGCGCACACCCAATCCACTCTAGAATGTTCCCTGTGATGAATTTGATGCCGGAAAAAAAAAAATAAATCTATGGGTGTGCTTCCCCTGGAGGAATGGCCTCGGCAAGTTTGCAATGAATGAGAATGTTTCTGGGCTACATGCTGGAAAATTAGCACGGGCTTGCATTAATTGAAATTCAGCTCTTTATGTATATCAATTCTCTTTGGTCCTTCTGGGATTCGCAGTAGCAAGAAAGACACAGAGCAACAGATTAATCCAAGTGTTGTCAGCGACAATGATAAATTGAGGTGTAAAAGCCCACATTGAGATAAATTGCCATTAAAAACCTGGCTGCCCCTCTTCTGTTAAGTCTGCAGAGCCAAGAATTTGTTAAAATGGTGGGTTGCCTCTCATGAAGTACCTTTACCGCGCATGCTTGTCATGTGGCTCTTCCATCATCTCAGGTTGCTTCCCCGCTCTCCCTGTTGTTTCTGGGTCCTATGTGGGTCATTTAGTATCTTCTCACTGGTCCTCTGCTATTAAGTCCATTTCAGTCACATAGCTCACACACCTCTTGCACATGCATGACATACACACTCACACACACCATTGTTGCAAACACACACACAAACACAGACACACACATTCACCTATACTCATCCCTTGAGCTTCCTGGCCATCTCCTGAAATATCTCTCTCTGTCTCTGTCTCTGTCTCTCTCTCTCTCTCTGGCTATCCTGGAACTTACTTTGTAGACCAGGCTGGCCTCGAACTCAGAAATCTGCCTGCCTCTGCCTCCCGAGTGCTGGGATTAAAGGCATGCACCACCACGCAGCCAAAACTTACTGCTCCATCTCTGACAAACCATACAAGAGTCTGAGCTCCCTCCATAAGATGTTTCCCAAGTCAGAGCATCATTATAGACTTCTCCCTCCCTTTTCTCCAACCTGACCTCAACCACTCAGTCCTCTGGTAATAGCCCTCTTTTAAGAATCTCGGTGATCCAGTCTCAGCCCCAAGGCCAGCTTTATCTACCTCCACTGCACGAAACCCTTAGCATCTTTGGAAGATGTCACACTGTTCCTTGTGCTTTGACTGTGCCCCTTTCTAAAGCCTTCTTCATCATGCTCATCCTCAAAGCTCAAGCTCAGATAGGATGGAGCATCCACACCAAGGACCTGCCATGGCTCTCCAGTTCTCTGTGCACCCTGGTTTCTGTGTTTTCCATCGCTCTCACCATACTGGGAGCTTTGAACACTTAGGCTCACACCGTCTGTGGTCAGCTGTGCTGGGTTGGAGGTGTGAAGGTGAATAGCCATCAGTCAACTAGACATCAGCAAGATCCGCCGGCCCCAGGAGGCAAACACTGCCTTTTGGGACCGTGAGGGAGCTTGCCATAGGCTTATATCACAAAAGCAGAGCCCTGCGGGACCCTGGGACCTAAACTCATTTCCTCCTGCAGGAGCCCCAACAGACATTCCCAAGGTGTTATCTCGGATTATCCAAATCAACATCACTTCAGGCACGCTATTATCATACTACTGGTGGGAAGGGAGGCACAGAGAGGAATGCATTCATAACTGCTTATTCCTCAGACCAACATAAGGAGAGCACAATCATTAACATTACACACTGCACACACACTCCGATCAACCTGGACAGCAAGGCACTTTCCACAGATGAGAAGCTTTTTAAAGATGAAGATCTTATTTAGCTCTTCGTATCTGGTTTTGTTCGGTGGGAGAGGCGCCACTTCATTCCCTGTCCTTCAGTTCATTCTCCTCCTTTTTCCCTTCTCCCCCTCCCTGCCCACAAGCACTGCTTCCTCTCGTTCACACAAGCCACCAGCTATTTCCCAAGTAACAATAGAAGGGATGCCCTTGTAGTAATCAGCCTCTGCAATTTGGGGGTGAATATTCCATTAGTTCCAGGCCAGGGATTCCTGATCAATACTGCCTTCTCAAGACCAAGCAGTGTAACAAACCCTCTTATTAAGCAATTCTAAGTCCTGATGCTGTTCCCCATGACTGACAGTCAATCTGTGCTTTAATTAATGCTTGCCCCTCTGTTCACTAGAGCCACAGAGTCCCCTCATATCCCCCCCCCCGCCCACACTCCCCAGTACTGCTGCTGGGAGATCAAGGAAAAGTCCAAAACCCAGCTTAACTTGGTCCTTTGGTGATAGACCCTAGGGCTTAGAACTTCAACATTCAACCCACAAGAAGAGTGGTCCCTTCCCATCTCCAACCCC
This sequence comes from Mus musculus, assembly GCF_000001635.26. Classification (NCBI taxonomy): domain Eukaryota; kingdom Metazoa; phylum Chordata; class Mammalia; order Rodentia; family Muridae; genus Mus; species Mus musculus. Next base: position 71,828,320 of record NC_000077.6, read on the forward strand.
AGCAATGGAAGGAAGAAACCCTCTTCAGCCCTTTCTGCCTCTGTACACATTCTCCACCCATCAAACTCCAAGGTATGTATCTCTAGCAAGACTCTTCACCCTCTCCTTGCATAGGTTCAGTAATGAGAGACTCACCCCCTGTGGAAGACCCCAGCTTGTCTCTGGCCATTGCTGGGATCCAGTTCCTCTTGAAATACATTCTATCTCCTTGGATCCTGGCTTTTAATTTCAGGTGCATTGGTTTCTCCTTTCCCTCCATATTGTCTATCACTTCCTAGGCCCATAGTCTAGCTATTCCTCTTGTGAAAAGATCCCCTATTGGTTGATATTTAAGGTCACATGCCCTATGATAACACCAGTGTTAACATCATAATCTGCTGAGCATTTTCTGTGTCACCCCCAGGCTTAATACAGAGTACTCTGGTTGTGATTTCATTTTCTAACACACTGAGTTTATACAAGAAGCCTTTCCTAGATCTCCCCAAATCCCTCACCTATGTCAGGACCTATACTCTGAAAGGTGGAAGTTAGTTGTGCCCTGTGTCTATGGCTGATGCTAATGATAGGAATGGAAAATGTAGCCTGGAGAATGTTTAGAAGAATTAGTAAGATAAATTCTAAAATATACTTGGCCCATGGCTGACCTGGATGTGAGTTATATCGTCATAATGTCACTCTTGTAAGGTCACTCAGCACTTCCTCAAGCTGAGCTGGAATAGCCTTACTTCTAAGCAAACAGAACTCAGAGCATAGTAAGTGGCGAGTTACTTAGCTCCAGAGCCAACCATACTCACCCTTCTGGCCCATGAAACCTGAGGTCATCCCTGACCCCTGCCCAAGGCAGAACCATATGGCTTTCCCAACTTCCAATCCATCCTATTTTGTCTTACTATCCCAGAGTCCTTTGTATTACCAAAGGTATCTCCTCCCCCTCTCCAGCATCAATTAATGGGGTAACAGAGGGCATCTGGGTGATTTGCTGACTCTATGGAATGGCCTACTGGGTGAGTAAATGCTACCTTGGAAACAGAACCTTCTTCATTCTCCAAAATGGCTTCCCTTGATCCTCAATTCCTAGTTCCCTAGCCTTCCCATGTAGACACTGCATCAAACTGACTTATGGCATGACTGAAGGAGTGGTGTGTGGCTTCCAAACTCAGATCATGAAGATATTCTCTCAAGTCCCTCTGTCCAGGTTGAATCAATCCCCATGAATAATGTTTAGTTTACCTGTCAACTTGATACAACCTAGAATCATCTAGAAGAGAGTTCCAATGGAGAATTTTAAAAATTAGATTAATTGAAGTAGGAAGACCTATACCATGATCTCTATAAGAATAGGAATCTAAGTTCAAATATTCAACACCTACAACTGGGACATTTCCAGTGCTAGGGGATGGAGGGGTGGTGGCATGAGGATGATTGTGGCTTGCTTGTCAGCTAACCTAATAAAAATAGTGGGCTTCAAGTTTAGTGAGAAACTCTATCACAGGTGAATAAGGCAGAGAGAATAAAGACACCCAAATGTCCTCCTGTGACTTGTATGTGTCTATAAACAGGTGTGCATACCCTCCCACCACACACACAAAGATACACAGACATATACACCATACATTACACAGATGACACCATAGATAAACAAAGAGGACAAGAAGGAGGTGAACAGGAAGAAGAAGAGTATGAAGAGGAAAAGAATGAGGAAAAGAGGGAGAGGAGGAGGGACAGAGGGAGGGAGGAGACAATGAGCAGGAAGTAGGACTAGGCTATCAAATCTCAAGGCCTATCCCCAGCGACTCACATTTTCTAGCAAGGTTCCACCTCCTAAAGTTTCTACAACCGTTCACAACAGCTCCATGAGCTGCATACTAAGTATTCAAACACCTAAGTCTATGAAAGCCATTTCACACTGGTTGAGGAACACTATTCCTAGGGAGACATTATCAAGCATCCACTCACCTCAGAAAGGGGACCAAAGACAGACCAGAGTAATGATACCACCAAATATGACTTGATAAACCAATGTGTATACTGCGGTCACATACAGCAGTGTGTATGAGAGGTTAATTACAGAAGCAGCTGTTCAAAGGCAGCTACATTACCTAAATGCTAACAACTCACCAAAGCTCAAACACTAGAGCTCTGTAAACTGGACAGGGTACAACCCTCTCTCTGAAGCGGGCCTCACTGCTATTTAACCTGGGGGGGAGGGGTGAACTTGTGAGTCTAATAAGTTTCAGGAACTCTTTGAAACATGTGAGTTGTTTACTTCCTGAAACTTAAAGAGTTCCCTCCAGTATGGAATAGTCCAACCCTTAATTTCAGAAGAAATTGCTACACTGCAACATTCAAATTACAACAGGCAGGAGGACCACCTGCATGAGCGACCCAAGGTAGTAAGCAAATAGCATCAAATCCATAGTAACAGAGTATCCACCTTTTCCAGGGCATGAACCTCTTAGTCCGGATGGGCTGGGCTAATGCCTGGATATACCATAGAAGGAATGTGTTGAGACCTGGCCTAAATTTAGACTTGAGCTTGAAGGTGCTAGGTTGTGTTCAGCAAGGTCATTTGGGGCAGGGAATTCTACCTCAAGTTTACTGCCATGTGTGAGTTGGAGAAGTGGTTTCCAGGTAAAAGCTGCAAGCTGCTCCAGCTTTTGAGACCTCCTGGTCTTGGATCTCATACAAGCCTTCAGCTGCCTTACATTCATCAAATCTCAGGCTGCATTTTGCCAAGAACAACACGTGTGTGTGTGTGTGTGTGTGTGTGTGTGTGTGTGTGTGTGTGTGTGTGTTTTAAGGGGAAATTAATGCATATGCTTCTGATTCATCTTATGTGGAAATGATCAAAATATTGTGTCTGAAGCAGAGTAACATCTAGGAAAGGCTTTGGGTAGTTTTGCCAGGTTTTCATATGTTTCTTGAGGAGGCTATGTTCTAGCCTCACTACCTGCCAGTCTTATCAGGAGGTATAAATACCGCTTCCTCAGAAAGTCTGCCATGCTACCTGACCATCAATCTCAGAACACATGAAGACTCCAGTCAGAGGCAGTCTGTGGAACTGCTCTCCTTATAAGTTACAAATCCCTCCCAAGTAAGGAACCTGACCTGTGTGGAAGCCAGACACCCTAATTGATAGATTCCACCATGACTCACCTTCTTGGACATTAGAAGTATGTCTAGCATCTGACCAACCCTCTGTCTATGCCATGTGTGCCAGGAAATAAGGCCATTTAGGGAAACCTGGACTGGAAGACAGGGAAGTTGAAAGATTTGGGGAAACAGAGCACTAAGATATACGAGGTTCGGTCTCTGAGTTCTTGCCTTCTCCACTTATAACTTTCTTTAGCCACATGTGCAGGAGTGACACCCAGGCAGAGCAGGCTACCATTCAACAGCCAGTTTCCATGCCTCTCCTATAGTACCATGAGTTTTCCTAAAGGAAAAAAAAAGGGGACGTTGAACCTGATCCTGTTGTAGGCTGTAAATCAAGCCCTGATCCTGGCCAAACAATACCCTGACCATGGACTTGAATTAAGGGTGGTCACCCTATCTGTCAGACCAGTGTAGCATAGCCAAAGATCAAAGTTTATAATCCAGTTATAGCCTGTGCACTGTTCTTGCCCCTGAACTGTACCACAGTTCTGTGTGATAGCTTGGCACATCCTTGGACCCTATCAAGGCCATGGTGGGCTGTGTCTCTGTCCTCAAGCCCTCACTTCTCTTTACCCAACTGCAAATGCATTAGAGTCTAGCTAGTGTCTGCCATATCCTGGCCCTTGCAGGCCACAGAAGTCAACAGTTCTACCTGAGGGACAGGTGGTAAGTAAAAATTGCCATCTGCACAGGGGGTGACCTGTTCCTTCCTTCACACGATTGCTGTATACTAAGTTCGCAGGTCACGGCATCCTTACTTTGACTTGGCGCTGATAGTTCCCTGGGACCCTCCCAAGTACTCTCTTTCTCCAGGTGGCTGCCCTGACCTCCTGATCATGGTAATTAGACCCCAGCAGCAAGTAGCGAAGACCCAGATTCTGATTGTCTCAGAATCTACTACTCAGTTTCTTATGGGTCAGCCTTATAGTTTCCACAATTCTAAATGGTATTGTTTATAGTGGCTTTTTTTTCTGCTGAGATATTGTCCTATTATTTCTTGTGTGAGACTATTCCTGAGGAAATATGAACAAACATTTATCCATACCCCGTATAGGGAAGCAACAACATACCAAAGTACAGATACCACCAAAGTGTAACTTGGTGAGCCAGTGAGCTTACCTGAAGTTTCTTGCAGGAACAGAAATGACACAAACAGCCGAATCATCAAAGATCACCCCAGCAACAGATGACAGTTCGTGAAAAGCTGGGAACATTAGAGCACACTGCACAGCCTGCAGGACACTCAACAGGTGGGAGAGTGAGAGAGCTCTTGGCAGGTCCTCAACTCAGTCTGTATGAGCCTTTTCCTGACAGTTCAGCTTGTCTCTGATTCTTCTAGGCAATTTAACGTGTCTTAGACTCTTCTAGGTAGCATGATTTTCTCCTGAGACTGTCTCCCAACTACATATTTTGGGGTGGGGGGGCGGGGTGGGGCTAAGTGAATCTGCTCAGCTTCAGGGACTTCCTGAAGCCATTGAGTTGTTTATCTCCTGAGCTTAAAGCACTCTCCTCCAGAATGGAATGTTACACTTTCCTTTAGAACACCCTGTGGTTACACCTCCTTGTAACTATCCTGTCATTCTGTTGTTTTACTTCCCCCTCTAACATCCTGTGTCATAGTAAGTTCCCTATAGGATGGAAGATTTTAATCTTGTGGGGAGACTACTATACAACACTCCTCTAGAGCAAAAACTCAGGATCATTTCCTGAGGGACAAGAACCTACTACCAGAAAGTTAGTGGCACCATTCAGTGCCATTCAAGGGAGCAATGCCGCTGTTCCCAGTATAAGTCCTCCAGACAGTCTGCCATGGGCACACATGGACAACAAGCCCCCCATTAGTGCCAGGAGTGTAACACCTGCACAAAGGGACAATGTCATTCATGTGTTCTGTCTGGGACAGGTGTGCTACAGAAAGATCTGGCAAGAGGTTTTAAGAAAAGTCACAGGGTGAGAGGTGATGAAAAGAAGACTCAAGATGGTCTTCTCCCATCAGGACTTAGCTTCCACACAACCTGCCAAGCACCAGCAAGCCAGCATCCTGTTGCTCTTGCAGAAGAAACAGCTCAAAGCTCGCATCTTACATTATGCTTACTACCAAAGATCCCTTGGTCCTTCAGAGAGCTTCAGAAAGGGGATGGAGTAGTGAAGTGAAAATTTCTGTTTTCTTTGGAGGCTCAGTAGTGTCATGTGATGTTTTTCTGAAACTGTGAATGGGCATATGATGTTTTGCTGGAGAGGACAAGTGTGATGTTTAGATATAAATATAACCCCACCGAGAGTGTGTGTGTGGGGGAATGCTCTTGCATTGGTTCATCTTGCAATGCTTTGTCTGTCTTCATTTGTAGTGACTTCACAGAGAGAAAGGTGCTGAAGAACTTCTCGTGGTATTCCGGCAGAGCCTCGTGGCTCCTTCTGGATTGAGCCACTGCTGCTGATTCCTGTCTGATGTTCTCGATTGGACTGGACCGCTGTTACTGATTCATTTTTGGAATCACCCCCCCAAAGAACTACTTCTAAACAGGTCCACTTCCCCCATTTCCTAACCTTTCTTCTCCCCCTACCTTTGGTTGGTGGGCTGGGGAGGTTGAACTGTTTAAGAACCTTATTAAAGTAGGTTTTGAAAAATCTGAGCCTACAGGGTAGAGATCTATTCTTTTTTTGTAGAACTAAATGTGTAGACAGGAGTGTAGAGGGCAAAAAAGTCTCTGTGGATATAGATAAGCCCTAGAGAAGCCAGGAAAAGTTAATCACATGGTTTATGGCCTTAATGGAATGAAGTGTTTAGCCATATGAGAGGAGGTGTGTCACTGAGGGAGGGCTTTGAGCTTTCAAATGCCCATGCTATTTCCAGTTAGTTCTCTATCTCATGCTTATGGATGAAGGTGTAAGTTCTCAGCAACTTCTGCAGCTCCATGCCTGCATGCCTGCCACCATGCTCCATAATGATAGTGGACTCTAACCCTCTGGAAGAGTGGAGCCCCAAATTAGTTTTCTTGTATATGTCTTGACCATGGTGTTTTGCCCTGGCAATAGAAAAGTAATTAAGACACAGCCTAAAGCAACCCCTCTGCCACAAGTTTAACCTCTGCAGCCCTCTTCCTTTGAGCATGAGTGGGGCTGGCAGCATACTTCTAACTCATTAGAGTACTGCTAAGGTAGGATAAAGTCACTCCCAAGGACACCTTCCCAGGCAAGGCTTGAGTGGCCTCAAACTCCAACAGTCATCCCCACCCAGCACCCATTGAGACGCTGGGGTGCCTTGCCACATGGCTACGTGGAGATGTATTCAGGGAAACACTGAATGAGCCAGGATGGAAGCAGAGTCCACCAGATGATATCTCGTGTGGCATCTGCTAGGCCCCGAGCAAAGACCACAGGAGATGCAATCTCACTGTGCAGAACAAACAGAAAGAAAAACAGCCCCTCATTCCTCTAAGCACCCATAATGGTGGTCACCCCTGAACAGGATCTAGCTCTGAGCTCTGGGACCCTTGGCTGAGCTCTGCTTAAAAAAATGATCATTGTTGTTAACAGTGATGACACTTGAAAATTACTTGTATAATTAGAATATTAATAAAAACATAAAAAAGAAAATAGTGTTTGTCCAGGCATAATATCCTTTTATGCACACAGTAGCCTGGAGGGCTTCACGTCCATTTAGCAGGAAAAGACAGAGACCAGGGGAGGGGAGCTGGCTTGTGCCGATGCCACCATCTTGTCAGCCACTGGGTCCACAGTGTGACCTTTCCCCTGGGCTGTTGTGCTTGCTACTCATGTGCCTAGGAGGTAAGGGAAGACACTGTGGACCTTGGAAAGACAGCCACATTAATGCTAGGAAACACACATGCAGGCTCCCAATCCCCTCTGCGATGGACAGAACATCTGTGCCCCACACCATATTCTTTTGTTGAAGCCTGAAGTCCAAGTTAATAGGACCATGGAGAGGAGTTAGAAGAGAGTGGACCCCTGTGAAGGAAGTGGTGACTCATAAAGAGGAGACAAAAAAAAAGGACTTTTTTTTCAGTAGGTCAGAGGCCACATCTAGAAAATTCCATTCTGAGTATCTGTGGAAATGTATGGTTCATAAAAGTAACTGAATCTGTATGCATATCCCATGGGTAGACAGAGCTCAAGGGTAAAGAGCCTGCTTAGCATATGTGATATCCAGGGTTCTATCGCTAGTACTGAAAAGACAAAACACATTACAGCTTATACGGATGTCAGTCTGCCCAGGGTACAGAGGACACATAGTTCCCCACAAAAGGAGGACAGGAAAAAGCCATGGAATTGTCAAGGGAGTTTCTCCTCTAGAAGAGGAGGTTTGAGGCCTCCATGCCTCTAGCAGCCTCTGACTGGGTCTCCTGGGAGCCGCCTTCTCTCCCCACCCGGCCCAGAGTTACTGTACTCTGTGTCACTCACTTCTCTGGGGCCCCAGCAGCCTGCATTGTTGAGAACATCATGTTTGACTTTAATCAGAGCTGCTGTCAAGCATTCGCCCCCTCCTTTTGTGCTTCATTGTCCTCAAGGGAGAAAAGTTTCTTATGAGCATCATTTTATACCAACCTCCCAGACACAATGAGATTCTGCACTTCCTGGAGCTGCTTGGCTGGTTTCTGCTCAACCTTGAGCCTCTTGCTATCTAATCTCAGGGCCTTGGGTTCACCATATATGCAACCAGGGGTTGGAAATGATCTATAGGGTATTCCATTCTGAGCATCTATGTAATTTTATGGTTCATAAGAGTATCTATCTTGCCAAAAGCAACCTACAGATTCAATGCAATCCCCATCAAAATTCCAACTCAATTCTTCAACGAATTGGAAAGGGCAATCTCCAAATTGACCTGGAATAACAAAAAACCTAGGATAGCAAAAACTCTTCTCAAGGATAAAAGAACCTCTAGTGGAATCACCATGCCTGACCTAAACCTGTACAACAGAGCAATTGTGATCAAAACTGCATGGCACTGGTATAGCGACAGATAAGTAGACCAATGGAATAGAATTGAAAGCCCAGAAATGAACCCACACACCTATGGTCACTTGATCTTTGACAAGGGAGCAAAAACCATCCAGTGAAAAAAAGACAGCATTTTCAACAAATGGTGCTGGCACAACTGGCGGTTATCATGTAGAAGAATGCGAATTGATCCATTCCTATCTTTTTGTACTAAGGTCAAATATAAGTGGATTAAAGAACTCCACATAAAACCAGAGACACTGAAACTTATAGAGGAGAAAGTGGGGAAAAGCCTTGAAGATATGGGCACAGGGGAAAAAATTCCTGAATAGAACAGCAATGGCTTGTGTTGTAAGATTGAGAATCGACAAATGTGACCTCATAAAATTGCAAAGCTTCTGTAAGGCAAAAGACACAGTCAATAAGACAAAAGGGCCACCAACAGATTGGGAATGGATCTTTACCTATCCTAAATCAGATAGGGCACTAATATCCAATATATATATAAAGAACTCAAGAAGGTGGACTCCAGAAAATCAAATAACCCCATTAAAAAATGGGGCTCTGAGCTAAACAAAGAATTCTCACCTGAGGAATACCGAATGGCTGAGAAGCACCTGAAAAAATGTTCAACATCCTTAATCATCAGGGAAATGCAAATCAAAACAACCCTGAGATTCCATCTCACACCAGTCAGAATGGCTAAGATCAAAAATTCAGGTGACAGCAGATGCTGGCGAGGATGTGGAGAAAGAGGAACACTCCTCCATTGTTGGTGGGATTGCAAGCTCGTACAACGAAATCAGTCTGGCGATTCCTCAAAAATTTGGGCATAGTACTACCGGAGGATCCTGCAATACCTCTCCTGGTCATATATCCAGAAGATGTTCCAACCGGTAAGAAAGACACATGCTCCACTATGTTCATAGCAGCCTTATTTATAATAGCCAGAAGCTGGAAAGAACCCAGATGCCCCTCAACAGAGGAATGGATACAGAAAATGTGGTACATTTACACAATGGAGTACTACTCAGCTATTAAAAAGAATGAATTTATGAAATTCCTAGCCAAATGGATGGACCTGGAGGGCATCATACTGAGTAAGCTAACTCAATCACAAAAGAACTCACATGATATGTACTCACTGATAAGTGGATATTAGCCCAGAAACTTAGAATGCCTAAGATATAAGATACAATTTGTGAAGCACATGAAGCTCAGGAAGAACGAAGACCAAGGCATGGATACTTTGCCCCTTCTTGGAATTGGGAGCAAAGCACCCATGTAAGGAGCTACAGAGACAGAGTTTGGAGTTGAGATGAAAGGATGGACCATCTAGAGGCTGCCATACCCAGAGATCCATCCCATAATCAGCCTCAAACGCTGACACCATTGCATACACTAGCAAGATTTTGCTGAAAGGACCCTGATATAGCTGTCTCATGTGAGACTATGCCGGGGCCTAGCAAACACAGAAGTGGAGGCTCACAGTCAGCTATTGGATGGATCACAGGGCCCCGAATGGAGGAGCTGGAGGAAGTACCCAGGGAGCTGGGGGGAATCTGCAACCCTATAGGTGGAACAACAATATGAACTAACCAGTACCCCCCAGAGCTCGTGTCTCTAGCTGCATATGTATCAGAAGATGGCCTAGTCGGCCATCAGTGGAAAGAGAAGCCCATTGGTCGTGCAGACTTTATATGCCTCAGTACAGGGGAACACCAGTGCCAAGAAGTGGGAGTGCGTGGGTGGGGGAATGGGTGTGGGAGGGTGTGGGGGACTTTTGGGATAGCATTGGAAATGTAAATGAAATAAATACCCATTAATAATAATAAAAATAAAAAAGAGTATCTGAATCTATATACATGTCCCAGGTCTCCTTGCGTCTGACCATCTCACCTACAGTATTGACTGAACTTTCTTTGTGCATGTCTGAGACTGCATTCCCCTGCTCTGACAGCCTCTGTCTTCCTGGTGTTTAAAGCTCTCATTGCTTGGCCCCAATACTCCATTCTGCTTCATCTTCTATCCCTGCCACAATACTTCATTGTTGCCACCAGCAAGAAACCCCCACTAAGGGTTCCTTTGCACAACCTTGATTTTATAAATCTTGTTCCCTCCACCTGGAGTGGCCTTCTCTTTACCTGACTTTGTCTTCAAAATCCGCTTTAGATACCAAGGTCTTGAGGATGTACTAGGTGTGATCTTAACTTTGCATTGGGCTTCCCTAACCCTGCACATTGACCTAGGCCAGCATTCTCCACTTTGTGGTCAGTGTCTTTAGGGACCAGATTCATCCAGGATAGAGACCAGCCTGTTTCCAGTGTTGAACACTGGACATCCCTGTCAGCCACATGATGGGGACACACAGGGATGGACAGAATTCATCTAAACAGTGTCTTTGTCTTGTTCTGATATTTGCCATTGTGACTGTTGTTTTCACATCATCTCTGCTTGACTCTGTACATGACTTGATGTGTCTCTTAGCTAGTAAGGTGGGCATGCCTGCCTGACTCATCAGTTCCTTATGCACCTTCTCAGCTGTGATCTATGGGCAGGGTCTGCTCTAAAGGGGAACCTCAGAGATGGCAAAGAAGGTAGCATATGACTTAAGGCAGGATCTGTGTACATAATGTCTCCCTTGTAACAGTACCCTACCACCATCTGGACCTGCCATAAAACGTCCTTTCCCAGACTCCATGCCCCCAACTGGTTATCTATTCATTCCTCCACTTATTCTCTGTTATGGTTTTATTTCTGTTGCTATGATGAAATATTCTGTCAAAAACCAACTTAGAGGAAAAGGGTTTATTTTAAGTTACAATTCCAAGTTGAAGAGCATCACTGTAGGGAAGTCACAGCAGCAGGAGCTTGAAGAAGGTAGTAACATCATACCCAAGGTCAAGAGCAGAGAAAACCCAATGCATAAAGAGTCGCTTGCTTGCTTGCTTGCCTGATTTCAGTTCTGATGCTCTATTTTTATACAATTAAGGAAGCATTAACTAGGGAATAGTGCCTCCCACAGTGGACTGAGTCTTCTTACATCAATTAAACTAAGATAATCTCCCACAGACACACTCACAAGCCAGCCCAATATGGGAAATCCCTTATTGTGATGGTCTGAATGAGAATGGCCCCAAAGGCTCATATGTTTAAATGTTTGGTCTCCAGATAGTGAGTTTATTTGGGAAGGATTAGGAGTGGTTTTGTATACTTCCTACCATGGCAATAATGGACTAACCCTCTGAAAATATAAGCAAGTCCCCCAAGGCTTTCTTTTATAAGAGTTGCCTTGGTCTTAGTGCCTCTTCATGTTAATAAAACAATACCTAAGACACTCACTGAGATTCTCTTTCCAGGCTGTTCCAGGTCATGTCAAGTTGACAAAGCTAACCATCACACACTCCCATAAAGCTGTTATAAGGATGTAATGAATGAACATAAAGTTCTAGAATGTTCTTGCAGTGTGATAAGTATGGCAGGAGCATTTGCTTTCACTAGTCTATCATTAAGTACTCAAGACAGCTTGTTTGATGGTGATGAGGCTCATTGCCTTCAGCATACACTAGGGAAACAGGCTGGTAGGGAATGAAAGCACCTAAGGATAAGTCTAAGAAGAGGCACAGAGGTTAGAAAGCAACATGGGACTGGTTAGTAGAGCTTTATCCTCTCCTCTGCCTCAGTGAAGGGCTGAGACCAGGCTAGCTCAATAATAACATCTTATTACTCCTCTGGACTCTCTATACCCACCCCGGGCCAACAACTTGGCCAGAAAGAAATGAAAATGGGGTTAAAAAAAGCAACACCATCTCAGGTGAGAATCTGATCTGGTGTTAAGCATCCTTCACCACACACACATCACACATGCATATGGGAAACTGTCTGTGGGCCACAGCTGTATTTTAATGGCTCCTCCATGAGATGTTGTTTAGAGGCACTTCCCAGAAGTCCCAGCAGTCCTGGTCTCATGCATCATGCCCATCTGTCCTCCAAACAGGAGTTGGAGGCTTTACAAACATCCAATATGTTGTTCTCAACATTTTCCAGAGTATGGTGCTGTGGCTTGGTGACAAGGTTTGCTCAAGGACAGTGAGGAAGTCAGTGGCCCAGGCAAAATAAGAACCATGCATCCTGAAATCCTCTCTGGCATGCTCCCCCTTTTTCAGCTAAGTTTTCAGTTGTGTTGGGAGCTCCCTCAGGAAGCAATGAGCATATCCCCAAGGCTCCTCCTACTGGGTCTATTCCTTTAACTACCCAAAGGGGGCTTTGGGGGCCCAACTCCATCCTTCCCTGGGAGCCCAGAGCCTTGGTGGGATTTCCCCAGGCAGCTCTGTAGGTATCTCATGAGCTCCTTGCCTGGCTGCCTTTTGCAGTACTAAGCCTGTAATCCCATCCCCCTTCACTTGCTTTTTATTCCCTCTAAAGGTGACTTGGTGACATGGTTCCATGAGGCCCCACCTCAAGCTTCAGTTATTTGTGATTTAATGAGGAGCCTTTTAATTATAACATCTGTTGTTTTAATTACCAAAGGAATTATAATGAGGCTCCCGGAGGAAGCCGAGCCAGTGCAGAGGCTGGAAAAGGATGCTCAACATCAGAAGGCCCGCCGGGTCCTTGGCACAGTGACTGCCACCAAGCGTGACCCGTCATGGAGAGTACTTCATCTTCATTTTAATTAAGCTTCAGGGGTGAAGCAGGCAGCCTCCCCATCTCAGGGAACAGAGCCATGGGATCCAGAAGAGGCTCGATTTAGGAAGCCTTTGGTTCTATAGAGGATGCAAAAGACAGCCCCACCCTCAATTTGCTGAGGCTGAGGAGGCAGCCATCTGCCATTCTGGGGTGGGATGCAGAGAAGCCTGGCTCTCCCTACAGCCCAGCTGTGGGACATTAGCCAGAACCAAAAACCTGTCAGATCTCAATTTCATCCTGTAGACGGTAAAAGTGATTCACCCATGTTGTAGGATTCTCTTAAGGATGTATGATGCCTGTTTACATCCATCACATGTTGTGACATCACAAGCCACCATAGACAGAGGTCAACTAAGGAAATGGGGGTGCTGATTCTGTTGATAGCATAGATGCCACGTTCATGGTGCTGACGTGGGATGTAACTCTAAATGAGAATCAGGCCCATTCATTTTTTCCCCTCTATCCAAGGCCTTTGAAGCTCCTGTCCTGAAAATGGGAAGTCCATCTCCCTCACAGAACTCAGGAATTCTTAACAGTTTGCTATGTTCAATCAAGCGAGTGCAGAATGATGCTGTGCCTGTCCAAACCTCCATTATTTCTATCCTCTCCTCTTGCTGTCTGCTAGGATGCTGAGAACAGGTTTGGGCTTGCCTGCAGAGAATGGGTTTCACACAAAGGAGAACAGAAGCCATTTAAAACTAGTTGCCATCCCACCAGTGTTGACCTCGGGCTAACTTAGTCCACACTGTGTGAAACAGTGGCTTCTGAGGCTGTGCCTTGCCCTAAGAAGTTCCATTTTATAAGCAGCTTTTGACTCCATTTGGAGTGCCAGCACAGAGAAGGGATGGCCCTTCACCTTGGTGGATACACGTGCACCATCTGCTCAGCACCACCTACGAGGCACTGACTGATAAACACCTTACTCCTAAAAGTAAGAAGAGTGCCTTCTATACACTAATCAGGATAAATTGTGACCATATGAACATACACATGAAGCCAGAGAACTTATCAAACTCATCAAACCAAAGAAAGGCTGTGATGCCTCTACATGGACCCCATGAAGAGGAAGAAAATATATGTAGACTTAGATTTTTCAAAACCTGCTTTAATAGGGGTTCTTAAACTCTTCAACCCCCCTTCTAGCCTACCACCCAGCAGAGATAGTGGGGGAGAAAAGGTTATCAGGACATGGGGGAAGTGGACCTGTTTAGGAATAGTTCTTTGGGGCAATTCCAATCATTGTTGTCAGGATATCAGGAGGGTAGCAATAGACTGAACTATCAGACAGTCCAGTCCACTGGGCAATCACCACTCATGAATCAGCAACAATGACAGTTCGATCCAGAAGAAAGTGCAAGGCCAATCGGCCCAAGTCCACAGAAGTGGCAAGAAGTTGCCAGAGTATCACAAGAAGTTCTTTGGCGCGTTACTCTCTATAAAGTCATGAGCAGCAAAGACGTAGTGCAAGGCCAATCAGTGCTAGAGCATCATCAGCGGAGACTAGTGAAGCTGTGCAAACTAAAGCATAAGCCTTGTCCCAGAATCTGTGGTCATATTTATATTCTTTCTAAACATCGTGCATCCTTGCACGTGTCTGCTTCAGTGGAACATCTTCTCACCTGTGTCTGCCCCAGCAAAACACCATATGACATAATGAGTTTCCAAAGAAACCAGAAATTTCCACTTCAAATATATGATAGGAATGGGCCCTGTCAAGCTGTCATCTGGCCACCCAGTATGTGTATCAATGGACCAAGAGAGAACTCCTGACTGTCCAGAGGTTTCTGCTTGTCTCTGACCCACTGTTGATGTGACCTACTTAAATTTCCACTCAACTGTTGACCCTTTCATTCCCCTTGACCTGATCCAGCCCTTCATCTCTATAGCCTCTACAGCCATACCCAACCTACTTCAGCAGCTGAACTCCACCACATGGCTTATCTTAGTTCTGTGCCTTGGTCCTGACTCTGTAAATATACCCCCAAAAGACCTCCAGCATGTTCATTTTCCAATTCCTGTAGCTCCCCTCTGCACCCCTCTCAGCTCTCCTTGTAGGCCTCATCAGAACTCTGAACTTTCCTGCAGCCTCTTTAACTTAACCTTGCTGTAACCTATGGGCTATGCAATGTGTGATTTGAATTAATATTCATATTTTAGACTAAAGTAAAAGAGCTTGTGTTTGCCTCAATCAGCTAGTAAGAAAAATAGACACTACTCAGCAAATTAGAAAACAAAACTAAAGTAGCTGATGAATTTATTGTCATTCAATAAATTCTGAGATTGGGAGAAGACACAATTGTGTCTGCTTATATTTCTGGTGTAGTGGGTTCATCACAACCAGCTTTCAGTCATAATAAGGAGTCCAGACAAGGTTAGTAGAGTTCTTGGGTGGCTGCAAGTGACCCATGAGCAATAAACACAGTGGTTGACAATTCCAGAAAATTTATAGAAATTTCATGTACATTAAGTGGTATGTCATGTATACACTCCTCTGGGCTCTGAAGAAATTGAGAAATAAATGGGAAACATATAAAAAAAATAGCTTCACCCCCTATGAGATGTGGTAGAAAGATGGACTTGAAATTTTGACTAAAATTTGGTTTTCTAACACAATTGAAGATTGTAACACATGGCAATCCAAGTGAGGATATTACAAGGGGAGTTTGGGAAGGGGGGAGAACAGCCTTCAGGCATTGTCAGGCTAGACAGCAAAGAAACTGTGGCCAGAGAGACCAAGGTACTTACACTCAACCATTTAACCTCACTTCATACCTAGTGAGACCTTTCTCCTTGGTGAGGCAGCAAGAACAAGGAAAGGGAAGAGCTATGGACCTACCTGCCCAGGAGATGATGGTGATGATGGTGCTGATGAAGATGATGATGCAGTAGATGGTGGCGGTGACGTGAGACTCTTCCTGGAGAGATATGAACAATTGCCTGTTTACTCAAGGCACTCATGACAGACCACAGAAACAGTTTCACTCAAATCTAGCTTAGTGATGTGGCGAGTTTGTTGATGTTATTTACAGAAATATGAGTGAGGGTTTACACGGGAGCATGAGTGACTCAAAGGCAGCTGCATCATTAAATATCTGCTCCAGCATGGATGACAACTCATAAAGACTGAATGCCTGATTGTGCATAGGTGCAGGCAGCTAGGCTATTTGGAGAGTCTCTTATTCTCAGCAATTGTTACTGCTTTTGTAATCTTTTGGAGGATCCTTGTGAGTATTGCTCATCGCCTGGGTCTAAAAAGTCTCCTTTAAGGAGAAAATGTTTTCTATTCAGAAGAGAGATCTACCCATCGGGTGGTAAAGATGGGTAATAGTGGTGATGGAGAGATGGTTCTAATGCAAGGAAATGGATCCGATGGAGAGATGGTCCTGATGGGAGTGAGAGTGATGATAGTTGCAATGGGAGATTTTGGTGATGGGAGATGGTGGGTCATGACAGAGTGATGGTAGTGATAGTGATAGTGATAGTATCAATTGGGAGATGATGATAAAGGAGCAGATAATAGTAATGAGGATGATGACGTAGAAAGTGAAGATCGTGGTGATGGGGGTAGAGGAGAAGACAATGGTGTTGCCAAAGATGTCCACACTTGTAAAAATGCTTCCCATCAGCAGATTCTACCAAAGAGCCTGCCAATTGGTGGCTCTAGTGACAAGCTAACCATTCTGCCAGTGAGCAGGTTTTACATGTTTACTCTTTGCCAAGCAGGGGTGATGTGTCTGTGCTCCCCCAACCCCCAGAAGTTTATCAAATATGCGAAGGTCCTTAGAATCTACCTTATGGGGTTGGGGATTTAGCTCAGTGGTAGAGCGCTTGCCTAGCAAGTGCAAGGCCCTGCGTTCGATCCTCAGCTCTAGAAAAGAAAAAAAAGAACCTACCTTATACTACAGTGTCCCTTCTGCATGCACGTTCCTCTCTACCTTATACCACAGTGTCCCTTCTGCATGCACGTTCCTCTCTACCTTATACCACAGTGTCCCTTCTGCATGCACGTTTCTCTCTACCTTATACCACAGTGTCCCTTCTGCATGCACGTTCCTCTCTACCTTATACTACAGTGTCCCTTCTGTATGCACGTTCCTCTCTACCTTATACTACAGTGTCCCTTCTGTATGCACGTTCCTCTCTACCTTATACTACAGTGTCCCTTCTGTATGCACGTTCCTCTCTACCTTATACTACAGTGTCCCGTCTGTATGCACGTTTCTCTCTACCTTATACCACAGTGTCCCTTCTGTATGCACGTTCCTCTCTACCTTATACTACAGTGTCCCGTCTGTATGCACGTTCCTCTCTACCTTATACCATAGTGTCCCTTCTGTATGCACGTTCCTCTCTACCTTATACTACAGTGTCCCTTCTGTATGCACGTTCCTCTCTACCTTATACTACAGTGTCCCTTCTGCATGCACGTTCCTCTCTACCTTATACTACAGTGTCCCGTCTGTATGCACGTTTCTCTCTACCTTATACCACAGTGTCCCTTCTGCATGCACGTTCCTCTCTACCTTATACCACAGTGTCCCTTCTGCATGCACGTTCCTCTCTACCTTATACTACAGTGTCCCTTCTGCATGCACGTTCCTCTCTACCTTATACTACAGTGTCCCTTCTGTATGCACGTTCCTCTCTACCTTATACCATAGTGTCCCTTCTGTATGCACGTTCCTCTCTACCTTATACTACAGTGTCCCGTCTGTATGCACGTTTCTCTCTACCTTATACCACAGTGTCCCTTCTGCATGCACGTTCCTCTCTATGTTATACCACAGTGTCCCTTCTGCATGCACGTTCCTCTCTACCTTATACCACAGTGTCCCTTCTGCATGCACGTTCCTCTCTATTTTGCTCATCAGAAGAACTTCACCTTTCCTTCCAGACTCAGCTGAAATATCTCTTGACCCATGGATTCTTCACTGAGTTTACTTCATGGTCATAGGTCCTCCACCTTTAAAGCACCACACACATCCACCAATCAGAACACACATCATATTCTCCTGACTTCCTGTTCACTTACCTTCTCCTGCCCCCTGAGGACTAAGCACATAGCTTACCATCCAGTGGATATATGCATGCCTACCATTGAACCTGACTCTTATCAAGTGTCCCTGAATGGTTGGAAAGTCAACTCATTCAGTCCTACCATTGCCAAAGAGGGAGAGAGGCCTGTCAGGGGGCAGAGGGGTTGGTTCAGAAGAGCTTCAGGTGTCACGTGAGTCCACCTGGATGGAGATGAAGCCGTGCAGAGCAATCAGTGCAGAAATGCTGACTTATCAACCCGGCTTTCTAAGAATTGACTTGTTTCTTTTTAAAAAGAAGTTATTTTAACAAAAAGAGGAAGAGAGGCCTCACTCAACAGGGTATTGACTTTCTGTATCACATTTTATTAAGACTTATCAGAGCTGGAGGTCTCTGAGTCTTCCAAGGGGGCTGTTTGCGCAGGAAGCAGAGTTACGGAGAAATTACACTCAGCAGCTGTGTCCTTTGAAGCTTTTAAAGCAGCCAAGGCCAGCCGGCTCCCCAGTGCTGGTGGTTGGAGGATATAGATATGCTTCATTCCCAGCAGCTATCCAAGCACAGAAAGCTCCTTGCTAATTAGCCACATTAGGTAAATATTCTTCCACTAGATTCTTGTTTAGAGAATAGATGGATGCTGATAAACATAGTAGACAGATGCTAATGAGCATGGCCTTGGAGTGAATTTGTGCTGAGCCACTGCTCTGCATTTAATGGCTTGCAGGATTTAAACATACAGATAGATACACACATGCCCTATATAGACACAGACAGACATGCACATGGTGCTGGTGCCACACAGCAGGGGAAATTGAGAATGAATGAAAATCCCCTCACTGGTACACTCCCTGGTACCAGGATATGTCTTTTTTTTTAATTATTCTGTGTTTTTAACTAAAATTTAATTATATCATTCCCCCCCCCCTTTTCTTTCCTCCCTCCAACACCTCCCATATACCTTCTCTTGTTCCTTCTGGAAATGTGGCTTCTTTCACATTGTTTTATACACACACACACACACACACACACACACACACACACCACACTATTCAGTCCATTTAGTGCTACTCATTTGTAAATGATTTCAGGGTTAACTTGTTTAGGCAAGTATATTGTTTGGGTATTATGGCCAGGGCCAGCTCTCCCATGTTGTTCAGGTGAAGAGTGGGCCCTGTTCTGCACAGCTTTCAGACATCAACATGTCCCAAGACGGCAACCCAGACCAGGGATGTCTGCCTGGCTTTTGGTGGTAACAGATCCTTGTTGCTGCAGGACCACAGACCCTGGCATAGCCCCTGGTGGCAGCACAGGCCAGGATCCCACCATGGTCCCAGATAGCATCACCAGCTACTCACATCAGGCTACTCATACCACCGCCTACCCTCGAGTCTCCAGTCCTGCCTCTCATCACTGTGCGCACATCCTTCTGTTTCTCTTTCTCCTCCATCTCTCACCACTTACTTGTTCCTTCTAGTGGTACCTGGGGTCTATGAGTGTCTGGGGTGAACTTAGGAGTGGTCTCAGGAGGGCTATGCTCTGCTCATGCATTATGGTTTGGGGCAGGGGTTATTTTATCCATGGTCTGTGCCCTCGGGCCTACATGGTGCTGGACTGGTGATCATCTCAGCCTAGCTCTCTGTCCAGGCCCCATGGTGCCGGGCTGGTGGTCATCTCTGGCTCCCTCCTTGCGCAGTCTGCATGAATGCCCCGCCCCCCTGCCAGGGTCATCTATCTCAGGCTCACTTCTGCCCAGGATCCACGGTCCCAGGTAGGATTCTTCTAGTTCCTGGCTAACTCCCCATCCTGGAAGCCCATCTGGGCCTACCTGGCACCTGACTAGTAGTCACCTCAGGCTAGCTCCCTATCTAGGATCCCTGACATCAGACTGGTGGTTGTCTCAGGCTAGCTTTTTTGGGGGAATGTTAGGCTATTATTCATTCAGATGTTTGTAGGTCAGAATACTGAGTATAGACACAGCCGCTCTCCTCTCTGCCACCTACTGACAAACATGTGATACAGCAGTCACACTACAATGCCTCTTGGGGCAGGATGGTTAGATAATTGACTGGGAGCCACACAGTCATAAAAGTGATCAATGGCACTTATACTGACTTGTTACCTTGGCAGGTATCGTCCCCCAGCGACGACTTCCCACCCCCACCCTTTTTATCTACTGATCTCTTGCTTTGCAATCTGACCATTGTTCCTCTCTGATTTCCTGGTCTCACCTTTTCCTAATCACACTCCCTGGCTTTGTGGTTCACATGGAAACAAATTCTACTTGGTTGAATCCCTTTTCTTATGATTGAGCAAGAGGTCCCAAGATAAAAAAACAAAAACAAAAACAAAACAAAACAAAACAAAAAACTGCTCTTGTCCAGACTGTGAAGTCAGCTCTGCAACCTCTTCACATCTCTATGGTACATGCCCAGAGTCCTATGCCGGGAGCCAGGGGAGTCCAAGTAGAACCTAAGGGACACTGTCCAGGTTTACAGACTGATTAGCATGTGACATTGATAGCAGCTGGGACATATCTAGTCTCCCCGTAGGCTTTCTTCTTCTGAGTATAGTTCAGTTATATCTTCCAGCTCCTCTTCTGGACCATCTTATGGAGGTTTGTTAAGACACGGCCTTGGGAGCATCTCACTGCTGCTTTTGTTGCTGTGTTTCTTTCATGGTTTGTATGCTGTTATTTGTTTTGTTCTGGGCCTGTTGTCCTCATTATCTTTATTATTTTATTCTTCCTAGTTTCCTTTTCTCTTTAAGATTGTTGAGTTGATTGCTTGGGCTGTGGGTTAGATGCAGCTGTTCTAAATTCCCTAATAACTCCATTCTGGACTATAAATTACTCCATCAGGAGGGAAGGAGACAGCACCAGACAAGCCTGGTGTGCAATGCTTTCATAATTTTCTACACATGTTTTTTGTTCACTTCTGTTGTGATTTTTTTCTCTAACCCCTGGGTAATTTAGAAGTATCCCTTTTAGTTTCCAAGCTAAAGCTTAAACCGTCTCTTTGTTGTTGAGTACTAATTTTATTGTGTGTCAGGGGTGGGGAGAAAGAGAGACAGAAACAGAGACAGACAGACAGACAGACAGACAGACAGACTGCTAGAGACAGCAAGAGACAGAGACAGACTGTCAGAAATGAAGATTATTCTGAATGTATTGAAACTTCTTCTGTGGTCTGCTCTCAGACCATTTCCCCAAATATCTTCTCCATTTCTCTGGTTCAAATAAATTTGTATATGTGCATGTAATCAAACTTTTTCCAGGCAGGTTCTCATGCATAGCCTGGTTGGGTTTTTGTAATTGTTGTTGTTTTATTTTGCCTTTGGGGTTTTGTTGATTTTGCTTTGTCAGCTTGACAAAAGCTAACATTATCTGGAAAGAGGAACTCAGTTGAGAAAATTCTTCCACTGCATTGGACTGTGGGCAAGCTTGTGATAGCATTTTCTTAGTTATTGGTTGACGTATGAGGACCCAGCTCACTATCAGCAGTGTCACCATGACTTGTGGTCCTGGATTCTTTAAGAAAACAGGCTGAGCAACCCATGACCATGACAGGCAAGCCAGTAATCAGCATTCCTCCACAACCTCTGTATCAGCTCCTGCTTCCAGGTTCCAATGTTGAGTTCTTGCCCTGGCTTCCCTTAGTGATAGAGTGAGTATGACCTGAGATTTAAAAGATCAAATAAACAACCTTTCCCCCAAGTTGCTTCTGGTCATGGTTTTCCTTTTATCACAGCTCTAAAGTCCAAACTAAGATAGTAATTGGTACAGTTCATGAGATATTTTTGTGACATATTTGATCGTATACTTTTGGAAAGATTGTGGTAGTCTTTGAACTTGGGGCTGGAAACGCTGGTATGTGTTTAGAAGTTAATGAACTACCGTGGATAGTTAGAAGACATTGCTGAGAACAACACACATGACTGTGGCCAGGCTTGTGAAGTCGCAGAGGGAAGTTTTGAGAATCTCTTAAAGACTCTCTCAGGACTATCACTGATTTTTTTTTCAAGATATTTTTATTGATTCTTTGGGAATTTCACCTTATACACCCCAATCACACTCACTTCCCAGTCCTTCCATGTATGCCCCCCTAAACCCTTGTGTCCCACCCCCAACAAAACAACAACAACAACAAAATCAAGTTGCCTATATACACATTGGAGCATGATCAAACTCCCAGTAGCCTGCACTCTAAAGAAAGCTAAGTCCTTCTCCACCCTTTACCCCTGCCGGAAGCCATCAGTTGTGGGAGCTACACTTCGGCATCCCTATCACAATTTTTAAGACTTCTCTTTGATGGCTTCTCTTTTAGGCTGTTACTTTTTTGCAGGGTGGAGGGTGGGGTAGGGAAGTGGGGGTTATTACAGAATTCTCCACGTCCCTCTTTCTCAATTGTGCAGTTGCAGTCGTCAATGTCACTGCCTAAGTAGCTTCCTTGCTCTTTACAGTCAGCTGGAACTTGGATCATGGGCTTCCTCGTGGTTTCTGGTGAGAATACAGACCATGAACAGGGCCAGCTGTAATAGGACCATAGACCCAGATAAGGACCTTGGAAGCAGCCTGGACTCTTGTCATCACCCTGGCGTCAGGTGGCAGCACAGTCTAGTCACATCAGTATATCTGCTCTACCCTGGCAACAGCAGGGCTCACAGATATCAATATGGGTTCGGGTTGCACCATATACCATTGCATCTGCATGGCACTAGGTGGTAACATGGGAATTCCTTCAAGGAATTCCAATCCAGAGAGAAAACCATTCCTCATCTCAGCCTCTGTCATCACCCAGACCCAGGGCGTTCAGGGACTAAGTCCACGTCTGTGTGCTGCCGTGCACCACCCCTCTGACCACACTGAAAAATGACCTGTCTCATACCCATCACCCATCCTGCCTCTCTCCATGGTGCAAGCACTGCTCCACTCTTCTGTCTTTCCCACCTCTCCATTGCATATCCGTCCATTGTAGTGGCACCCGCTGGCCCGCATGCCTCAACCATTGACATTTTAAAGTAACAACTACTAAAGTAAAACTGTTCCTTTCCTGGGACAATCAATGCTGACTAACTGAAGCTGGAAAAATAACAAAGATTAAGAAGGCACCAGAATCACTGATGTGAAGTCCTCTGGGAATGTTCCCTTGGGGTCAGCACACAGGAGCTTCGGGGCTGGTGGGCAACTGCATCTCATGCTGGCAGCTGCATTTGGTAATGTATAAAAATTTCCAGGTACAACTGGTTTTGGAGGCATGAAGGAGGCATGAAGAGTAGCTGAGGCTTGGCACCATGAGAGGAGAGAAGAGGGCCTGAGTGAAGGTGCAACCTCAGCTGAAATAGAAGCCCCATGATTGAAGATGTCGTGGAGAGAAGTGGAAGCTTAGCAGAATCAAATTAAAGTAAACACAAAGTCTAGCAATTTTAAGGGTCAGTGTCAGACTCCTGGGACTCACAGTCTTCTGCTTTCCAAAGGGCCTGGTCAGCTCCCACCTCTCCAGCTCTGTGGTCTGTAGCACACACGGCTTGTCTTACAAGCTCAGGCCATCTCCACTCCATATTTGCTGCTGTCCTTGGTGGCTATCCACCATGGTCCTGGAATCTTCAGAATGCTGGTGTCTCTCCTGCAACAGGGCTTCACCTTTCCCAATACCATCTCCTGGGCTTTCTTCAGAGACTCTCATGCTGTCGTGTGATGCCAAGCAAAGTAAGCCCAACTTGGACATGTTGCAGTGTTTATATTGGTCTCAGTCTGGTGGTCATGGACACTGAGGAAGTGGCTTATGAGCCTACTCTGACAGCTTGCTGTCTTAGAACCAAAGCTAAATCCAGTCCACACAAGGGGTCCTCGGAGTGCTTGGTAAAGACAGAGATAGTAAGAGCTTCATCTCTCACTGCCTCCCCTCAAGTCATGATCCAGCCACGCCTGCCTGTCAGACACCCCAAGTCACTTCCTCTGAGAGCACCTTATAACAACTAGTCTTCAGCATAATGGAAACAGGATCACCCTGGCAGACATCGACTTCGTCATCCCCTTCATGCAAGATGAAGCCCTGAGCTAGAACTGTGTCCATAGGAACCTACCAGAGGCTGGCCTTGAATGCTCGAGGCATGGAACATGGTGACACTAGGTTGTCAGACTAGATGCCACCTTTTACAAATCTGGAAGAGGCTGATGGAGACCAAGGGCCAAGGCTAAAGAACATAATGCAAAACCAGGATGGATTTGGGGCCTTCCAGGACTGGTCTACTGTTCCCAGGTAGTCCGTTACACTGTCTTCCTGGTTCCAACTGCAAATTGTAACAACTGCTGATAGGTATTTGGTGGTTTCTTCTGCATGTGACTTAAGAGTTGGTTCCATTGCAAGTAAGAATTCCCCAAACAGTCACAGCTTTAAAAAAAAATGTGCATGTCTTCTGGAATGGCCTATCCTCTGAAGTCCAGCTTACTTCTCCAACTTCCAGTTGGACCCAAGGTGTGGTTCTCATCCTTTTGATATAAGGTGATGCTAGAACCTCTGCCAGTACATTAC
Organism: Mus musculus; assembly: GCF_000001635.26. NCBI lineage: Eukaryota > Metazoa > Chordata > Mammalia > Rodentia > Muridae > Mus > Mus musculus. Next base: position 71,852,688 of record NC_000077.6, read on the forward strand.
CTCCTGGACAGTAGGTCAGAGGGGACAGGGTAAGGGAGGGAAACAGAGAACATTGCTCCTTTTTGTTGGCATATATTTATTATACATACTAGTGATTATCATAATTATGGTTGCATATAATTGTGCCATGTGCCTTGATCATAGTCACCACCATGCCCTGCCTTTTCTCCCCCATCCCTCCTTACTAGTCTCCTTTGTCCCCAGTTCACTTCTACCCTTATTCCATATGTACAGAAGTGGTGTTCCCTTTATAAACTCAGGGATCCACAAATGAGAGAGAGTGGGTGATATTTGTCTTCCTGGGTCTGACTTATTTTGTTCAATATGATGGTCCCCAGTTGGATACATCTGTCTCCTTTAGAGCTGGATATATATACACACCATATTTTCTTTATCTATTCACTGACTGGCACCAAGGACAAGTCTACAGCTTGGCTATTGTGAATAGTGCTGCAAAAAACAAACAAACAAAGAAAAAACCCACAGATGCAGGTATCTCTGTCTGTGATATGTTGATGCATAATCCTTCCATAATATCCCTAAGAGGATATACCTGATACCTTGGTCATCTGATAGGTCTATTTTCTTTGGTAAACCTCCATACTGATTTCTGTAGCAGTTGGGTTAATTTACATTCCTATGAGAAGTGTATACAAGTTCCCTTTTTGCCACTTTCTCCCCAGCATTTGTTGATATTTGGGTTTTCTTTTCTTCCTTTCTATGACAGTCATTCTAACTAGGGGGAGATGAAATCTCAATGTATTTTTAAGTTACATTTTCTTGATGCCTAAGGCCATTGGACATTTTTTCATGTGTTTATCAGCCATTTGGACTCGTCTTTTGAGAACCATCCATGCCTTGGCTCATTGATTCATGACAGGAGAGGCAATATTGCTCTTTGTAAGGGAAATGTTCTGGGAACATCCACATGACACTCCCCTTTCAATTCCAGTGGCTGTTGGGTGGATATACAGTGTGCCTTGCTTCAGGGAATATGGCATATGTAGCCTTTCTTCTAGGTGGCCATGAATCCTCCTAAAGCCTTCATTGAATATGAAAGGAGAGAAGGATAAGTCCTGAGGGCAGCCACTGGTCTCAGCCAGTTCCACCCAGCATCTCTCTACCTGGTCTCATTTTGTGGGTTATTTTTCTATCCCTTTCCTGGTGGGTCTGCCGTGATAGTATCATCAGCCAAGAAGATTTGGAAAAGCCAGAGGATAACCCAAATTAGGCTCATAGAATTCACCAGCAGGGCCTTCAGTTGTCAGCTAGAGAGCCAAGAGGTCAGAGACTAGAGATACTTTCTTCCTGAACCTAGAGCCCAGACATGATGTCCATTCTCTACTGCTTGCTCCATCCTTGGAGCGGCTCACTGCACTGTGTATCCCAAAGCCTGTGCTACAGATTAGCCTTCAATCCAAATAACCTATTCCATATCCTTCCAAATGGTCCTTTTTTCCCCTTACCTTTACCCAAAGTTCATCCCTGAGTCTTAGAAATGGATAATGCTGACTGATGTTCCTCCAGATGTCATTTGTCTTAGCATTTGCACATCTGTGTCTTGAACTAGAAAAATCCCTCTGAGAGCACATTCGTTTATCTCAATGCACCTGCCCTACAAATCAACGCTGCTCCCTTCAGAACTCTGTCAATGTTTGCCGAATAAATAAATGAGAAGATCTGGGTGATTCTGTGTGGAGGGAAGAAATCCACTCAACATCGCTGCTTCACTATCCCCAAGGGAACTTACCATTAGTGTTATGGAGTGATAGTGAGAAAGATGCTCCGTGGATCCCTCATTTCTCCCCTCATCCCCAGAAAGGCCAAACAGGAGGTCTTTCTCCTTAGACAGCAGGCTACTACCACTGCTGCAACTACCACTGATCATTCATAGTTGCAGAAGAAGGTATTTCTAAAATTTATCTAATACTTATCTCCCACCTGAACATAAGAGTCACCAGATTTGTCTCAGTCGTGTGACTTTTTCTGGGAAGATATAAACAAGTTCTATTTAACCCAGATAGGAGACTAATCACACACACACACACACACACACACACACACACACAGAGAGAGAGAGAGAGAGAGAGAGAGAGAGAGAGAGAGAGAGAGAGATTCCACCTAAGTCTAGCTTACTGAATCAACAGGAACATCTCCAAGAGGACCACTCCAGCATCAGGATAACTCATGAGAGCTGCATCCCTGGAGCTATCCTTGCAGCTCCCTGCACAACTTGCAGGCAGCTCCACCAAAGAGTCTCCCCTTGCCTAGCAAGTGTTGACTGCATATGTAAGCTCAAAAAGGAGATGTATGAGGCAGGTAGCTTCTTAGCTTCCTGGGCCTCTTAGCTTAGGAAATTCCACCAGTCCTTCTGGGAGGAAGTGTTTCCATTTAGAGAAAATAGCTTCACAATAGTCTCAAATAATTAAGCACCACCTGGGGCCCAGGATCTGTGAGCTCATCCCCTCTGTCACCACCTGTACCTACTCAGGGGCCAGTGGAGTTATCCTACACCAGTCTTAGCCACTGTCTCAGCTAGTTGTAGGAAAAGGGAAGCTGACTCAAAATACACCAACCATTTCCCACTACCGGGAGCCTGTAGTTGCAAGTGACTGATGCTGGTGGTGTCTTAGCTGCTGGCAGGAATAGAGACTATGTAAATAAAATGAGAAGGAAGCCATTCTTCCTCATGACCACTATTTAAAGTCACGAGGAAAGTCAGTCTGTCTATAGAGCAGATGAGAATGGAGAACAAGAACAGACAGCGAAAGAAGCTGTCCTCCTTCAGGTGACTTTGTGAGTATCAATTCTGGTTTCCTGACCTGGTCAATGGTATGCTCTTCCCTTCAGTTGGCTCTGCAGGACACTTGTGAATGCATGTACAGAGAGATACCAGAAAATGAATGTGCAAAATTCCCCTCTATAGTCTCGAGCCAGTCTAGCACCAGTACTTACTGCCTACAAAGACACTTAGTTGCTCTAGGTCAAGCCTCAACTTCATTCTTTTATTAATTATGTGTATGTCTGTGTGGGTTTGTCCACATGAATACAGGTGTCTAGGAGGCCAGCAGAGGGCATCAGATTCTCCAGAGGCAGAGTTACAGGCAGTTGTGAGTCACCTGGTGTGGGCAAGGAAACCAAACTCAGATCCTCTGCAAGAGCAATGCACACTCTTAACCACTGAGCCATCTCTCCAACCCTTTCATCCTCTTTTTTAAAAAATGTATGTTTTTAATTGAAATTGAATTACATCACTCTTGCCCTCCCTTTCTTCCCTTTAGCCCCTCCCAGCTGCCCTCCCTGTAATCCCTCCTATTCCCTCTCAAGTTGATAGCCTCTTTTCCTTTTATTATTATTGTTATACGTATATACGTATATATGTACATATGTGTGCATAAATATATAGAAATACAACCTATTGGGTTTATTCATTCATTTATTTATTTATTTATTTATTTATTTATTTATTTATTTATTTATAGGCAGGGACTCTCTCCATGGCCCTGGCTGTCCTGGAACTCACTATGTAGACTTAGGCTGTCCTGAGCTCAAGTAGATCCGCCTGCCTCTGCCTCCCAAGTGCTAGGATTAAAGGTGTTTACCACCACACCTGGTTGTTGATTCCACTTTGTTTTTGTGTATTTATGGGACTGATCCACTCTGCATTGAACAACCAGTAAGGGAACGCATCCCTGGAAGAGTTGTCTGTAGTTCTTTGTCTTGGGGTGGGACCCTGAGAGATTTTCTGCTTTCTACCTTACCAAATCATTCTTGAACATTCTTGCTCCTGCTTTGTCCTTGGTTCCCTGCCCCCTACTATGCCTCTGACCTGACCTGACTCTACTCCAATTCATCATTTGCCCAGGCTTCCAGGCAAACCTCACTATATCAGTGTCCCTATATGGAGAAAAGAGCTTTTGCTAGAAGCTCTGCTGACCCCCTAGATCTTCCCATAATTCCCTGCTTTTGCATGAGTCCATCCTATAGACCTGTAAACTCTGCACCTTCCCATGCCTCCCTCCAGCTGAGAGATTCACATGGATAAAGCAGAGTCCACTCACAGGAGCATCTCCAGCTGCCTTCATGCAGCCCGAGCACAAGGCAGCTTCTGAATCCTGCCTCCCCAGAACAGTGCAGATTTCCTGCAGCTGAATCCTTTTGACATTTTCAATGGTAAAATAAATTTGATTTGCAGAAGCCATGGAGGAACCGAGACGATGTGATTTCCAAAATGCACTGTGTTATTGGATATGATAAAAGACGGAATGAGTCAGTAAACGTAGCAGTTTAGTAACTGTTACAAAAAAAGGAAATCAATAGCCACGCCATCTGCCAGGGTGCTGGTGGAGGAGGAGGAGGAGGAGGAGGAGGAGGAGGAGGAGGAGGAGGAGGCCGAATGAGTGGCGGGATGAGGGAGGATTCGTGGCTGAACTCGGGATGTGATCTAGCCTGAGTCCACAGTTCCTTGATCCTCACTGACATGCAGATATGTAGATCCACACCCCGAGCTGCTGTGTGCAGAAACACCCCAGCCTCTCCACTGGCTGTCATGACTGGTGCCATCATCGATGGGGACTGAAAATGGGCTGGACGCTGCTGGAAGCATTTGCATATTCACATTCCACTTTGTTCATTTGCTGTGCCATGATGAGGTGAGCAGATTGTTATTCCCACAGATGAAGAAACTGAGGGCCAGAGGTCTTTTTAAAACGTATCCAAAGCCATCCTAGTTGGCTAGCAAGAGAGCTAAGCTCAGAATGACCTCAGTGTGAAGGGGTACATCTTGCTTTCTGGTTTAGCTGAGATGTGTTGCCTTACACTAAGCCTCCCACATTTGGGGTATACACTTGATGAGCTTTGAGCTGCCTGCCCACACAGCTATCTCCGTAATCTGGCCCACGAGCACATCCTGTACCCCAGGCTTCCCTGGGCTCCCTGCTCACCTTTCGCTCTGACCCACACTCACGCACCTGCACCTGCACCTCTGCTTTCTGTTGTTACAGGTTGGATGGTACCATCTAGAATTTCACCCAGATGGGATGACATCTCATGTTCTCTCTGGTGCCCAGACAAATGTTGATGGCCACACCACAGGATCTTCCTCGAGTGACAAGGCCAACTCTAAGACAATGCTCACACTTGTGTGCATGATGTCTAAAAGTCCTCACCCCAGGCACCCACATGCCACACCTCCACATGTACCTTCTCACTGTCTCCTCCACCATTCCCCATGACAGGACACACACGTTGCCTGCTCCTTTTCATGTCTGTCAATTTACCTTATCCCTCTGGGATCATTTTGCCAACAGTTTGATTCTCAACAGTTGGGTAGCAAAGCCTTATGACTCCTTTCATCTTGAATTTCACATGACACCTCCCTGTACACAGACCCTGTTTCATTTCTCGTTTCCTGGCACATTCTATGAAGCACCTGCCCTGAGCGCTGGGTATTCAGCCAAACCCTATTCCCTGTCTGTGTGAAATGTAGTCCCTTTCCAAGCCAGCATGGCCAGAGAAGCCAGGCTCGTTGGGAGAAGAGAGAATCTTCCTCCAAGGAAGATTGCTGAATGACGATATCAGGGCGCCGAGCAGAAACAGTGAGTTAGGAAGGACTGGGCAAGCCCTGTTCGAGAGCAGTAGTCAGAGACGACTGGTTCAAGCCCTTGGTTGGCCAAAAGTTTTGATGGAACAGGATGGGGGATTTGTATTGTTTAAGGCCACATTCTAGTCACCGTAAGGACAATGACATCCAGCCAGTTTTGTAAGCCATTTCTCTTGCAGTTGTCCATCTGATGCACAATGGGTTGCAAATCCAGAACTTTTCCACTGCTGGAGACTTCCAGGTAATTGTTGAGGAGGGAGTATGCCCCATGCATTTGGCATCTCAACAGTGTCTTGGGTGATTGAACAATTCACTATCAAGTTTGAGAGACACTGTGGTTAGTTTTCCTCTAGTCTTAGGATAGTTACCACACAAAGCACCCAGAAGTCAGCTTCTTTCCCTTGCTGTGATAAAACAACAGAAAAATCAGCCTAAAACAAGGATCAGGAGGGTAGGGAGATAGCTCAGTAAGCAAAGTGCTTGCCTTGCAAGCATGAAGATCTGTGTTTGAGCCCCTACCCCACCCCCAAGCCCACAATATAAACCTGAGTGCAGTGACATGGATTTGTAATCCCAGCAGTGGGATGAATCTCTCTACAGAGAGAGAAAGGTCCCTGGGACTTTTTAGCTAACCAGCCTATTTAAGCAGTAACCGTGTCTCAAAAACAAAGTGTCCACGCACAGACCTGAAAATTCACACACACACACACACACACACACACACACACACACACACACACACACACAGAGGGGGAAGGGGAGGGGAGGGAGGAGAGAGACAGAGAGTTAGCTTCTGAGGTCTCTGTGAACAGTCTCCATTGGTAGGTACCTATAGTGAGGATGTTCGTGGTAGAACAGGAATGTTCACTTCATACGAGCTAGGAGGAAAAGCCAGAGTGGAGAACAGGCTCCAATACCCCTCCAAAAATATGGCCCCCAATGACCAAATTCTCCTCTGATGCTCCCTGACTATCAAGGGCCCATCATCTCTCAGTAGCACCAGGGGCTGAGGCCAACACCTACTACATTTGAGCCTTTGAGAAACACTCCTGACCCAACAGTAGCATCCAAAACAAAGAAATCCCAGAGGCCCGTGGAAATGCTCGTGGCTCTGATTCCATCTTCGCACAAATGCCCAGACAGAAGTTTAACAGGACAACCTGTCAATTAGATGTCAGTGAGCTGTTAGAAGAGGGCAGCGTCTCATCAGGCACAAATCACATTGTCACCTAATGAACTAGAAAAGCAGATAAATGTCCATGGATAACGGTGGACTTACCAATCTTAGATATGTAAAGTCTTTTGATTTACTAGTAATTCAGTATCAAGATAATTAGCTATCCATTAGGAACACAAGCACCATTTACACTGGCCACTGTTTTCTGAATCTCCCTAAGTGCCTCCCCTTCCACACTTCCTCCTCTTGGTGGCCATGACTATTGCTTATTTGAGACAATGTATCTCATGTACTGACAATTATCAGGGGGAAGGAAATTCTCTAGACTGCCATGGAAATCAGGGGTTGCTGAGTTCGCTTCTGCTCCACAGACTGGTACTGGAAGCAAAGGCTAGTCCACTATATCATCTCTGCTGAGCCCCTTCACCCACATTGCATCTTACTTCTCATTAACTGAATTACCTCATTATTATCTCAATGCCAACTCACAGAAACCACATTATTTTAACCACATCACACCCCAACTCCCCTGTAAATGTTTCCAATGTGTAGGAATTATATGGAAGCCAGAGGCTCTTGTGAGTATTACACGGAGAAAGCAGTCGTCGATTCTAGCCATTAAGATTTGATGAGCTTGAGTCTGAATCATGTGGCTTTGTGCAGTCGGAGAAGGAAGGGTCCATGCAGGCTTGGGAGAGACTTCATCATGGGAGTGAAAGGTTTGGGCTGGAAAGCACCCTTGATTCATAAGGGGAAGAGTTCCACTGAAAATATATATGACTAGTACATTTGAAAACTACTAAAAAATAAGTATGGAAATGGAGGACATGCATGGCAGGGCCAAGGGTCATTTGATGAGGATGTTAGTGCCTCCTAGAGATAAGCTAGATAGGGGGAAGGGGTTCCTCTCTTACAGGATTACATAGACTTGGGTGGCTAAGGTATCATGGAGGGGAGGGACCCTGATTCCTACTCCTGGATGCTAAGGCTTACAAACACTTAGTAGAAAGTCTGGGGAGTGAGATTCTGCTCAAGGAGAAAAAGAATGACATCTTTGTGTTTGCTTCCTGGGATCTTGTGTTGACTTGTAGCTGAGCATGCTTGCTGTAGACTGGGTAAATGACCGTGGTGTGCTATCTAGTAACACAGATTCTCACCGGTTGTTCTCGAAGAAAACTGTGAAATCACCATTAACCTGCCTACAAACACGGAAAGTGAGGGTTCTCTGTTTGGGAGCGCAAGCTGAAGGTCTGGGGCACCCTATCCTGTACCTCTCAGACTCCTCCTGCTAGGCTCATTTGGGGAGGGCCCAAGAGGAATGGAGTGGAGGCTGCTGCAGAGAAATCTTGCTTAGTTCTACATGAACCGTACTGTGAACTGCAGTATGTCTTGGGGAATGAGCCCTGCTTTGGGCAGTTCTTTAAGGAGAACTGACCCTGAGGAGAGCAGGAGGATGCTACCAACCTGCTTCACCTCTAGAAAACAGAACTAGAAGAGCCCACAAGGATCCTTAGAGAGAATGAATAAGAGGCTGCCACCCTAGACCTATTAGCTGGAGTTTCCTTTGAAAGGGGCGTGTATTCCCAATGATAGCCATGTCATACTTAGTAACTGCTGACCCAGTGGACAATGGGAAGGAGGTCTGTGTGTGTGAGGGATCCAGTTAGTCTAAGCTGAGTGAGACTTCACTCTGATTGGACTGTGGGGTTCCCAGGGAGGGTTTGGTCCCTTGATGTCTGTGTGCAGCTGCATCCTCAGGAGATGCCAGTCCCTCTTTGTAACATTCTTTGCTTCCTCTCTTTGAAGAACAAAGAGCTGTTAGGAAAGTGTTTCTTCAAGGTTACCATCTGTCTATCAAGAAATCCCTGAGAGATAATGTCTGTGCTGATGACTCCAACGTCTCCTGTGAGCCACTACATCCTAGACAGCAGAGAGTCAGCTGAGGCAAGACATATGGAGCATAGTCCAAGAAGCCAGGTTTTCTTTTTTTTTTCCATTTTTTATGAGGTATTTAGCTCATTTACATTTCCAATGCTATACCAAAAGTCCCCCATACCCACCCACCCCCACTCCCCTACCCACCCACACCCCCTTTTTGGCCCTGGCGTTCCCCTGTACTGGGGCATATAAAGTTTGCATGTCCAATGGGCCTCTCTTTCCAGTGATGGCCGACTAGGATATGCAGCTAGAGTCAAGAGCTCCGGGGTACTGGTTAGTTCATAATGTTCCACCTATAGGGTTGCAGATCCCTTTAGCTCCTTGGGTACTTTCTCTAGCTCCTCCATTGGGAGCCCTGTGATCCATCCATTAGCTGACTGTGAGCATCCACTTCTGTGTTTGCTAGGCCCCGGCATAGTCTCACAAGAGACAGCTACATCTGGGTCCTTTCGATAAAATCTTGCTAGTGTATGCGATGGTGTCAGCGTTTGGATGTTGATTATGGGGTGGATCAGCATTGGTTGTTCTCCAGATCTCAATAAAGAAGGACTTAGAGTTGACAGTAACTATTTAATCAAGATGTGACTTTAAATGGCTGTACTGACACAGATTACTTTATGATAGCCATGTGGCATCAGCTGCTATCATTTAAAACAGAGACTGATAAGTGTAAATAGTCTCACCTTAGCTCATGGAGCCAACAACGGTAGGGTCAGGGTGGGAGTCTGTATAGCAAGACTCATCTCTCCTTCGACCCCCATTTCAGCACACTGTGGTGTTTCGCCATCCACTGGCCTAGGAACTGTGGTAACAGGGCTGTGGTAGCAGAAGATGGAACTGGGGATACAGCAGGAAACAGCTATGGAACAGTGGGCGGCTATCTTCCTGCTCCTGACCAGCCATCTTAGACTGACCTATCAGAACAGTAATTGCTCCGGGCCTGCCCCACCCTAAGTGTCCTCCAGGACAGGAGAGGGCCCTGAGGAAGAAGCAGTCCCACATGAATCAGAGTTAACCTGTGCTGATCGCTGGCTCCCTAAATCAAGAAGCTGGCAGATTTTCTGGGTGAGAATCAATCTTGCTGTCCCTGTGGTAAATACCATAATCCTTTTTCCAGTGTGGTTCAGAGAATGTAACTGCCATGCCTATGATTTATTCGAAAATATTCTGCCAGGTTTCGTGAATGAGTGGGGAGTCAACACTTTGAAATGGGAGGTCAGGGCACTTCCCCCTCATGGTAGATGCTCCAGCAGGCTGCCAGCTCCCACCCGTGCCCCTCACACAAGGAACCTGTAGCCACCAGGACAAGGGGGCATGGGAACTGAGGGTGAGCACTCACACACCAAGATGGTCCTTCCTTAGCCACTGGCACAGGCCACAGGCAGGCAAACCTGTCAGAAGATAGCCAGGTCCTCCTTTTGGAGGAAGCCATTTCTGGAGTTCTACTTCTTTGATATTTTTATAATTTTTTTCTTATTACTCGGAAAAAAAACAAACAGAATATGTTTACATTATTTGTAAATGAAAAAATAGAGAAATTTCCAGAAAAAAAATGAGAATCTCCCTTCAGCACTTTCCACCCACTTGAGCTCCCAGATTTCTTTTCTTCTCCCAGGAAAAGCACTATTAAACACATTAGCACTTATAAATCTCGCTGCATTCAGAAACACATATGCCTTTCTCATGTAAAGAGATTCATTTGTTTACATATGAGCTATAATTTGTCTATATATACATTATATTATTTGTGTATGTGATAGTATACACATATATTCATTTCTCATGGCTGTGACAAAATATCTGACACAAATATCTTATAGGAGGGAACTTACTCTGGCTCACACTGTCAGAGATTTCAGTTCACCCTGGCGGGGAGCACACCACGGTGCCTGGGGAGAGGAGAGAGAAAGCACATTTGTGAAAGTCACACCACGGTGCCTGGGAAGCAAAGAGAAAAGTGCCGACTCTGCAGGTCCTCTCCTCTTCCGCATTTATTCTACCCAGGCCTCCAGCCTAAGCAAGGGTTCTATACACATGCAGGGAAACCTTACCCACAAGTCAATTATCTCAGGAGCTGCTCCTAGACACCCAGAAAGTGTTTTACCATCTCTGAGACACTCTGTAGTCCTGTCAAGATTGACTACTATAGTATAGCACTTTATATCTAACACTGACTATATCATATGTGTGTGTGTGTGTGTGTGTAGATATATATGCATGAATATGTAATATATTCATATATACATATATGTGTGTGTGATTATATATGTGCATATATATGCATATGCACATATATGTAGACGCACACACACATCTAGGTGGGCCAGGAAGCAGAGGGAAGCGAGCACTACCGCCTGGATCACTTTTCCCTGTTTCCTATCTAGACCCCAGCCCATGGAATGGCACTGCCTACTTTCAGGACAGATGCTACCCCTCAGTTAATCAGTACTGGAAATGCCCTCAGGATACATCCAAAGATGGACCTCTGGATCTAATCAGATTGTCAATCAAAATTCATTATCACATTAAAATACTTCATATCACTTCCTTGCCTGCCTTTTAATCTTGTTGTGTCTTCCTTGTTCAGATATTATAAATATTTTATGAATCCGGATCTGACTGGCTTTTCATTTATGACTTCTGTATTCTTCGGCTTGTGTGGAAAGCTTTGCTGCCCCAGGCTTTCTATACTTTGTGCTAAAATGTCTACGCCTCTCCATCTCAAGATCACTCAGCCTGCAGCTCTGCTCTTATCTTCATATTTGCCTCCAGAATGCACTCTCCATTCACACAGAGCCCACAGTGCCCAGGAGCCTGGGGAGATGGTGAGGAAAGAGAAAAGACCTGTGAGAAGGCAGGCTAATTCCTTCTTCAGGCAGAGGCAGGAGGCAGTGGCCAGCCATGGGAATGCAGGGCAGAATGGGCAGTTGGAACTGGAGTGTGTAGCTTGCCATAGAGTGCAGGAAGGAAGAGAGCCCCGCAAGCAGCTCCTGTAGCTTCTTCCTAAGCAGCATGTGGATCCTTCACAGTGCAGTTACACTGGTGTTCCCGGAAGCTGTGCCTCTTATGCTCTAGAAAGAAGCTAGGGAATGGATGAGCCATGAACTAACAGATATGAGAGGCAAAGAAGGGGAACGTGGAAAAGAAGGGGAACACGTGCAAATATTCACTGCTGCACTTGTGGCGTTTCTGCTGTGGATAGTGTTGTTCTAGAACTGAGGCTACAGCTGGGAGCACAATAAGACAGGCAAATCCCTGCTGGTGGAAGATACCACCCAATGAAGGAAATGATCCACAAGCAAGCAGGCAAGAGGACGTGTTATATCCTGCTAGGCATCAAGTTGAGTTATGAGGGCAGTAAAGAGCAATGACCAGCAAGTACTGTGAGTTTATTGCAAGCCTGTCAATGCATCCATACACTAACCCTTCAAAGAATGCCACTAAATAGAATTATCATTTGGATGTAACATGGAGACATGAAAGTTATTATATAACTCAGAGTAGGAACCAAGTTGTTGGAACAAAGATACTGCAATATGTTGTGGTCCCAAAAGAGATGAAGTCAGTTTTCTCTCGGAGGGAGCTGTGGAGTCCAGAACCAGTGGAAATTTCTGTTCTATGGCTATTTTTCAGGAATTCTGGATCTTTCTTCTTTTTTCTCTGCATTACAAAAAGTTGGTCAAAACTAGCTTGGCTCCACTCTGGAAGGTGGGAAGAGTACCAAAGATACGTATAAGAGGATACTTCAATGTCACATACAGCACCTTACCACGTGTTCAGTCAACCCTAACTGAGCCTCCTCTATGCTGCCCAACTAGCTGCAAGGGAGGCAGAGCAATTTAGTCTCTCCCAAAGGTGGTCATATGGTCAGATCAAATATAATTTGCTGAAACAAATAAGGTGGTAGATAGTGGATGTGAAAGGGGAAGAGAAATGACCCCTGTCCCAGGGATACCTAGTCGGATTTCAGGAACAGAGAGGGGTAAATAGAATAACCACTAAGAGTAGGCTTTTTTCTCCATATGAAGTAACATGGCATAAGATATTCAAAACAAGGAAAGGTCTAAAGAAGAGTGTTTGAGGAGAGACAGCAGGAATGATAGAGAGTCCAAGGCATGCTTTAGAACTGAAAGCAAAAGGGCTGGAACATAAGAAGGAGAAAGATCGTAGCTATGGACAAGGCTGGAGATGATGGAAAATCTTTTCATCCATAATTTGGGATCTGGGAAAATACTGGAGAGGTGGTTTTTTTTATTAATATAATAGATCAATGTATTCTAAGTTGAAAAATTACAAATAAACAATGAATATATTAATCTTAGTTATTGGAGCAGGTTAGCTAAATATGAACTTTGTTTTTACAATGACACAATACCAACAAAGGATGACTTGTTTTTAAACTCTATAAAATTTCAAATAGGAAATATCTCATTTTGGTCTTGTTATACATTAACATACCTAATTATATAATTAACATGTCCTATCTTAGGCGACATCTAACAAAAGCCACCATGGCAACCATATTTTAAGCACCAAATCTGAAAATAAGACATATATTTTGGCTTTATAATATAGACTTCTTTATTTTTTTATATGTAGGGGTATTTTGCCTGTATGTATGTCTGTGCACCATGTGTATACCTTGTGCCTGAGGAAGCCAGAAGAGGGAGTCAGAGTCCCTGGAACTGGAGTCATAGATGGTTGTGAGTTATCATGTGCGTGCTGGGAGTTAAACTCAACTCAGGACCTCTGGAAGAGCAGTCAGTGCTCTTAACTGCTGAACCATCTCTCTATCCCATTTTAAGATTAATGTTTTAGGTGGGAGTCTCTTTAAAATAATAAAAGAAGAAAGTGACCCAAAACAAGTGTTTCTTCTGCATTTCACAATACTGGTTATTGTAGTTGTTTTTGTTTTTGTTTTTGTTTTTTAGTTATTGAATATTTTACTTCCTAATTGAGCATTATTGTATTTTTAACTATTAATTTGGCTTAAATTTGTGAAAGTATGTGGGGCCTGGAGGAAGGAGAGGGGCTTTGATCAAGATGTAAAGTGAATAAATAAATTAATTAGTGAAAAAATTGTGAAAGTAGACAAAACCCATGAAAATAGTATGCTAGCAGTCTTTTTAAAAATAAGTCTCACCATAGTATTATTTGTTTTAAATCAACAGGAAAGACACACCACCTTCCTTTGTTGAAATTTGCCACTTGTAGGAAAGGTTTCACCCCTGTACCTTCATTTTCTTTCAACAAACAAAGGTGTCTTTTGTAAACTGTTAGAAAATATTCATGACTGTAAACTGATCTACAGAACCATTTCACACTGAAGGTGCAGAGCACACGTCCTTGAAGCCCCTATTTCCCATCTATACCTCAGCAGCTTCCTTAACACTAGAACCTCCCACACTCGATGGTGTGTTTTGAAGACTGGGATGGTGATCCGCTACACCACACGGGTAGTAATTCTCCAGATGGAATTGCCTCACTGCCTTCGTCACACACACGAACACTGCTCCCTCGAGTTTGCTGCTGCAGCGGTCGCTGCATGTGCTGGACTCAATCCAAGCACACGTCTCTAAATGGCGAATCCACTCCCCCATGATATATATTGTGCTTATATAGTTTCTGTTTTAAATAATAGCTGCTAACAAACATGTACTACAAGCAGTGCCGCCACACTTTAACAAAAAGAGGAAAATAACCATAGAGTGGTCCCTCGTTGGGCAGGAGGGAGGTTATTTGGTGCTGGCAGCCAACTGAATGGAAAGAGCTTCTTAGACCAATGAGCAGGAAGCCTGGTCAGGCACTGGGCCTCCTGCTCGGAAGCTGCTGCTGGTGTTGGCAGCCAAGGCATATGAGGCTCACATCAATCTGAATGTACAACACAAATTTCTACCCTATTCTAAAACAAACAAACAAACAAACAAACAAAACAACTGGGATTAGACACACCTATTCTTCTCTCCATATCCTTTAATGAATGGATAAACAATTTTAATTTAAAGGAATTTAGGTCTGGGGTCTCCCTAGTCTGTAATGTCATAGAGGGAAAGCTGGGGGTAAGGCTGTCAGACCTTCTATTTCCATGTAAGGGCTAAAAAGTTCCTGGGCTCTGTCCTCACCTCTGTGTCTCATGGCTGCTACCCAAGACACAAGAATAGAGGCTATGGCTAGTGCAGGCTCTGAGAACCTGTAGAACTTCAGGTGAAGCATCCAACTCTCAGGTCTTGCTTGGCTGTTGGAACTCTCAGGGCATCCTGCAGGCCTCCACTGGTACCCAGAGCTCAGGTTTCATTTTCTGGTGTTGAGTCTGATGTTCTGATGGAGAAGCTTGGTTCTGTGGCTGCAGCTGTGAGCACTTGAGTCTGTGCTTGGTCACAAAACTGTGTACAACTAGAAATACTCAGAGACTGACACAAGTAATACTGGGAAAACCTGTATACCTGGATGGATTGTGGTAGTGTGAATAGCCAAGTACCTTAGCAAAACTCAGCAACAGGTCAGGACTGGGTAAAAGATAAAGACATCATGGATCTTCCTATCGTAGCTCTTAAAACTGCCCATGACTCCACAGTTATCTAAATGAAAATATCATTTTAACTTAAATGTATATCTGTCATAGATGTGGACTGGTGTTTACCTGAGAGAAACAAGAGCACCCATCCTTATACTGGCATCTATGACCACAGACAGAGCAACCCAAATGACCATCAACAGATAAGAACTGGTTAATCCACACCTCACAATACTATACAGCCCTAAAAAAGAATTATGAAAAGTACTGATGCATACTGTAAGAAGAGAGTATTTTATGCTAAATAAAAGAAGCCAGAAGGGGAAAATAGTGTATACTGTATATTTCTATTTGCAGAAAAGTCTAGAGAAGTCTAATATTCTTTTAAAAATATGGAAATGAAGATAGCCGTACTGGTAAATTTATATCAAAGATTTTCAACTTATATGTTTGTTACTTTAGTTAATCTCTTATAGGATACACTGTGGTCTTCTGGTGTGGGTATAGAATATGTACTAGCCCAATCATGATGGCTAGCGTATTCATCACCTCAGAACTTCAAACAACTTCCCTCTATCTCCTTTGTAATAAGCAATAGCTTATTACATCGTCCTCCTGTGCTGTAAAGTTCTAGACCTCATTCCTCCTGCTTAAATATATATTGTGCCCATTAACCAGATTGTCTATCTTCTCTCTCCATTATCTTCCCCTGCTCCTGGGAACCAGTATTTTTGCCCCACTCTTCTTCTAGAAGCAAGATCATTAGAGATCAATTTGCCTAGCGTCCATACATGGGGAAGGGTATATGGTACTTATTTTCTGTGCCTGGACTATTTCACTTAACATAATGTCCTCTCACCCATGAATGTTGCCACAAATAATGGGTATCTATGCTTTTTATGGGAGAATAGTATGTTCTTGTGTGCAGATTCTTTGTTCTCAGTTAATTGCAATTGAACCCTATAAATCTACCCTATTTGTTGTTTCTAAATAAAGCTACAAATAAAAAAGCATAAATGGATAGGTGTATAAATAGTTCAACAAATCAAGAATTAATGTAAAAAATTACAATTGACAAATGAGGAGTAAGTGACTAATGAATAAGTTAGGATGGATGGTGAATGAGTAGATTGATGAATGGGTGGATGGATGGATGGATGGATGGACAGATGGATGCATGGATGGATGGGCAATGCAGAGAATGAACATCCATCAGAGCAGAGGTATTCCCCCACCATTGGGATAGGTCCTGAGAATAGCCCTGGAATTTTAGAGAGTACCTGAACATGAGACCAAATCTTCTCTGCGTCCCTGGATCTTAATTCCCTTTGTGCAGGTTCCTGTGTTAGCCCTACCCCCATCCCAGGGATGCTGCTAGCACATGGTTAAACATTCTTGTGGCTCTGAAATCTATACCACCTATAAATCACACAAAGAGTGGGACAGAACTGTCTCACCTCTGCAGATCCTCCAGGGAGTTGGTGAGACATGGGTGTGAACATCTGAACATCTTGTGAAGAGCCCAACTCTCCCAGTCTTCTCCAGGACTATATGGAGCACCAGAGCAGTGCAATTCCACTCAATCTAGGATTGGTTGAATGAGCAAAGAGAAGACTCCAGAGGGAGAGGAGAACCATATGGTAGGGAGACAGCCAATTGGAGGGCACTGTGGGTGCAGGAGGAACAAGAAGGAGATGGAGGAGGAGTTATAACCAGAGCACAGTAGAAAGAAAGTTGTACAGCAGTGGTAGATGGGATGGAGTAACAGTTCAGCAGAAGGGACCTTTCTGGAATGCAATGAAGAAGGCTCACTTCCAAAAGTCCACATGGGATGAGTTCCAAGTGTCACCTAGAAGCATCTGCCAGGGGTGGAATGCATGGAGCTTCACCTCTCCTAGCCATATGCACTCAGTGTGGAGGCACTCTGGGGGCGAGCGAGGGGCAATGCAGCCTCCCTGGAAACTTAATGCAGGTTCGTGGATACCATACTTTCATTCGAGGACAAACCAAGAAGAGAAATTCCCAAGAAGGACCGAAATCCAGAAAACTTCATCCAGCACTTCCAGCTTATCCCCAGGATCCAAGAAACTGTATGCACCAGGCTGCCCCGTCCTGGGTCGGGGTTAGAAGCTTTATGCAGCTTCCAGGTCTCCTTGTCAGTTTGTGTGGAGAAGGAATTCTGAATGCATGGCCTAACTGGAGTCAGGGAGTTAGTACTGGAAAGCCTCTGAGGTTTCCCTACCTGAGCCCCAGGGACTCCCTGGGGTCCAGCTATTCTGAGGTAAGGCTAGGATTCACCACTGCTTCGGCACTCCCAACCCCCAGGGACAGTCCAGCCTCAGGCTGACTCATGGAGTCCATGTACTGCCTCTAGGCCCTTGCACGAGGGGCCTGCAGCTAGAGCTTGAGGAAGACAAAGCGTGGTTTGTGAAGCATAGAGCTAGGAAGGCTCTTGACTTTGGATTCATGCTTTCTAGGGCTGAAATATCAGGCGCTTCACAGTTTACTTAACCTATACAGGCCTGATGTGGCAGAGCCTACTTATGTCGTGGAGATAAACTCAATTATATAGTTGGATGCCTCTCATCACTCTGCAGACCCTCAGGCATTGAGGAGGGGAAAGACTGTGGTGTAGGAAATAGTCTTCCTATGAAGGGGATACTACCAAGCTGGATACCCACCCTACACACGATGCTGAGAGCTTACAGGATCCCAAGCCTGTATTAAGCACTTACTGGTGGTGATGAGGATGAAAGGCATGTGCCCTAGACCTTGGTAACCTCATGTGACGCAGGCAGAGTGGTCACTAGCCTGGACTGACAAGTGCAATCACCTGTCTCTGCAACTTGCTCACTGTGTGACCTCAAATACCTTCCTTAGCCCCTCTGTGATCATTCCATGTCCATTAAGAAGTCCCCAATAACAATAACTAGTCAATTAAATTACTAAGAGAATTGACTTAATGGAGGCTTAGGAATGTGACAAAGGCAAATGCAGTGTATGGATGCTGGAGTGGGTAACGTACAGGGTCAGTGAGAGCACAGAACAGGGAGAATCCAATGGCAGGGGTCAGCCATGTGCAAAGAAAGTGAGTGTGTGGATAATTGAGCAGAGAGAAGAGACAGAGAGCGAGACTGGGATGAGTGTTTCTAGGCAGAAGGCACGGCATCGGCAAGATGCAGATGGAGCACAGTGAATCTAGGAACTGTAGGAAGAGAGTCAAGGAGTGTACTCGGCTTCTCGCTTTTGCACCTGGATCAGGAGTACTCAACCAGGAATTCAGGCTGAGTCATCCATTTTGGACAAGACCCAGTGGCCAGGAGAAGCTCTTTCTCAGAGCTTAGGTAGAACTGACGCTGAGGACCAAGCCGACACCAGAGGCAGGGAAATTGAGACTCTCTGCTCCTTCCCCAAGGCATTCCCAGGCTGTTCCATGTTCTGACCCCTTCACTGGAAACTTTCTACCTCCCAGGCAGGTCCCCTTGGGAAGTACTCAAATGTGCAACTTTTTATAGTTCACATTCATTCTGCCGGGAAATCCGGCCCTGGGCTGCAGCAGTGCCCAGTCATGAATCACAATGTCCACAGCGTGGAGAAAATGCAGCCAGTTGGGTAGCGATGGGTGGGGCCCCGGGCTCTTGAGCCACAGAGAGATTTTTCAATTTTATTAAAATCGATAGGAGTTTTATTACAGTATAAATGAAATGAGAGCTCCTCGCTCCTGGGATA
This sequence comes from Mus musculus, assembly GCF_000001635.26. Lineage (NCBI taxonomy): Eukaryota > Metazoa > Chordata > Mammalia > Rodentia > Muridae > Mus > Mus musculus. Next base: position 71,871,648 of record NC_000077.6, read on the forward strand.
ACAATTCACATCAGTCTCCCAGCTGGTGTGAGGGCCCCACCCACAGGGCAAGAATCTGGATTCATGCACCCAGGGTGGAAACTGGCCCCTTGGGATAAAGGGAGAAGAGCCAAAGAAACATAAGTGCCAGAACTTTGCAACAAAGTGTCATGTGTCACATGTGCCCCTCCCCCTTTATGCTCTGCTGGGTCTCCAGGACCCTACACAAGCCATTAAAGGTAGTGGATGGCATCTCTGTGGAAACAGGGATGGAGGGAGTTGGAACATTAAGTTGACTCAGCGCTGAGGCTGTCCTTCTGAAGTGGGACCACCCAGCTGGAAGCCCTGTGCAAACAGGAGTGCTGTCTACCTGCTCCTGGGTTATTTCCGCATCTGCCGCTATCATTCAGAACAATGGGTCTCTGGGTCCTATTCGCAGACTTCCAGAGGAGGGAAAGGAAGCAGAAACTGGAGGATCTGGGGCAGAGAAGACAATCACTAAGTGCGAGAGAGAAGTCGGAGTGAAGGAACAGCGCACACAAGCCACGCTCTTGTGCACACTGCACGTTCATGCTCATGTTAGACACACACTTGAGCAACTCTGAAACTGATAAGCTTGGGGAGGGTCTGTGAGCTGTGGAGCTCAGGCTGCCTGCAGGCATGGATGGAGTGGGTGAAGCTCTAGTCAAATCTAGGTAGCCTGACACTCAGATCTGCCTGACTCAGCAGGGTAGCTGCTAGCATGGTGTTCCCAACACGCCCCTGCCCCTGCCCCTGCCCCTGCCCCTGCCCCTGGCCCACTGGCCCACTGGCCCCCTGGCCCCCTGGCCCCCTGGGCCCCTGGCCCCCTGGCCCTACCTGAGATCTGGTACCAGTAATAAGCAAAGTACCCTGGATCCCACTGAGACAAACTGTTCTCATCTCTCTGTCCCCACCCTTGTCCTTGTCTGCAGAGGCACACATTTTCTCTCTGCTGTACTTGTGTGCATAATTTGGCACTCAGGGATTTTTTTTCCCGTCCAGTTAACAATGCATAAGAAACATTTTGCATGTTTTCACACAGCTTTTATAATCAAATTTAATAGATACAAAAATACAGCACAAGTGAGCTATAGTTTCTTCAACAGCCCCTTACCATCAAGTTACAGGTTACTGCCAAACTTTTCTTATTGAATAATGACTGTGAAACACTATCAAAGGAGCAGTGTCTGCCTTTCCAAAATTGAACTACAGGGAACGAAGGACAGAGATGTCTTTAGACTCTTCTTAACCAATGCTTAACCTTTCTTCCACCTCTGAGCATGACTGAGTTTGTGTCCCCACTCCTTCTCACTCTACACTCCATTCCTGCCACAGGGCTGGTGACTGAATTTGTGGAGGAGGCTAGTTCAACAAATATCAAACTGAATAATCATTGCTGTTGCTCTGATTAGCAGAGAGGCTAAACGCTCGTGCAGGTGCTCAACAGCACATGGGTCCACACAGGTGAGTAGTCTCTGTAATGCATTCCCCACTTATCTATTGAGCCATAATAATTTTCCTTGCAGGCATTTTAATAAGGCAAGACAGTTATTAGCACTTTGTGTATCAAAGTTTTTCCTTCTAGAGTTTTCTCATGCTCCTGCTGTGTGTACGTGTGTGTGTGTGTGTACGTGTGTGTGTGTGTGTGGTATGTATGGTGTGTGTGTGTGTGTGTGTGTGTGTGTGTGTGTGTACGTAGTGTGTATGGTGTGTGTGGTATGTGTGTGTGATATGTATAGTGTGTGGTATGTGTGTGTGGTATGTATGGTGTGTAGTATGTGTATGTAGTGTGTATGGTGTGTCTGTGTGTGGTATGTGTGTGTGTGTGTGTGTGTGTTATGTATGGTGTATGTGGTGTGTATGTATATGGTGTGTGTGTGTGTGTGTGTGTGTGTGTGTGTGTGCACGCGCACGCATGCGCGAGAGTGTGTGTTTTCCTGTAACACACCAGTTTTGTTTTTGTTCTTGGCAATATCCATCAATCAGTTCCTTGGTGGATTCATTCTTTCTTCAAAGCCAAGAGCAGTCTTTCTTGACAAAGATAATACATATTTCATTTGCTGCCAAGTTCTCTGTTTTTAAGACTAAATTTAGCTCTTTAATCCATCTGTAGTTTTATTTTCATAGGAGGGGGTTCTAAACTAAAATTCTTCAATTCCATCCACTTTCCAGCATTATTCATTTTTTATTATCTTTAGATTATGATTTTAGATAATATTGCCATGTTTCGTGGGTTATGCTTTGCCACACCGTCTTGTTTCTCAGCCCTGTCTCTGAACCTCTTCTCTCCTTTTGTCTCTAGAAGCAAGTGTGTAGAAGAGCCCTGGTGCTATTGATCAGAGCAGGCAGTGTTAACTCACAGAATTAACCTGAGGCAGGAGACATTCTCACACTACCAAGCGTGTTGGTCTTGGGATATATTGCAGCTCTTCCTCTGTCCACATCCCAGCAGGGCTTGTAATGTTCTTTATAAAGGTCAGGCATATATTATATTTATTCCTAAGCATGTTAGATCATTTGCTTCTTTTACAAATGGTTGTTTTTTATTCTATTTGCTAGCTGCTGGTGGTTTTTAGGAGGACCATTGATTCTCCTGTATGCAGTTTGTATCCATCTTCTGCCTCAGACTCTTTGGTTTGTAAATTTCCCGACCCATTGTATTCTCTGCCCATATAAATGCTGTCTTGTCTTCTCATCCCTTCCCATTTGTGTTGCCTGGCCTTGCTGGAATAACTGCAATGTCTGAGTACAACCTGTTACACCTTAGGTCTCTCTCTCAGAGCTCTATAAGGAGCTGGCCAGTGTGCTGAACTAGGTTAACCTCTTCACTTCTGATTTTAATCTTACTTGCATTTTTCAGGCTCACAATCTCATTAAAAATAGGTATTTTTACTAGACCACTGAAGAATGCTTTAATTCTTATGTCATCATTAAAGAAAAAATAAGTCCAGGGATTGGAGAATCTTAATGTATTCACCCAGCATGCGGGAAGCCCTGGGTTCTGTCCACATGCAACCAAAAAGAGTGAAATTTAATCTTATTTATAGAGTCCTTATTGATGATTTATTTTCATTTATTTTTTAAGTATGGGAGGGATGGGTATGGGTATGTGCACATGAGTGCAGGTACACACAGAGTCCAGAAGAGGGCACCAGATCCCCAGAAGCTGAAGTTACACATGGTTGTGAATCACATAGCAGGGGTGCTAGAAACTGAACACCAGTGTTCTGGAAGAACTAAGGTCTTAACCCCTGAGCCATCCAGCTGCTGGAGTCCTTATTAAGATGATTTTAACACTTTTTTTTATTCATTTATTTCCTGAATCCTTTGTGGAATGCATGTTGTATGGATAATAAAATTCTTACCCAGGAACAGAGTTAGAGTCACAACTCCGGTGTTCCCAGTCCCTACCTTGTTACATGTAGAAGATATTATTCGGGAAAATGTGTTTAATTTCCAGGGATATATCATGGCTTCTCGTTGTGTAATCACTGCACAGAAAAAGGGTAGTTTGAAAGAATTGTTCCCGTCTTTAACTCTTTCTGAGCACCCTGGTTTCTATGGCAGCGCTAATGGAGACAGAACCCCACTGTAGTGGCTATTCCTGGTTGTCAACTTGACAATATTTGGAATGAACTACAATCCGGAATTGGAAGGCTCACCAGTGACCCTTATCTGGAGGCTTGGAGATCCTTATCTGGATCTTGGTTTGAAGATCTTGAGCCATAGTGGCTATGGATTCCAGAAGATTGAATCTCCGAGTTAAGGAACACACCTTTAATCTGGCTATGCCTTTCATCTGGGATTAAAGGTGTGGTGGAACACACCTTTAATCTGGGCTACACCTTTTGCTGGAGACAATATAAGGACATTGGAAGAAGGGAGTCTAGCTCTTGCTCCTGCTCCTTCGCCTGCTTGCTACGTGAGACTGAGTAACTGCTAGATCCTTGGACTTCCATTCACAGCTGCGACTGAACAATTGTTGGGAATTGGGCTGCCGACTGTAAGTCATCAATAAATTCCTTTACTATCTAGAGACTATCCATAAGTTCTGTGACTCTAGAGAACCCTGACTAATACAGAAGTTGGTACCAGGAGTGGTTCTAGAGTAACAGAAGTACAAGGATGAATCTTTTAAAATACTGGAATTGGCTTGTTGATCCACCAGCACTTTCAAATATTGAAACCTCTCCAGATTCTCTCCCTCCTGGGAGCTCAGAGAATTTTGAAGACCCATGGTTGAAACTATATTCCGAACTTAAAGAAGCTAATGCCCTTGATTTTCTTAATGAATTAGGTGATTCAGTGCACAAAGCTTTCTACAAGATGGGGAAAAAATCGAAAAATGATTTTACTGGCTGGCTGCTCTTAGTATCTGTGGAAAAAATGATGAATGAAAGGAAGGAGTTGTGTGATAAAATCGAAAGGCTCCAGACACAAGTAAACGATCTAAAAGTTGCTAAGTGTGTCCTTGAGGAGAATCTTCTCTCTTGTAGCAATAGAGCTCAAGTTGCAGAAAATCAAACAGAAACTCTCATTGTAAGGTTGGCTGAACTACAGAGAAAATTCAAGTCTCAGCCTCAGAGTGTGTCGACAGTTAAAGTAAGGGCTCTAATTGGCAAAGAATGGGATCCTACAACATGGGACGGGGATGTGTGGGAAGACCATGTTGAAGCTGAGAATTTTGAATCCTCAGATTCTCAAGGGTTTGCCCCACCTGAGGAAGTAGTACCCTCAGCCCCACCTCTTGAAATAATGCCTTCCCCACATGAGGAAATTAATTTTGCAGAGTCTGCTCACGGCCCACCAATAGTTTCTTCTAGACCTGTAACCAGACTCAAAGCAAAACAGGCTCCTAGAGGGGAGGTAGAAAGTATAGTCCATGAGGAAATTCGCTACACTACTAAGGAGCTTAATGAGTTTGCTAATTCATTCAAGCAGAAACCTGGTGAATATGTGTGGGAATGGATTTTAAGGGTGTGGGATAAGGGTGGAAGGAACATAAAACTAGAGCAGGCTGAGTTTATTGACATGGGTCCTCTGAGTAGAGATTCTAGGTTTAATACGGAAGCTCGCATAGTTAAAAAAGGTGTCAAAAGTTTGTTTGAATGGTTGGCTGAGGTGTTTATCAAAAGATGGCCTACTGGAAATGACTTGGAGATGCCTGATATTCCGTGGCTTAGTGTTGATGAAGGGATTTTAAGACTTAGGGAAATTGCAATGCTAGAGTGGATATATTGTGTAAAGCATAATTGTCCACAATGGGAAGGTCCAGAAGATATGCCTTTCACCAGCTCTATAAGACGCAAATTGGTGAGAGGGGCACCAGCACATTTGAAGGGTTTTGTTCTTTCCCTTTTCCTTGTGCCAGATCTTAGCATTGGAGATGCTTCTGCTCAATTAGATGAATTAAATTCACTGGGTTTAGTTGGATCCCGAGGTAACAAGGGCCAGGTGGCAGCATTGAATCGCCGGAGACAAGGTGATCCTAGTTATTATAATGGACAGCGTAGACAAAAGAATGTTTATAATAACATACCCAGTAATGGTCAGCACAGGAGAGGTGAAATTTATAATGGCATGACTCGCTTGGACCTTTGGTACTGGCTAATCAATCATGGTGTTTCCAGGAATGAAATACATAGGAAGCCTACTGCATATTTGTTTGATCTGTATAAGCAGAAAAATTCTCAAACAAATGAAAGAAAGGCTACATTAGATCGTGGTAAACAGCAATCTCGGCCAGTGAGTCAATTTCCAGACTTGAGACAGTTTGCAGATCCGGAACCCCTTGAATGAAGGGGTGGCCAGGTTCCTCTGAGGAAGGATCTTGATAAGACACTCAAAGGTTTTGCTGTTACCCTTTCTCCAGTTCTTCCCCAGAGGGACCTATGGCCTTTTACAAGGGTAACTGTACACTGGGGAAAAGGAAATAATCAGACTTTTCGGGGTCTGCTGGATACTGGTTCTGAGTTGACACTGATCCCAGGGGATCCCAAGAAACATTGTGGCCCTCCAGTTAAAGTAGGGGCTTATGGAGGGCAGGTGATTAATGGAGTTTTGACTGATGTCCGACTCACAGTAGGTCCAGTAGGTCCCCGGACACATCCTGTGGTGATTTCCCCAGTTCCAGAATGTATAATTGGGATAGATATACTCAGAAATTGGCAGAATTCTCATATTGGTTCCCTGAACTGTAGAGTGAGGGCTATTATGGTTGGAAAGGCCAAATGGAAGCCTTTAGAGTTGCCTTTGCCAAAGAAAATAGTGAATCAAAAACAGTATCGTATTCCTGGAGGAATTGCAGAAATTACTGCCACTATCAAGGACTTGAAAGATGCAGGGGTGGTGGTTCCCACCACATCTCCATTTAACTCTCCTATCTGGCCAGTGCAGAAAACAGATGGATCATGGAGAATGACAGTTGATTACCGAAAACTAAATCAGGTAGTAACTCCAATTGCAGCTGCTGTACCAGATGTAGTTTCCTTACTTGAGCAAATTAACACATCTCCTGGCACCTGGTATGCGGCTATTGATCTGGCAAATGCCTTCTTCTCAGTACCTGTCCATAAGGACCACCAGAAGCAATTTGCTTTCAGTTGGCAAGGCCAACAGTATACCTTCACAGTTTTGCCTCAAGGATATATTAACTCTCCTGCCCTGTGTCATAATTTAGTTAGAAGGGATCTTGATCGTTTGGATCTTCCACAAAATATCACATTGGTGCACTATATTGATGACATTATGCTGATTGGACCAAGTGAGCAGGAAGTAGCAACCACTTTGGACTCATTGGTAACACATATGCGTATCAGAGGATGGGAAATAAATCCAACCAAAATTCAAGGACCATCTACCTCAGTGAAATTCTTAGGAGTCCAGTGGTGTGGGGCATGCAGAGATATTCCTTCTAAGGTGAAAGATAAGTTATTGCACCTGGCCCCTCCTACAACCAAGAAAGAAGCACAACGTTTAGTGGGTCTATTTGGATTCTGGAGACAACACATCCCTCACTTGGGTGTGTTACTTAGGCCTATTTACCAAGTGACTCGGAAAGCTGCTAGCTTTGTGTGGGGCCTGGAACAGGAGAAGGCCCTTCAACAGGTCCAGGCTGCTGTGCAGGCTGCTCTACCACTTGGACCATATGACCCAGCAGATCCGATGGTACTTGAGGTGTCTGTGGCTGATAGAGATGCTGTTTGGAGCCTCTGGCAGGCCCCTGTAGGTGAATCACAGAAAAGGCCTTTGGGATTTTGGAGCAAAGCTCTACCATCATCTGCAGACAACTATTCTCCCTTTGAAAAACAGCTCTTGGCCTGCTATTGGGCCTTAGTGGAAACTGAACGTTTGACAATAGGACACCAAGTTACTATGCGACCTGAACTACCCATCATGAGCTGGGTACTATCAGACCCTGCAAGTCATAAAGTGGGACGCGCACAGCAGCAGTCTATTATCAAATGGAAGTGGTATATACGTGATCGGGCCAGAGCAGGTCCTGAAGGCACAAGCAAGTTACATGAAGAAGTTGCTCAAATGCCTATGGTTTCTACTCCTGTTACAATGCAATCTGCTGCCAAGCATGCACCTATAGCCTCATGGGGTGTTCCCTATGATCAACTGACCGAAGAGGAGAAGACTAGAGCCTGGTTTACTGATGGCTCTGCACGTTATGCAGGCACCACCCAGAAGTGGACAGCTGCAGCATTACAACCCCTTTCTGGGACAACCTTGAAAGACACAGGTGAAGGGAAATCTTCACAGTGGGCAGAACTTCGGGCAGTACACATGGTATTACAGTTTGTTTGCAAGAAGAAATGGCCAGATGTACGATTATACACTGACTCATGGGCTGTAGCCAATGGATTGGCTGGATGGTCAGGGACTTGGAAAGATCACAATTGGAAAATTGGTGAGAAAGACATCTGGGGAAGAAGTATGTGGATAGATCTCTCCAAATGGGCAAAGGATGTGAAGATATTTGTGTCCCATGTAAATGCTCACCAAAAGGTGACTTCAGCTGAGGAGGAGTTCAATAATCAAGTGGATAAGATGACCCGTTCTGTGGACAATCAGCCTCTCTCCCCAGCCATCCCTGTCATTGCTCAATGGGCACATGAACAAAGTGGCCATGGTGGTCGAGATGGAGGTTATGCTTGGGCTCAGCAACATGGGCTTCCACTCACCAAGGCTGACCTGGCTACAGCTGCTGCTGATTGCCAGATCTGCCAACAGCAGAAACCAACACTGAGCCCCAGATATGGCACCATTCCTCGAGGTGACCAGCCAGCAACCTGGTGGCAGGTTGACTACATTGGACCACTTCCTTCGTGGAAAGGACAGTGTTTTGTTCTTACTGGAGTAGATACTTATTCTGGTTATGGATTTGCCTTTCCTGCACGTAATGCCTCTGCTAAAACCACCATTCACGGACTGACAGAATGCCTCATCTATCGTCATGGTATTCCACACAGTATTGCTTCTGACCAAGGAACTCATTTCACAGCCAGAGAAGTACGACAGTGGGCTCACGATCATGGAATTCACTGGTCTTACCACATTCCCCATCATCCTGAAGCAGCTGGGCTGATAGAAAGATGGAATGGCCTTTTGAAGACGCAGTTACAGCGCCAATTAGGTGGTAACAGCTTGGAAGGCTGGGGCAGAGTTCTTCAGAAGGCAGTATATGCTTTGAATCAGCGCTCGATATATGGTACAGTTTCACCCATAGCCAGGATTCATGGGTCCAGGAATCAAGGGGTGGAAAACGGAATAGTTCCACTTACTATCACTCCTAGTGACCCTCTAGGAAAATTTTTGCTTCCTGTCCCCATAACTCTAGGTTCTGCTGGCTTAGAAGTTTTGGCTCCAGAGAGGGGAGTGCTCCTACCAGGAGCTACAACAAACATTTCATTGAACTGGAAGCTCAGACTTCCCCCTGGTCATTTTGGGCTTCTAATGCCCTTAAACCAACAGGCTAAAAAAGGAATAACAGTGTTAGGAGGGGTGATAGATCCAGATTACCATGGGGAAATTGGATTACCTCTTCACAATGGTGGTAAGCAAGATTATGTCTGGAGTGCAGGAGATCCCTTAGGGCGTCTCTTAGTACTACCATGTCCTGTGATTAAAGTCAATGGGAAACTACAACAGCCTAATCCAAGCAGGATGACAAAGGACGCAGACCCATCAGGAATGAAGGTATGGGTCAATCCTCCAGGAAAAGAGCCAAGACCTGCTGAGGTGCTGGCTGAAGGTGAAGGAAATACAGAATGGGTAGTAGAGGAAGGTAGTTATAAATACCAATTAAGGCCACGTAACCAGTTGCAGAAACGAGGATTATAAAGTAATATGAATGCCCATTGTAAATTTACTAATGCGTTTGCGATTGTACGAGGGATAGTTATATCATGTTAGGCATATTTACAACCTTGTTATTGTTTCATGTGAACATGAGATATTATTTGTGTCAAGTTGACAAGGGGTGGATTGTAGTGGCTATTCCTGGTTGTCAACTTGACAATATTTGGAATGAACTACAATCCGGAATTGGAAGGCTCACCAGTGACCCTTATCTGGAGGCTTGGAGATCCTTATCTGGATCTTGGTTTGAAGATCTTGAGCCATAGTGGCTATGGATTCCAGAAGATTGAATCTCCGAGTTAAGGAACACACCTTTAATCTGGCTATGCCTTTCATCTGGGATTAAAGGTGTGGTGGAACACACCTTTAATCTGGGCTACACCTTTTGCTGGAGACAATATAAGGACATTGGAAGAAGGGAGTCTAGCTCTTGCTCCTGCTCCTTCGCCTGCTTGCTACGTGAGACTGAGTAACTGCTAGATCCTTGGACTTCCATTCACAGCTGCGACTGAACAATTGTTGGGAATTGGGCTGCCGACTGTAAGTCATCAATAAATTCCTTTACTATCTAGAGACTATCCATAAGTTCTGTGACTCTAGAGAACCCTGACTAATACACCCACCTTAGTTTCTATGGCAGCGCTAATGGAGGCAAGACCCCAGCATCTACAGCAGCAACTCTAAAATTTTAAAAACCTATAATGACCCAAAGATTACCCAAAAGTGGATGAAAGAACACGTTTAAAGAAATAGATACTTTTGACTCAGAGTTAACTTAGACACAAATGTACACTAAAGATTAAATTGTCAGAGTCATTTTCACCTTGAGCTCTTGCTGGAAGGGGCCATCACTCATGCAGCACTCTTGTCTGGCTACCCTGTCTGCCCTGCCATCCTCCCACTGCTCCTATACCACCTTCATCCTCCTCCAGGCAGCTGCAGTGCTCTGTCCCCTGAGCTCATTCTCCTCTATCTTCTCTCTGCTGAATTGTGGTAGGTTTTTATTCTGCTCCAATTAGCCAGAACAGTGACTTCCTCATGAGAATCCAGGCTGATTCCCCTCCCCTCCATCCAGCTTCTTGTGAGCATCCCTAGGAGGCAAGCCACCTCCCATCCACCATTCTCTGGGCCACAGGTGTCAGATATGCAAGCACTTCACTTCATTTTAATGTGAAGGCTGTAAGGCAGGTAGACAGGGGTTCTATACACATCCACACTCAACGAGGGTGAATTATCTGAAACTCAAACTGTTAGAAAATGACCAGGTGCCGGGTGTGATGGCGCACGCCTTTAATCCTAGCACTTGGGAGGCAGAGGCAGGTGAATTTCTGAGTTCGAGGCCAGCCTGGTCTACATAGTGAGTTCCAGGACAGCCAGGGCTACACAGAGAAACCCTATCTTAAAAAAGAAAGAAAGAAGGAAAGAAAGGAAGGAAGGAAGGAAGGAAGGAAGGAAGGAAGGAAGGAAGAAAATGACCAGGCTACTATTCCAAACTAAACTCCTGCATGATTCCAAATCCTGTGTTCTCAACACCACACTATACAGCCTCTCTATGAGATAATCTCTATCTATCTGTCTGCCTGTCTGTCTGTCTGTCTCTGTGTGTCTGTGTGTCAGTGTGTCTCTTTATCTCTGTCTCTCTCTCTCCTTTTGAGATTGAAATGGAGAAATCAAACATCTCCAAGAAATCAATTGGAGTAAAGTAAGTGTTGGTTTAATCTACGACTTCCAAGGATGTGGAATTTTGCTAGAAGGACTCCCTCCTTGTCCCAGTATCTTAAGTCTCACAAAGAAAATTGAACCTTTTAACCTTTTGGTGCTCCAACTGCTGAGCAGAGCTATGGGAGGTTGGACAGATGAGGGACAATCAGGGGACTCCTCCGCTTGCCAATAAGGTGAGCTTGAGTTCCACCGATGGAAGCCCTTAGCTTTGGACATTTGTGACTCCCTGAAATGCTCAGGGGAATCCAGGAGTTTGTTCCAATGACTGGGGATAAGAGGAAACGGTTCTGGGTCCCACTCTGTTCCAGACACTCAAATATAGACGGCTGTCAGGGATCATGAGGCTCATCCTGACAGGGAAGAGGCAGCTAGAAAGAAGAGGGAACCCCTTACCTCATACTGAATCAAGAGGAGGAGGTGTTGACCACCCCAGAGGCTTTGCAAATGGAGCTGAGCTAGACTAGAGTGAAGGATTCCCCTTGGAGTAGGGTAGTTGAAAAGGCTCAGAAGGTTTTAAACAAGACAGCTGGGGATAGCCAGTGATTCCTGTGTCTCCTACCTAGACATGGGGACACAATATGGGGGTTGTAGCAAGAAAAGTTGGATCCTAAAGGGAGCTGGTTTATAACACATTAGTACAGAACTGTTAACTTCTCTGAGGGATGTTTATGCTCAAAAGAGAGAACTGAGCAGCACAAGTTCACTGCTAGCTACTAGCAGGTTTAGGAAGGGAACCAGCACTCGGCCCCAGGCCCCAGGCCCCAGGCCCCAGGCCCCAGGCCCCAGGCCCCAGGCCCCAGGCCCCAGGCTTCAGGCCTCAGGCCTCAGGCTTCAGGCTTCAGGCTTCAGGCTTCAGGCTTCAGGCTGTAGGGCCCAAGTCCCAGGCCCCAGGATACCAGCCCACTCTTTCCATCACCAGTGAACAGAACAGCTATGTCCTGCTGCTCTTCTGGTAGACTCACAGGACTCAGGATTCTAAGCTGGTCACCCTGGAGACTCAAATTCATCATCCTGACATGTATATCACCCAGGAGTTCAAAGGAAGGGGTCAAATAGGATAGAGCCAATGGAGACTAACTAAAATATGCAAAACCTGCATGATCCTGGCTCTCTGAAGATTTCACCATTGAAGTGTGCTAATTGTATTTTATGCAAACACCTCACTCTTTGCTCAAAACCTTATTTTAGCCACCACCACATCGCTCATTCTTTCTTGCAATAAAACTTATAAAGGATGTATACACTGGATATCTTTGCTCACTCTTCACCTTTCGAGCCTTCTGGCTGGCCCCTGTCATACTACCCTGAATCTCCTTCACCCTGGACCCAGCATCTCCAGCTGCCCATAACTTGCCCTCTGCTTTTCTTCACTGGACTATGGCCAGAGTCCTTCCTTTTCTCCAGGCCCTGGGATCTTCCGATCCAAAGCAGCAGAACACCAGGCCCAGGACATCTCCCAGAGGCCCCAGTCACTCCTGCATGTCTGACCATCCTCCCTTCCTTGGTCCGATCACCTCTGAAAATCACTTCCAGTAGATTCTGGTCACAGAATTTGAAGGCCACAGAATTAGGTCCCATCAAAGCTGAGTATCCACTGAAGGGAGGGGTTTCGAAGAAGGTGGCATGGAGCCTACAGAAATGGAGGCCAGTCAGATTAGACACTCCCAGATTAGACAACCTCCTTGGTTGACAATATAAAGGTGAATTAAATTCCTTAAAAGCAGCCGGATGGGGTGGCGCACGCCTTTAATCCCAGTACTCAGGAGGCTGAGGCAAGCAAATTTCTGAGTTCAAGGCCAGCCTGGTCTACAGAGTGAGTTCCAGGACAGCCAGGACTATACAGAGAAACCCTGTCTCAAAAAAACAAAAGAAAAATTCCTTAAAAGCTCTCATCCCACATGAAACTAAAGAATTGATGCTCTCCCCACATGTGCCATAGGAAGGCACAGGCCCTGAGACCAATAGGGCAGGCATGTACTTAAGGACACCTCAGGAGGACTAGATCTCCTGCTTCTGGACCCTAGTCCTGCCAGGGATTCACCCATGACTCTTTCCTCCCTAGACTCATTTGCAAACAAGAGCACAGAGATGCCAAGGGCAGAGAGGTGGACTGTAGACAGGCTCCTACTTCTCTCCAGAGAAGAGCCTCAAGGGCATGTTCCAAGCTTCCTGATTCTCGCATGCTCCACATCCTCACTTCATTCATGCATTACTCCTTATAATTAATGAGCAAACATTCTTTGCAAAACAATGTTTAAACACTTTAGGATTAATTTAATCAAATATTTAATTGCCCCATAATTAATCATCTGAGCTTAATGAATTGAGCCTCTGTCGTCGGGAGTTGGGTTTGCCCAGTGACTTCTGAAAATAAATACATCACGGGGCTTTTCAGAACTAGGCTTTCTTGTTCCATGTGCAGAAGCCTGGGAAAGGGCACCCTTTCCCGGGGGCACCGCCTGGAACCAATGCTCTGAGTTGATTAAGGGACAGATTTCTGGACCAATCACTCCACAGGTAATGGGAGGTGGGCGGGTACAGGGCAAGTGGGGGAAGATGGTCCTGCTGCCCCAGCTGTGCCGTGTGCAATCTCAGCATCTGTGTCAGTGAAATGTCAGTCCCCCTGAGCTCTGCAGAGGTTCCAACAAGACCTCAATAGGGGCAACTCTTCAAGGAACTTCAGCTCAAGGAATGTTACAGAAGAAAGGGCATGTAAGGGGTAGAGAGAGGGAGGGTGCTGCGGAGCGTTATCTTCAGAAGTTGACATGGATGTTAAGAGCAGCAGTTTTGTATATAGTCCACAGTATAGAGTATCTGTATAAGACTGGGCTCAGCATTCCATCATGGGGAAAGAGCACTAATAATCCCTACCTACTATAGGTAGTTAATGGTGCTGGGACTCATGTTTCTCGGTAGTGTGGCCTCTGGCAAGTTGCGCTCGCTTAAGTAAATAATCCCCTGTGTTCATGCAGACAACCTTAATCAAATACAGTGGGCCACAAAAAAACAAAAAAACAAAAAAAGACAAAATTATAGGAGGATTTGGTGGAATAAAAAAATAGTTCAGTGGGAAGGAGAAGGAAACAGATAATGAGGAAGAGTATAATCAAGGTGGTGTGTGTGTGTGTGTGTGTTTTTGACTAGTTTTTTATGTTTGTTTTATCAACTTAACATAGAAGGGTCATTGGAAAGATGAACCTTCAATTGAAAAACTGCCTTCATCAGATTGACTTGTAGGCAATACGTGGGCCATTTTCTTGAATGATTAGTATGGGAGGGCTCAGCCCACTGTGGGTGGTGTCATTCCTGAGCAGGTGGTCCTGGGGTCTATAAGGAAACAGGCTAAGTAAGTGATGAGGAGCAAGCCAGTAAATAGTGTTCCTCAATGACCTCTGCTTTTGTGCCTGCCTCCTGCTTCCTGCCCTGTTTGAGTTCTCACCCCACTTTCCCTCAAAGATGGACCATCATCGGAGCCTGTAAGCCAACTCAACCCTTTCCCCCACCAAGTTGCTTTTGATCATGACATTTATCGCAGTACACAAAACAAATGAAGAATATAATATATATGAAAATGTGGCAGAATAAATTAAATTTTAACAATATAAATAACTAAGAGGGTGATGAGGCTTTCTGATTGCCAAGTGCTATGTACAAAGGGAGTTGCTTGAAGCCCTTCTATGCTCTCCTCATAGTCCGTGGAGCATAAACGCAGTTTGCAAGATGACCCAGACCAGTAGGCTCTGTTCATAGCCTGCTGCAGTACAAGATGCTATGGCCCCATCAGCAAAGCCTCTGGTGAACTAACCACTGAACCCTTGCCCATGCTGAGACCTGAAAAACTCGCAGCCAGGCTGGCAGGTGACTGGGAGCCCCAACAGTGGAGTTCTTGTGAATACTCCATAGTCCTATCCTTTCCTAGGATGCTCTGGAGAAGGTCAGGGCATCTGAGCTGCCACGGATGCTTCACAAGAAACCAGGGCAGATGAGGTCCCTGAGGAGAGAGATCTAATAATAGCAAACACTCAGTAAGCTCTCAGTAGATGTGCAGGCCCCAGCCCCAGACGTGACTCGTGGTCATGCATTGAATCCTTATGGTAAGCCCTGAGGGTGAGCAGCATTCGCTGGGCTGGATAGTGGCCTTCATTACTTCTCACCTGTCTGGCAAATGAGGAAATGGAGAGTCAGAGGGCTTGGAAGATGCTCAGAACAGTAAGAGACAGAGCCAAAATCTGAACTAAAGCAGCCTGGCTCCAGGCCAAGTTCTCAAACCTGTGCATCCAGTCTTCTGGGAGAAATGAAGACTGTGATAGTGCCAGATGAGATGAGCCACCAACTAGGGGACACTTGCAGACAGCAGACAGACAGACAGACAGACAGACAGACAGACAGACAGACAGTGTACGTACCTACTGTCAAGAGATACTGAACTAACCTCTTCCCAAGAGATGGGAGTGTTCACCCAATGGAGAATGAGTTAGCCCAACTCACTCTGTGGACTGCCTATGCCTCTGGGCCAATAAAAGAATCAGAGGCCAGTTTCCTGACCCCCAAGTATGGCTTTCCTCTAAGCACATGGCACCCAGGCTCTCTGGAGAGCCATCTGTTAGAAGGAAATTAGCCCCAGACAGACATAACCTCTGACCCTGACATCTCTGCCTTCGGCTACATTTGGAGCCAAGGATTGATTAACTCCAGCCTGGCTTAGGAGCTGTGAGGCTGAGGGCTTCCCCCTGGAGTTATTTATGCCAGCCCATTAGCTCAGGAAAGGCAGGATTCATAGAGTCATCGTGGCCTGGGAACTCAGTGAAATTAATATCACAGTGACTAAAATACACACGGAGCCTCTGCCACCTTCGCTTAATCAGGGATGAAGGAGAGTTCCGATCAGAGTGGGAGGTTCCTCTTCTCACACGCGTCTTGAATCCTTCCCCTCTCCCCATCCATATGGCTTCTGTCATCTCAGTAAAGTACACTACTGCCTGCCACACTCCCTGACACTGTCCTCTCAGCCTCTAGACACACCCCATCCAAGCACCTTCCATGAAGTTTCAGCAGCTGGCATGGTGCATTAAAGTGCAAAGTTAGCTTTCCGAGCAGGTGTGAGGGTTTGTATATGCTTGGCTCAGGGAGTGGCACGATTAGGAGATGCGGTCCTGTTGGAGTAGGTGTATCACTGTGGGCTTAAGACCCTCAGCCTAGCTGCCTGGAAGTCAGTCTTCCACTAGCTGCCTTCAGATGAAGACGTAGAGCTCTCAGCTCCTCCTGTACCATGCCTGCCTAGATGCTGTCCTGCTCCCACCTTGATGATAATGGACTGAACCTCTGAACCTGTAAGCCAGCCCCAATTAAATGTTGTCATTATAATAGTTGCCTTGGCCATGGTATCTGTTCACAGCAGTAAACCCTAACTAAAAGAGTAGGTCAATGACTCCTTTCAGGTGGCCCTTTAAGAATTCGTGTCTGGGGGTGGTTGGAGAGATGGGTCTGAGGTAAAAAAAACAAAAACAAACAAACAAAAAAAAACCAATGCATTGCTCTTACAGAGGACCACGTTTGGTTCCCAGCACCCACATTGGGCAATTCACAATTGTGTGCTACTCTAGCTTCAAGGGGATCCAACTCTCCGATTGTCATGGGCACTGCACTCATGTGTGCAAGCCTAATAAGAACAGAGACTGCCAGTGTGCTCCAGTGCTGCCCTGCATCCATATCTGCAGTCCATGCTGCAGTTTTAAGTATGAGAACATGTTAATTGTGCTAAATTAACAGGCTTCACTTCAGTGTTTCCATCCATGCAGACATTGTGCATTGATCACATACACCCAGCCCTTTACCCTCTCCTCTGTCTTCTCCCAGCCCCATTCAAAGGCCCCATTGGTTCCTCTTCTACTTCCCCAGCTGCTTTTGAAACTCCTTGAGAGAAAGTGTCTTAGTTAAGGTTTTTACTGCTGTGACAAAACACCATGACCAAGAGAAACTTGAAGAGGAAAGAGTTTATTTCCTTTTACACTTCTCAGGTCACACGCCATCACTGAGGGAAGTTGGACCAGGAACTCAAGGCAGGAAGGCAGGAATTGAAACAGAGGCCATGAAGGAGCCTTCCTCACTGACTTGCTCCTCCTGGCTTGCTCAACTTGCTTTCTTCTTCCCTCCCTTTCTCTCTCTCTCTCTCTCTCTCTCTCTCTCTCTCTCTCTCTCTCTTCCTTCCTTCCACTCTTCCTTCCTTTCTTTCTTTTATTAACTTTTTATTGATTCTTTGTAATTTCACCCCATCTCACTCATTTCCCTGACCCTCCATATCCATCCTCTACTCTTGTAACTTCTCCCCCAAAATAAAACAAAAAATAAAAATAAAAATATCTCACAATGGAAAAGAGTGTCATGTGGTATACTCTTTTGCCCAAACATCTTTACTTGCAAATGTCCGTTGCAATGAGTCATTGGTCTGGTTCGAGGCCTAGAGTTCTGCTACACCATCAATACTGGATCTTCACTGGGAATCCTCTTGGATATCCTGAGTTGCCCTGTGTCATGGAGATCCTGCAGCTTTGCTTTTGTAGGACCTGCCCCTTGAGCAGTTCATACATGTTGGATTGGGCCAGATCAAAGCCCTGGCTCTGGGCCTGGGTGGTAGCTGAGTCGGTCGGCCTGCCAGCTCTCCTACCAGCAGCAGCCAGTGAGAGACAGGACTAGCTCTCCCATGTTCACACCATTGGGGCCAGCTCTCCCACACCCAGACCACCAGGGCTGGGTCTCCAATACTGCCCTGGTGAGAAGCAGGTCCATCTCACCCTAGTGCTGCAGTGGGCAAGGGGCAGGGCTAGCTCTCTGCAGCCCCCAGGCATCAACATGGCTCCAGGCAGCAGCCCAGACTAGGGGCATCCTCTGGAGGTAAGACGGGCCACAGACATCAATACAGACCCCACTGCTGCAGGGCCACAGACATAACCTTCAGAGGGAGCACAGACCAGGACATTACCACAGCCTCAGAGGGCAGGGCAGGCTATTTACATCAGGCAGTTCCTCTCAAACCTAGAGTCTCCAGCTCCACCTCTCTTTATAGTTCACAAACTCTTCTGCTTCTCTTTCTCTCCCATCTCTCCACCACACACTTACTCCTTGTAGTGGCTCCCAGGGGCTCTGAGTATCTCCTGCCCCACCAGCGCTAGGTGGCCTCTTGAGGTCTCAGCTTGCTTTCTTATACCACCCAGGGCCATATGCCCAGGGCTGGCACTGCCCTTCCAATAGGCTAGGCCCTTCCACATCAATCATTAAGTAAGAAAATGCCCTACAGGCTTGCCTACAGGCAATCTTGATAGAGGCATTTTCTCAATTAAGATTCCCACTTCCTGGTTTATGTCAAGCTGACCCAAACGGATGAGGACAGTAAGGCTTTGAGACTGCTTTGCTGAGGGCTCACATAACAACACAGCATACACTGGGTGACCTAGACAAACATACCTGTCTCACAGCTCTATAGGTGCGAAGTCGGAAGTGGAAGTGCCAGTGTCGGGAGCTACTCCTGAGGGCTGAGACTGAGGGATTTGTTTTGAGCCTCTCTTTGCTGACCTCCTTATGTCTCATTTAATTTTAATTTTGCATTTAATTTTTTGTCTGCGCATATATCTATGTACCACATGCATGTCTAGTACCCACAACGGCCAGAAGAAATCATTATATCCCCTGGAAGTGGAGTTACAGATGGTTGTGAGCCTCCATGTGGATACTAGAAATTGAACCTGGCTTTCTAGAAGAGTAGCCAGTGCTCTTAACTTCTATGTCATCTCTCCAGCTCCCTCTTTAAATATCTTCCCATTATCCTTCCACACTATATAATGTTGTGTCCCAATTTTCCCTTCATATGGAGTCTCCAGTCATACTGTACACTGTCTATCTGTCCATCCTCTATCCCTCATTTTAACTTGAGGGTTAAGATCCTGTCTCCAAATATTGTCACCATCTGAGGTGCTCGCAAATACAGTTCCAACATATTTTAGGGAGGATAACAGGTTTTGACTTCCATTTTTGGTTGTGTTCCTTGCAAAGACCTTTAATGAAGAGGGATGATGGCCAGGATGGGATCAAGCCAGTTGGTCATCACACATCAAAATGGCACTGAAGCCTTAAGCCTTGTTATCCATCAAGGAACAAGGAGCTTTGGACTATACAGCTTTGGGCTGGCAGGTATGAGAGTTCTCCACCTCAAGTTCAGCTCTGAAAGGCTGTACATCAGCTTCTCTGGGACCTGCATTACCCATACTAAGTCCACTCACCCATTTACTCCTTTGTTTAGCAATCCTGACATAGCAGGCCTAGTGGGGGGGGTCCTGGCAGTGAGCCAGGAATGGACTCTGTTTTGAAGGGGCTCTCATCCTAGCCATGCAGACAAATAGGAAAATAGAGAAATACAAGGGGGTATCAGAAGGATGGAGAAAGGGACACTTGAGGGTGGGGAGCAAGCACTATTGGTTGCCCAGCCCTTGTCCACACAAGATTCTTTTCTCATTGCCGTGCTAACTTTTCAGACTTCATGCTGCATGCTGTGAAGGGTCCTCACAATAAAAGGATAATCCAAGGAGTCAGAGACAGTCCAGCATGTCCTGGCACTGGACAGATGGGCACTGACTCTCATGGGAGAGGTGCTGTCTCCCTATCAGCAATCATGGTCCTGACATTTGGAGCAAAATGTCAATATACCAGATGCTCTGTGGGCTGCAGACCAGATTCCAGGGAAAAGAAGTAATGCAATCTCTAAACCAAAAAAAGGCTAGCTGTAGGCTGCCACTGAAAGTCAGCCCACTTTGTGACTTTGCAAATAAAGCTTTATTCAAAGAGTCCAGACCACTCCTTAGAAATCTGGTTACAGCTTCCTCTGCACCCATTAGCCAACAGTCACTAATTATGACTGAGATGATGTAGCCTGAAAACAGACATGATAGCATGATGTGCAAAGCTGATGTTACCATTCAGGACTCTATCCTGTGCCAAGGAAGCCTAGATGAGAAACCAATGGAGGTGTCCTGGCTGTGTTGTGGTCTGGTTCTTACTGCTGAGTGACTGTAATCACTTCCCATCTGAGTCTCAGCTTCCTTGTCTACATAGGGATAAGCAGAGCAGCCAGCCTGCTTTCTGTCAGGCCCGCGCTGCTCTGATTGTGTTGAAGCAGCTTGTTATCCTGTCAGAGGCTCCGTGACCCACAGGTGAGCTTTGTGGTCTTCAAGAGGCCTTGTAATTACTCTTGTAAGTCCCAGAGAGAAGTCACCAGAATTATTAGGGCAACTAAGGCCTCTGCAGGCTGAATCATTTCCCCAGATGGTGCCCTCTGCTATTAAGGTTAGCTTTGGACACAAGAACCAGGCATCATCAGCAACAAAACAGAGGGATGAAACATGGAAGCCAAAGACACTGCCAGGTAGGTTCAGAGCTCATCACCTAGACTTCCAATCACTTCATATCTGAGTGTTCAACACCACTCTGTCAGACGGAGGCTACAGGGAAGAAAGAGCAAGAGACTATGTTCTCTCTGTAGGTCTCTCATCATACTCAGACCACCTCGGTTGGGTTATCAGCCTGTGTGTGTGTGTGTGTGTGTGTGTGTGTGTGTGTGTGTGTGAAAGAGAGAGAGAGAGAGAGACAGAGACAGAGAGAGAGAGAGACAGAGAGAGACAGAGAGACAGAGACAGAGAGACAGAGAGAGACAGAGACAGAGTGACAAAGTCAGAGCATATGCAAATGTAGATGCGGGCAAACTCTGTGTGTGTGTGTGTGTGTGTGTGTGTGTGTGTGTGTGTGTGTGTGTATGTGTGTGTTTACCTTCACACCTCCACCTGGGGGCCTCAGGAGGACTAAATAAGATGATAAGTAACCATGTTCAATTGTGATACATAGAACATTGCCCAGATTATCATCAGGTCTGTGTCTTTACACTTGCCCAGAGTCACGCTATTGATCACATTCTTACTCAACCTGCCTCCTCTGTGAGAAGAAAACAGAACCCAGAGAAGTTTAGTGACTCTCCCCAGAACACACAGACTACAAAATGTAGAGATGGGACTCAAATCCAAAGTTTCCAATTCCACTTGCCAAGCACTCTCCTGCTTTGCCTGACACCCCTTTCACTTATTAACTGCTCTGTGTATCTTCCTTGTCCCAGGATGGATGACCATGGCACGCATTAAACCCATGCAGATGGAGAAATGAGCTACACATTTCTAACCCTCCTTCCTCCTTCCTCCTCCTTCCTGGAGAGAGCCTCCCTCCTGCTGCCTCCCCAGAGTCATGGCACCATTTGCACTGTCTCCCCACCTTTTGTTCACCTCAGCAACCCCAGCGATCTCCCAGAGTGCCTGGGTAGGAATTAGAATTGACTGAACTTGGAAGGAAGGGTGCCCGGATAAGGAGAGGCACAGTGCATGTTCCTGAAAAGTGGCAAACTCTTCAGAAAGGCTTTGGTAATGTAATGGGATATGGGTGCGTGAGGTCCTTTAAGAAGCAGCCTCTGGCCTCCTTGCTGTCTTAGGCTCCTCTGCTTCCTCTACACTGGCCAGGCACACCTATTTCCTGGAGTTGGAGAGAAAATAGAAGTTGAGTAACAAGGACACTTGGGAGCTGTGGGCAGGAGACACTAAGCACTTAAGACTCAGAGTGGTCAAGGCCATGTTGTTTGCAGCCAGGTGTCAGCCTGAGCTCCTAGAGGGGACCAGAGTCACAGTGAGTAGCAAGTGCTCAGAGGCAGAAGGAATCTGGAGGGAACCAGGGATCCTCACGTTCTTCTTAATCACACCTCTGTTCTACACCAAGGAGATTCAGAGAAGAGTAATGTGGAGTTCCCAGGTCTGAAGGGAAGGCGGAGACTCTGAAGTTACATGGTAGGAAAGTGCACCAGGCTGAAGGCGGAAAGGAGACCACTTCGTGTACGATCCTCACCTCCCAGGCACCGTCTCTGCAAAGGCATCTATAGTGTATATCAGCAAAGCGAGGTAAGAATTTTGGGGAAGGAGACAAGAAAAGGAAAAGGAAGGAATTTTTAAAAGCACAAAAAGGTAGAGAGATGGGGAGAAATGTAGAAGGTGGAGATCTGGGAGGGGTTGAAGGGGAAGCATAGTCAAACTATAGTGTATGAAAAGACTTCTAAATAAAGCATCTAGATTTAGGGGGAAATTAAGAGTTGTGTAACATGCATCTAGATTGTGGTCAGGTTAATGTAAGGAACTTCGGGTTCTCAGAAAATAATACCTCAATGAAAGAGAAGATATTCTACACAGTGCTGTAACATAGACAACTTACAGATGAAGAACTTAAAGAGCTATGGCCAGTACATAGCTCCTCTACATCACAAAGGAAGAGATAACTGTCAAGGTTAAGATGAGGCCATCCACACCTAGTACAGGAACTTAATGGTCAGTGTCACAGGAAAGATGCACTTAGCTTCATGAGGAGCCATGGATGCAGCTACTCACCTATTCATCTGCAAATGTCACAACCACAGTGACACCTGGGGATGTGGGGGGCTCTGTAACCCTCTCACACTTGCAATGGCTCTAAATGAGTGCCAACTTTTCACAGGATGACCTATCAGTATCTAATGGCATGTTCTGTCTTCATCTTACCTTTTGATCCCTGGCCAGTGGCCCTCTTAGATGGGCACCAGTCGCAAAGAAACCTGGGTTCCTAGCAGACAGATCCAGCTCTCACACTCAGAGTCGACCAAGGATGGGAAACAGATTTGATACTGGACATAAACTCTCCTTGGTTTGCCACTACTTTTCTGGATTCACATCCATCATTCCTGGTCTGGTCTCCTGTGTTAAGAGACCTGGTGCCTTCAGCTGTTTCATAGTTGTTGAACATTTAGAAGTACTTCTAATTCTGTCATTTCTTTTCATTTTTTTGAGACAGTGTCATATCATATAGGCCCTGGCCACCCTGCAACTCTTAATCTAGACTAAGCTGGACTTGAACTCATGGTGCCCTCTGTGCCTCTGTCTTCATGTTTTAGAGACTACAGTCATGAGCTACCACACATGGCTGTTTGGTGCTATTATGGACAGTGTGGTAGAAAGCATGGCTGTGCTAAAAATCTTCATTCACAGACACATTTATGATTGGAATAAATGTCCATGCAATGGACTGCTAAGTGAGACAATTGCAGGTCCAGACAAAGAATAGGAAAGAGGCTCAGTGTTGGTTGCTAGCCTTTGTTTTGGATAGACTCTCCAGGGTTCTATGAGGCAGCCACGTGGATGGGCGCTGCTGCCTGCTTCTGGATCCAGGCACTGCGCCTACTTCCTTTATCCCCGAAGCCCTGGGGACTACAGCCCATCCTTAAGCTCCTTCACCTCTCCCCTTCGCTTTTCATGCTCACACACCTTTGTTACTGCTCCCTCCATTCAGGCCCCTGAGATTAACCAGCTGGCATGGCTTCAGTTTTCCTGGCTGAACTCTGAACACAGACAAGTGCCAAGGTTTTGTGCAGGGGCACACCACGGTCAACTGTCTGACTGTGCTGGTAACTTTTGTGTTGCCGTGAATGGACGCCTGGCAGAAACAGCTTAAGGGAGGTATCTGAGTTACTGTTTTATTGCTGTGATGAAACACCATGATCAAGGCAACTATTAAATGGAAGCATTTAATTGAGGGCTTGCTTACGATTTCAGAGAGTTAGTCCGTTATCATCATGGCAGGGAGCATGGTTGCACACAGGCAGGCATGGTGCTGGCGAAGTAGCTGGGAGTTCTACATCCAGATCTGCCGGCACGAGGAGGAAGGAAAGAGGCTAAGTCTGTCACGGGCTTTTAAAAACCTCAAAGCCCACCCCCAAATGACACACTTCCTCCAACAAGGCCATACCTCCTAGTCCTCCCCAAAGAGTTCCACTAACTGAGGACCAAGCATTCAAATGTGTGAACCAAGGGCAGCCATTCTAACCCGAACTACCACAGGAGGAAAGGTTTATTTGGGGCTCCTGAGTCCAGAAAGATAGAGTGGTGAGAAGACAGGCGTTCAGGAGCATAAGGAAGAGGCTCGTTCCCATAGCTGCAGTCCAGGGTGTGGAGAAAGCAGGCTGGCACCAGGGCAGGTCTAGCTTTAAAGGCCCACCTCCAGTGACCTATTTTATTATGGAGATGGGGGTGTGTGTGTAATGGTTTTTTTTTTTCTTTGTTTTTTTTTTTTTGTCTGTTGGGCTTTTTATTTCATTTTGTTTGTTTTTTGTTTTGTTTTTTTTTTTTTGGTTTTATTTATTTATTTATTTATTTATTTATTTTTTGGAGACAGGGTCTCACTACGCAATCTTGTTTGGCTTAGAACTCACTATGTAGACCAGGCTAGCCTCAGTCTCATAGAGATCCAACTGAATGCTGGGATTAAAGGCAAGTGTCACCACGCCCACCTCTGGCAACCTACTCTTGCCAGCCAGACCCCACCTCTTCAAGACTCCACCACAACTTTCAAATTTTAGCGCTCAAAACCTGAGCCTGTGAGGTATGATCCAGATTCAAGACACGACACAGACTTAAGCCCATGGCGTTGGCCTCTGAATGGCGGGCAGGACCAGAAATGTGGACTAAGGAGCCCCATAGAGCAGTGACCTACATAAAGATGGTAACTGTGGGTGAGCAAAATGGCATGGCTTGAAGATGGTAAGGACAGAGTCAGAGATGTAGGCTGGATTTTTGTATTTTACTAACTGGGTGGTGATGCTGCCTGTAGTGGTTTGATTGAGAGTGGCTCCCATAGGCTCTTGTATTTGAGTGCTTAGTCAACAGGGACTGGAAATGTTTGAGAAGGATTAAAAGAATTAGGATGTTTGGGCTTGTTGGAAGGGTTGTGTCATTGGGGGCAGGCTTTGAAGTTTCAAAAGCCCACACCAAAACCAATCTCTCTGCCTCTGTCTCTGTCTCTCCCTCCCTCCCTCCCTCCCTCCTTCTCTCCATCTCTGTCCCTCTCTGTCTCTGTCTCTATCTCTCTCTGTCTTTCTCTCTCTGTCTCTGTCTCCCTCCCTCCTTCCCTCACTCTCTGTCCATCTCTGTCTCTGTCTCTCTCCCTCCCTCCTTCCCTCACTCTCTCTCCATCTCTCTCTGTGTCTCTCTGTCTCTGTCTCTGTCTCTCTCTCTGTCTCTCTCTCTCTCTCTCTCTCTCTCTCATTGCTGTTTGAAATGTAAAACTCTAAGCTACTATTGCAGCAATATGCCTGTCTGCTAAACACCATGCTACCCATAAACTAGCCCTCTGAAGCTGTAAGAAAGCTCTAAATTAAATGCTTTCTTTTTATAAGACTTGCCTTGATCATGGTGTCTAATCACAGATATAGAACATTAAGTCACTGTCATCTCCAAAATGCAAATGGTGGGATTTCCTTACCCAAGGAGTATGGAGAATAGGAGACCTCCCTCTCCTAAATACCTTTCTCCTCTGCTTCAGTTTCCAGGGCTATAGGGAGATGTCAACAGCCACATGACAGCACTCCAGGAAACGTCACAGTACTTCTCTCAAAAGAAGCAACAGAAAGTAGCTAGGCATGACACCCACGGTATTTCTGGAGCCCACTGAACACCTCTGATGCTCTGAGGACAGGAGTTCCAACACCAGCTAGCTCACTTACATGGCAGCTCACAGCAGAGAGCTGTGCCTAGTAGGTGTTGGACACAGGCTGGGTGTTTCATAAACATTCTCTCTGAGCTCCCAAACGTGAGTCAGCAACCCTAATTTAATTTTCAGTCATAACTGGTGGAAATTCACTTTAGTCTCTTACATGATTGGATCCTGTATTTGTGAAGGCCCATGCCTGGTGGGACCATTACATCATGTTGACAATATAAATTAGACTGATTAGGGGCTGACAACATCGTTAAGAATGATATACAATTTAGTAGCTGGCATTATTGCCTGTTAAATTTACACATGACAAACTGCCTTCTATCTTTGCCCAGTGATAGTTGGGCACCAACCCAAGTCACAGGAAATGCCATAGAGAGAACTATAGACCAATCATTAGTTGTCCCTGGGAGGTCACTCAGCCCTCCCAGTCCTATTGACAGACTGGCCTTGGGTGAAATGATGAAGGGGAGGAAGTATATCTTTCCACCCTTGGTACCCAAGGACATCTCTCAGCTCCCAGATCCCCAGCAGAGAAGTCATCCTAGCACGTGGGAAAACTCTAAAAGGCTGGCTTAACTACTTAATAGGTCAGTTAGTCTCTTTGAGCTTCAATTTCTCCTTCTAAAAAAAAAAGCTAATAAAAAGAAAGCAATTTTTTTGACCTTGCTGTGTTATGAGAGTTTTCTGCAACTGGATGAGCCAGTAAATAGGAAACACTGGGTGTCAGTCAACTCATCTCAAATCACAGCAACTGTGACAAATCTCTTCTGTTGGAACCTGAGAACTTATTTCCCCGAAGTCTGTAAGTCAGTTGAGCAGTGCCTGATCCAGGCAAAGCCGGCTGAGTTATCCTGCTGTAAGGCTAAGGCGTGGGCTAGAATGGGTTCTGTTCAGTCCTTTTGTATTTGTTCTTGAGCCTAGCCAGTATGGACAGGAAGCAGCTACTGGGGAAAAAAATAATTTTCTCAAAGTGATGGCCAAAGCACAAATGGGGAATCTCCACTGCACAGACCATTCTAGGGCATCATTCCCATCATGTCTGTTGATTTTGTAGTGCATCTGACCAAGCCCCATGTCTTAGTTAGGGTTTCCATTGTGAAGAGACACCATGACCAAGGCAACTCTTATAAAGCACATTTAATTGGTGCTAGCTTACAGGTTCAGAGGTCCAGTCCATTGTCATCAAGGCAGGAAGCATGGCACAGGAGCTGCTGAGAATTCTAGGTCTTGTTTCTAAGGCAAACAGGAGAAGACTGGCTTCCAAGAAGTTAGGAGGAGTGTCTTAAAGCCCACCCCCACATTGACAGACTTCCTGCAACAAGACCACACCTCCTAATAGTGCCTTTCCCTGGGCCATGCATATTCAACCACTACATCCTAGCCCAGAGGTAAGCAGAGAAACTTGCCTGAGGATGAAAAGAGAGTGGATAGTTTTAGCATTGGTCTGCTCTGTCACATATGGGCTATACATGTTTAACAAAGGATCATTTGTGGTGATGTCTTCAGCCTCACTAAGGGTTGAAAAGTCAAACTGCCTTTCCATCTCCTGTTTTCACTCCACACCATGTTGTTTGGTGGATGTTAATCAACCTGGAAGACCACTAACTTTCTGGATTAGCTGCCTGATTATAGTCATATCCAGTGGCACCCACACCAAAGGCACGTTGGGGCCTCTGATTCCTGTCTGTCTCATAGTCTTGCAAAGGAGACTGTCAAAGGGATTGTTCTGCCTTGTTTCTCATTTGTCTCCATCAACTTCCTGAGGCTGGAAATTACCTAATAACTACTGTGATGGCTTGAATATGTTGGGCCCACAGGAAGTGGCACTATTAGGTATGACCTTGTAAGAATAAGTACAGTCTTGTTGGAGGAAGTATGTCACTGTGTCACTGTGTGGGTAGACTCCTGGTGTTCAAGCTCTGCCCAGCTCAGAAGAAAGAGTCTCCGGTTGCTGCCTTTGGATCAAGATGTAGAACTCCCGTGGCTCCTTTTCCAGCACCATGTCTGTCTGCAGGCTGCCTTTCTTCCTACCATTATGATAATGGACTGAACATCTGAAACTGTAAGCCAGCCCCAATTAAATATTTTCCTTTATAAGAGTTGCCTTAGTCATGGTGTCTTTTCACAGCAATAGCAACCCTAAGACAACTACCAACCATGTTTGCACAAACCACTTGATTGGTAATCAAGTATCTTCATAGATGGAATCCATTCTGATTCTTTACCATTTCCTCATTCTACCAATAAGGAAACGGAGGCCCAGAGAGCTGCACACGGCTTTACCTAGGTTATATCAACCTGGATTGGGAAATCTGGGATTTTGACAATGAACTGCAGATTCTAGAGTTAGGCCTTCCCTCTCCCACTCTATGGATGGGCTTCTTGCTGACCAGGACCAAATCTTTCTCTCTTGTGGCTTTCCTTGGCTCCACAGCACTCCACTAATGTCACCCCAGCCCTGTGTGATGCTCTATCTACCACATCCACAATGCTTTCACTTCTTTGATTTATGTGAACAGAAATCACTCACTAAAATTTAATTTGGTAAATTTCCATCTTTGTAAGTAGCTAATTCAATGAAGGCGAGGCAGCGAGGCAGCAGTTACTCAAGCTATTTCCGTGCAGCCAGCCCTCCCGATTGCCAAGAAGGCTCAAGAGTCCTAGGCTGCTTTAAATCCATATCCCTTCATTATTATGTCAGGGAAAGTCATTATGTCACCGGAGAAAACACTTCCTGTCTGGAAAAATAAAAGGCCATCATGGGCCTCGGATTAGCATTCTCTGCCAGGGATTAGGCAGGAGCTCTTTCGGAGCACACTCGCTGTATTATGTGGCTTGATGATTACCTACCCACACTGACTGGTGACGACTATTTATCTAGCCCAGAGCAATACAGTGCAACAGACCCACCCTTATGCTCCACCACGGATCCCTTCTTAGGTTTCTGCCTGGAACTCAGCTCCCAGAATCCACTGGGACCTGGCACAGAGAAGGGGAACAGCTCTTGGCACTCGGAGACCACGCAGGAAATACTTCTGGGCTTTGTGTGGATGGTGAAAAGTTAAGAAGCCTCTGGAACAAAGACACTGGGCCATGTCTTAAAGAGTAGGACAAAATAGAGCTGGCCACATAAAATGATACCCTGGGATGTAAAACCTGTTTTGAAGCCTCAAGGTCAAGGTTCTGTCTTTGCACCACCGAATGGACACCATGAGGTGGGAGCAGAGAGGGTGGTGGTTAGTTTTTGAGGGGAACAGGCAAGAACACTTGTCCCAAAGAGTGAGTTTCCTAAGAGGTTGTAAGGCCTGTGTAGGACAGGCTTGATTTGAGAGTAACAACAAGAAGAAAGAACACATTCAGACAGCCATTACAGCAGGGGAATTTTCAGGGGATCCTAGAGCCCTAACTCAGTCTGGATTTGACCATCTTGCTTCTGCTAGTCTTGAGATGGCTGAATTGGGTCTCCATAGCCAAGGAGATGTTGAATGTAGGGGCCTGAAACTGGGGGCAACTGCAGAAGCTGAGTTTATCTGGGGAGCCACAAGTGGCTGTAGCATGCTTCTCTGCTTGGTACAGAAGCATGTGTCATAGATACAATGAAAGGGACTGGGTTGAGGAACACTCAGGCCTATTGCAGTCTGGAGGGCACAGAAGGCAGAGGAATCAGAGAGCCCTGCCAGGGAGCTGGAACACCAGGAGGTCTTAAGGATGCCAAATGGTTGTGAGTCACTGAGCTGAGAGTACAGTCCCTTCTAGGCACTTACTGAGGCTGAGGTCACAGAACAGAACATCAGTTCCAACATAAGGTGGCAGCTGGATGGCTGTCTGGAGAAAGCCTGCCAGCCACAGTTCTCACCTGTTGATAGGACTTAACAGTCTCATAAATTCTGATGCAGGTGTAGGGTGGGGCAAGTTTCTAAAAACAAATAGTCCTGAATCTGTGTCTTGGATGTGTGGTCTCTGAGAAAATGCCTTTGGACCTTTGTTTCCTTATCTATAAAATAAACCTGATTAAAATGTTCCTGCTCCTTAAGAGCTGGTGTGCTGATTAGACAAGGTCATGTCATCTGTGGACTCTAATTTACCCTCACTTACTGGGCCAGCCACTAATGGTGTATAGGGTCACAGGGTCTCCGAGTTAGAGAGTGACAAGAGCTGCTTTCTAAGACCTGCAGCTCTGACTCTAGCTTTGAAGTCACCAGCAAGCAGGAGTAAAGTCTGCCCCTCAATGTGAAGCCTAGTCTAGAGGGGCTGGCAGTGGTCCCACATGTGAACGGCCATCCTAAAAACAGATCCATACCAGGTTGTCAGGTCTTCATCCACTTTGTGCATTAGTGTCAGGACATAGCTGATAAGTGCCAACCTTCTACCTGTCCAGAACTCACTGACAACCCTTCCCTTGATAGCTGCCCCAGAGCCAGTGTTTACAGGTCTCCCTGAGACCTTGTTCTTGCCTCCTATGGTATGTCACAGTAGTGAGGTCTTATACTGGCTAGTTTTGTGTCAACTTGACACAAGCTGGAGTTATCACAGAGAAAGGAGCTTCAGGTGAGGAAATGCCTCCATGAGATCCAGCTCTAAGGCATTTTCTCAATTAGTGATTAAGGAGGGAGGTGCCTTGTGGGTGGTGCCATCCCCGAGCTGGTAGTCTTGGATTCTATAAGAAAGCAAGCTGAGCAAGCCAGGAGAAGCACGCTGGTAAGTAACGTCCATCCATGGCCTCTGCATCAGCTCCTGCTTCCTGACCTGCTTGAGTTCCAGTCCTAAGTTCTTTTGGTGATTAACAGCAATGTGGAAGTGTAAGCTGAATAAACCCTTTCCTCCCCAACTCGCTTCTTGGTCATGATGCTTTGTGCAAGAATACAAACCCTGACTAAGACAGGTTTCACCCTGAAGCTAATCCTACTAGGACTCCTCCTTAGCCAGTGGCTTCTAGACTTGATTTGTCTACCCTGCCCTACTATCTAGACATATTTAACTCTGCTTGATATAGACTGTGGTTAAGGAGCTCAAACAGAATTCATCCCAAATGCAATTCCTACACACCCTCTTCCCCACACACAGTTCTTCCCCAGTCTCCTGTGACGGCCATCCGTGAAGCTCCGCCAGCATGTCTAGATTTGTATCATCCGTGCCATCTGCTGTCCTTCCCTCCTTCCGGCATCCAGCCTACTGGAGCTTCCAACCACCCCAGCCTCCCAAATACAACCCACTGCTTACTTCTCTCAGCTCCCCGGTAACACCCTGGGCTAGGTGCTCTACAGCCCCAAGATGTCCTGATGGCTTTCAGGACTTCTTCAAACCCATTGCCTACCAAGTAGCCTGGGAAGCATTTTCAAAACACAAATCAGGTTGTATCTGAGGTCTTAAAAACCTTCTTCTTGGTGTGCGTAATTAAAAACAGAACAGAGCTGAGGCAGATGGCACAGGGTCGAAGTGTGAATAGGGTGTTGAGGGGAGCTTAAAGATGCATGGCTAGGAGCAGCAGAGAGCCAGTCAGAGCTGCAAATGGCAGCCTGACAGAGAATGTGTTGTTGTCACCTTAGAAGGGAGAAACTTGGCACGCTGACAGCTGAAGGGACACACCCGAGGGAGCAGGGTTTGAGGGATTTGTTTAACTAATAAGGTTTCTTAGAAGAGCTTGCATCTAATTTACTTTGTTCACTACAGGATTTCTGTCCAAATAAACTTATTTTTATCAGCTCCCTAGGAAAAGGGAACCAGAGGGGGGGGGGGAGGGAGAGAGAGAGAGAGAGAGAGAGAGAGAGAGAGAGAGAGAGAGAGAGAGAGAGAGAGAGAGAGGAGAGAGGCTTCGCCACTGTTACAAGTCCCTTCTGGATCTACCCTGGCCCAGCCCCCTGCAGCTGACATAGTTGTCAGCCATGCTCTGTGGCAGCTGAAGAGAGAGACACTGAGACACACAGTCTGATTGTTCTTGCTTGTCCTCCTCCTATTTCTGCCTCCTCTGCTTTCTTTCCTGAACATTCCATCCTACATCGAGCATAGGAATGCCCCACCCAGGGTGCTGGAGCTCTCACAGGGAAGCAGGACACCCATAGGGGAGGGACATTGTGAGGAATGTCAGTAGCTGAACAGTGTGGCATGGGCTAAAAGAAACAGACTGGCTGAGAAGGACTGGCTGTGGAGGACATCGGTGTGATGGAGAATTGGCCTGACCAGCTTCAGATCCCAAGACTAGGTTATGGGAGGAACCTGGTGTGAAGACCTCAGGTCCAAGTGAGATAAGAAGGCCTTTTTCCACATGATGAGGGGATGAACCTGTGTGAAGACCCCTAGCTCCAAGCAAGGTAAGAAGGCTTCTTTCCACATGGTGATGAGCTTGGGTGCCCAGTCCTAAGGAGAGCAAAAAACACAATACATAGGCTAGGGCAGTAGCATGACATGAGGGTTCAGAGTTCCTAAGAGACAATAGTAGAGACAAAACACAAGGCTGGTCACAGTGAGGTGACACGATCAAATAAACACAGAAGAGAACAGAAGCCAGACATTTCAGATTGAATTGTGTTCCCCCAAAACATGTGGTGATGCCTTCACCCCAAGATCCTTTTAATGTTGCCTTACATGGAAAGGAAGTTGTCTTCTGAGGACTGACACCTCATGTCAGCCAACCTTCCACACACAGGAATAACAGGAATGTGCCTCGAAGCTGAGGCATGCCAAAGTTCTGTAGTGACCTCTAGAAGCTAGGACCCAAGCACAGAATAAGACCTCATGCCAGCAGAAAGAACCCACCCTGATGGCAGCTTTGTGGTTATCTTGGACATCTTGCTTCCAGATCAATGAGAAAATAAGCTTCTGTTTTCAAAACTACTCAGTTTGTGTTGCTTTTTATTGGCAGCCCTGGAACACTAATGTCCAGGGGCATCAGTACAGAAGCAAGTTATGCACACCGAAAGGAAGAAATCTAGAATAAATAGATCTTGTGGAGTTGAGTTGTAATTGGATGTGTGCTGGTAATCCAATGGATTCCAGGAGTTAGAAAAATATAAAAAATAAATTGAAATGTAATATGAGGCAAGTTTCCTAACTCTATCTTCTGAGAAAGCCTAGAAGCAGAGATATTCCAACAGAGATAGATGTGTCTGGTGCCCTGATCGTAGCTACTCACTACCATACTCCACTAAAAGCTAAAAGTGTCCCTGAGGCAAATGATTGCTTCTAGACATAGAACTTATGCACAGTTAATCTAGAAAACCTTATGTCAGAAATTAAGGAGGTGAACAAAGGAAATGGTGACATGTCCCTGTGACATTGGGAAGCTCTACAAAGTTCCCACCCGTTACCTGTGAAACTATTCAAGTGCCACACTAAACAGTGACAGCGATGGATCACTCATGGAATAAAACTGGAAACATAGGTAGATACCAATAAGTGAATAAGTTAAAATGCAGAGAGGAATAAGATAATTATGCAATCTCAAACCCCCTTGTTGTAAAAATGCTTACTGATTAAAAAGGAAAAGAATAACATTGTAGTGAAGAAGTCTGGCAGAGCAAATCTTAATTAATTGATGAGTGCAAACATCTTGAGTAAGGGACAAATTGGAATCAAGTGTTGCTGGGTGGGATGGAGGAGAGGATGCAAGAGGGTGTACCGGTGGCTCTGTTCTATTCCTGCCTGTGATGTGTAAATGCGATCTAATCACGAGGAAGCCTCAGACAGCCTCAAAATAACTCCTGTGATCTTCAGAAGTGCCGAGGTCTCCAAAGTCAAGGGCAGGATGAGAATTGTTCCTGACTGAAAGATTCTAAAGGGACCTGGGAAGTAGGTCTGATGCATAACTGGGAAATAGATCCATATTTTTTTCTAGTAAAAGCCATTATTGGAACAACTAGAATGATTTGAATGAGTTCTGAAGACGCCACATGTCAATATAGCCTGTCAGCCTCCTGAGCATGGTACTGACTTATAACTAGTTAGGAAAACACACACCCTTCTCTGTGTGTGTGCGCGCCTGTGCACATGTGTGTATGTGTGTGCATGTGTCATTTGTGTGTTTGGGGGGAGTTGTG
Source organism: Mus musculus (assembly GCF_000001635.26). Taxonomy (NCBI): domain Eukaryota; kingdom Metazoa; phylum Chordata; class Mammalia; order Rodentia; family Muridae; genus Mus; species Mus musculus. Next base: position 71,905,367 of record NC_000077.6, read on the forward strand.
TCCATTCATATGTGGACATGCATGTGTGTAAAGACCAACCTCAGCTGTCTTTCTCAGTTAATCTTCACCTTATCTTTTGAGACAAAGCCTCTTTTTAAGCCTTAAACTCAACAATTCAACTAGACTTGGTGGCCACTAAGCCTGAGATCCTTCTTTCTCCCCTACACTGGATCACAGGCACATGGCTGCCTCGCCTAGCTTTTTATATGGGTTCTGGGGGGTGGGGTCAAACTCAGGTCCTCCTGCCTACGCGGCAAGCACTGTGATGATAGCCATCTCCCCAGCTCTTGTTTTATTTTTTGATCCAGTGATTCATATAGCCCAGGCTGGCCTCAGACTCACTATGATCTGAGGCTGGCCTTCAATTCCTGATGCCATCTTCCCAGAGTTAGGATTACAGGTATTTTCCACTATGAGTTCCTTGAGAATGTTCTTTGTTATAGAAAATATACATTGAAATCTCAAAGAACACCAGTCAGAACACAGGTCTCAGATGACTGAAGAAAATGGAGGGTGTGTGTGTGTGTGTGTGTGTGTGTGTGTGTGTGTGTGTGTGTACTTTCAAATTTTCTAGAATTTTTAGTACTACAAGAAATGAGTCTCACAAAGCTATCACAGGGCTTGGGTATTAGATGGAGAATCTGCACTTCGGATTGTCTCCTCAGTGGTGGTCCTGGCCATGGACCACATTCCCAAGTAGCAAGTCTACTCATTCTGGCTTTCTCTCTGCCTGAAGTCACCAGCTCATCCCATCACAGGTCCTTTCCTCAGGACCAACAACCTGGAATCTGTCCTCTTAGACACTAGTTCCTGCTGCCATCAGGTCTCGGGTGTCACATCCCTGACCACGCTCATCACCCTCCAGTCACCTCTTAATCTGCTTCATTTTTTTGCCATTTCTGTTCTCTATGACTTCTGTAAAAAAAAATTTCCACTTAAACTTAATGGGTCAAAACAATACCAATTCACTTTCTTACAGTGCTGATGTGTTAGAAGTCTAACACAGTCTCCCAGGGCCACACTTGGGGTCTTTGTGGGGCTCTGGTTTCTCTGGAGACTCTGGGATATGACTCAGCTCCTTTTTCCATTTTCAAGTGCAGAGGATGCTGTATAGCTTGGCCCACATAGCCTTCCTCCATCTTCTAAAGCATCAGTGAGATATCTCTCAGTGTGTGCCCTCTGGGGTCACATCTTCACCTCATAGACTTGTCTCCTGCCCTCTCCCACTTGTTCGTGCCCTTGTAACTAAACTGGATCCATCCAGATAACCCAGAATAATCACCCATCTCACCATTTATCACCCAATTGCATCCTTTTACAATATGATGGAGCATAGTCACAGAGGCTGGAGATCAGGATAATGACATCACCGGGACATCATTCATTGTTCATCTTACAATATTTCTTTTTATTTGCTAGCCTTTCAGAATGGAGGCATTACTGCTATCTAATTCAGCCACGCTCATTTCCTCTATCCGGCCTGAGTGAGCTGATTGTGAATGGACTTGGTGACATTTGTACTACAGTGTCATCGGATGAATGAGTTAAGCAATGTCCACAAAGTACATCTCACAAGGCTGAGTACATTGTGAAGTGTGGCCATCATCACACCCTGCCTTTCCCCACCACAAGTCTGAAGCCCAGGAAGGGCTGTATGACCTTTCTATCAGCAGGCCTCCAACCATTTGCCATTCCCCATCTTCCCCTTTTCTCTGGTGTTCGTGACAGTGAAGTCCCTTCCCCTGGCTTTTCTGAGATACCATAGCCTAAAAGGAATATGACAGAGCCAGTAGTTAGGCTCATTTCTCACCAATACCTGGGCAACATCAACCTCCTTACATGCACAGACATGTTCTCTCAGGTCTTCTCCCTGAGTAACTTGCTTTGAGTATGTCAAATTTTCTTTAGGTAACTGAAGAGAGGCATAGAGAGGAAGAACCTTTTCTGAAGCTCCAGAGAAGAACTCATTTAAAACAAAGACCTAGGAGCTGTTCATCAGAACTAACCCTACCACTATTACTACTACTACTACTACTACTACTACTACTACTACTACTACTACTACTACTAATTTTTCTCAAAACTTATTGTGAGTCTTGCCTACCTCTAAGGATATGGAGGCTAATAAAATTCAGAATATGCAATATAAGTACTCTGCATTGTTACTGTCTTACATTAAGTGGTTTTCTGAATTGCTTGGATTAGGTGGGTCTTACCACCTCTATTATTAACTGCCCCCTGGTCTTCAGTGGCTCAATACAGTCGTGGGTGTGGTGTCTTGGAACTATGTCAGAGCAACTGTGACCTCTACAGTTCCTGGGAATCTTGGTTTTCTCCCCCTTTTCTTCACTGAAACCTCTGCAAGTATTTATTTACAGCCCCCACTGCACCAAGGAAACTTAATGGTTTAGTCAAAGATGCTCCACAAGCCAGATGTAGCTCCAGGCTTGGGACACATTGCGGTAGTAAACAGAGATAGCGAATCTATTTCTGGCCACCTTGAGACTTACTTTGGGTTAGCAGTGAGATGTGGGTAGCAACTTCAGGCAGAGATATTTGAGTTCTCTAAATCCATTCTCTAGAATTCATCATTCATTTGGAGTAGTCATGTGTTTTGGTTTATTTTCCTTTTTTTGGGAAGTTGAGAGAGAGAATCCTTTGTGGATCCAGGTTTAGAATCTACTTTTTCCCATAGGTCTGTCCAGTTCAGGAGACCTCTGCTCCCCTCCAGCCAGATTCACTTTCCAGGAGACTGAGGAATTGATGACTTAAGAAGTTTAGAGATTGCTGAGCAATAGTTCAATTTCACACCTGGCTCCATGGGTGCTCAGGAATGAAAGGGAAAATGATAGATGCTAGCTTAGGCAGCAAAAAGGGAGATCTTTTCAGACCTGCCAGAAATGGGTGTGTATAGCCAGAGGTGTGAGGGAAAGCTATTATTTCTACCTCATATAAAGAACTCTTAAGTGTTCAAATGAATTGTAATCTTTGTAGGCTAAGATTTCCTATTGTGTGTTCTGGCACTTTAGAATGTAATGAGAAGCTTGCCTTCAAGAGATCTTAGACTCACGCTGAGCCCAAGAACTCTGGTTTCTGAGTGGGTGCGTGATTCCAAAAACATAATCAAAGCACATCAATGAAAGAGAACCTTCTTATCCTGGGTATAATAGGGGCTCAGGGTTTAGTCCATCTGTGCTTCAGAAATAATAATGTCTTTTTGTTCACAGAAAAATGCATGCTATCTCAGTCACAGTGTCCAATTCTAGAGGACCACCCTTCTGCACCAGTCCATGAATAACTGAACATATGCATACACTTCATTATCATCAGACTCTGAACGTCATCTTCCCAGCCACTTTTCCCAGTGCGTCATCCAAGGATCTTGAAGTGACATTCAAAATCTGAGAATGACACAGTCCCACGGCCCGTGGCAGTGGGAGGGCTACTATCCATGGTGCTGAAACAAGACTGGTCCTTCAGAGTCACTTCAGCTACGTCTGGGTTCACTTGCCTTCAGTGGATTACAGCGGACCACAAGGCACTATTTACTGAAGTCACGTGTTCTCTGGGCTTTTGTGTGGGCTCCTGATTGACTCTTCTAAGTCTCCAACTCCCTTTCAAGCCACTCTCCTGCTAGAATCTCATGCCTCAGCCACACAGCTCAACTTGTAATTTCTTCCACATACTAAATTTCTCTGTAATTCTGGGTCTTTATTTATGCTATTTCTTGAAATGTCAAAACACACCATCCTCCTCCTCCTCCTCCTCCTCCTCCTCATCCTCTTCATCATCCTCTTCATCATCATCGCCACTACTGCCACCACCACCATCACAATGACTACTTAATATAACTCCTACTAATCACCAATTTTTTTTCAGACTCAGCCTTTGTGTCACCTCCTCTGGGAAGGCTTCCACAATTACCCTTGAGTTGCTTTCTTTAGCTAAAAGTTTTTAAGCAAGTGAAATTAATTGTTTCAGTTCCCTGGGCTTCCTTATGCTCTACTCTCTGGTGTGGCTTCCTTTTTTCATTCTGTTCTTCTCTTGTACTGTCGGATTACCTTGGAAGCATGGGCCCTAGTAATATCACATCCTCTCTCCAGTGTAAGTGCAGCATCTGGCACACCACAGGTCCTGGGAACTAAATAGAATGGCTCCCCTAGAACCACAGTAACTGTCCCTGGGTGTTCTTCTGCCTCAGCTGTATGTTGTTCTCCAGAGAAGTAGAAATGTGGAAGAGAAGACAGTGAAGTAATTCCTCAAGCTATAAAGAGGATGGGTATTATAAGGAGGAAGAATGAGAAATTTCACTTTTATAAAATGTTTGGCCTGGAAATGAGGAATTGGGTTGTGAGTTAAAATAGAAAAGAGCCATAAAACAAAAAATAAAAAATACCCACAGTCCTTGCAGTTTTGAAAGTGTTCTTCTACCTATCTTCTGCTAACTGCACTTGACCTCTTGACAAAATGAACTCCACCTCTGTACGTACCCAACTCTTTCAAGCTGTACTCCCAACAATGGGAAATTGACTGATCCGCAGGTGTGGACTCTCCTTCACACCCCAAAGCCCAGTCTAACAGTCAGTCATCCCTGCCTCTAGAGGAATCTGTAATGAGCAAGATGATCTGGATTCTCCTAGGCCACCACCCTTTAACCTGGCCATTCAGTCTCTGTGTTAAGTCTCAATTGCTCTTTGGTTCCAATTCAGGTGAAGGAGAGAGGGCCTATTTGTTAGCCCTCCTCTAAAGAATTCCTGCAGGTGTTCCTTAGTTCAGTTGCTCATTCTATGAGCATTTATCAAGCACCTCAGTGCCAGGAAGAGTGAAGGTCCAAGACTGAGAATGCAACTGTGGGTTACAATGTGTCCCTGTCTTCAAGGATCTGGTAGACCAGTGAAAGAGAGCTAAGGCAAGGTGAATGACTAAAATTCAGTTTGAGGTGTTCTATAGACCATGAATAGCAAAGGGCAATGGGAATCAGAACTAATTGGGTTGATTCAGCCACAGGGACGCAGATAGGGCAAGCTGGGGATGCTCTGCCTGAGAGAAAGATGTTTGTTTCCAGTCTGAAAGCATACTTAGAGCATTTCCATCAACTAAGAGGGCAAAGACTTTTCCAAAGCGCAGAAGCTCAGATTTTAAGCATGCCATCCACATCATAATGAGAGCTTAACCAACACTCTGTGTAACTTCGCAGAGTGCAGAAAAAGTGAGATATGGGAAGAGATCGGCTGCAGAATGTTGTGTGACTAGATACAAGAATTCTTAAAAACCAAGGGATGATGTCTAGAATTTATCTTAGCAAGGGTTGCACAATGTGCAGAGGACCAGGACCAAAGAGGTTCTATCATGGATAGAGGTACCACCTTCTTAGGATCTGGCCTTGGACCCTAGTAATCAGACACTTGAGGTTTCTCTGAACTCCACCTGTATAGTGAAATAAAGAGAAATAAATAAAGGTCTGAGATAGCTGGACACTTTGTACAGTTATCCTGTTGACAGTGATTTTGTTAGGAGTATGTGACACAATTCGGACATTTGTGGTCATAATCTAGCATTTCATCAAAATGAAGATTGGCAATATAAGGGTTGTGAATACATCTTGGACCACAGAACACACTTTGGATGCTATATACACTCCTATTAGAGCTGAACATGACACCAGACCCATAAAGAAAGATGATGTCATTGGCTAAGAACATCATTTCTAAAGACATCAATTCTTATAGTGCAAACTAAAGCATGTCCACTTCAGATGACCTTGGAGACACAGTGTATGGTGGGGACTGCCAGCCCCCAGCTATGGCTTCTGATGCTGAATTCAAAGCAGAGGGAGAAATGAAGAGAAAGAGTTATGCAATACCTAACTACCTTGCTCACGCCCACAGGTCCCCACCACCAGTTCCCAGCACGAAAGTCAGCTCCGGACTGAGATAACTCCATTCCTTCTCCTCAGTCAATGAATGCGGGCTCCCTGGTTGGCTCAGGCCATCCCCGTTCATCTACTACTCATCCTTGAGCACGTCTTAAGGTCCAAGAAGGGTAAATATGACAAAGACCAAAAGAGTTCTGCTAGGTGGGTGTCATTATTTGAAGATGAAATGCTCCCCGCCCCCCAGCTGGTGGCACTGTTCAGGGGTTGTTCTATAGTGCTCAGGAGGTAGAAACCTTGGTGGAAGAGATGGGCCCCTGGAGGTAGGGGGTTGAGGGCTATTTATGGCCCAACCCTGCCTTAAATTTCATCCTCTGCTTCCTGATCAAGTCATCACATAAAGACTTCCAGCTCCTGCTCTCACTGCCAGTACCTTCCCTACCACAGGGGACTGACCCTGCCCTGAAACTGTGAGCAAACTGAACTTTTCCTCCTTTAAGTTGTTTCTGTCAGGTATTTTGTCACGGTATTTTGTAACACAAAAGTGACTCGCAGTAAAGCATGTGGAAATTGCAGTGAAGAGAGAGAGGCTGCAGTTGTGTAACAATTTTCTTCTGATTGGAGTATAGGAAATGAAACAGTCCATTCTTCAGAGAAGCTCATTAAGCAGGAAGTAAACAACTCAAAAACTTTAGGAAGTCCCTAAACCTGACCAGATCCACTAGGTCCCTCCCTCTCCAAGTATGCACAAACATACATAAGCTGTAAAGACTGCGGAGAAACATTCTCCAACGAGTTCAACCTCCTGAAAGAGGCTGCTCAGAGAAACCCATCCGCCTAGAAGAAACATTGATTTGCTGAGCTTCCTGGAGATTGTGCAGCATGGTATAGGTTTCTGTCTGTCATAAAATGTCACCCCTGCTAGAGTTACCTTTGGTGATTTGGCTATCTTTGAGTCATTTCTGCTCCTGTAACCCCTTGCCTGTACTCCTGAGACACCGGTAAAAATCATTGGCTCACCAAGTTGGACTTCATTGTTGTCCTTACTCTGATCTATCATCAGTTTTCTCTCTGGGGTGAATAAATGTTTGTTCATGTCTCTGCAAGTACCTTGTCACACAACAACAACATCCAGGGCATGCTTAATGGGACCTTTTGTCCTAGACCACTAAGGATTTTATTGACAGAGGAGATGGAGACAAGTGTAGAGTCAGCAAAATGGACATTAGTGTGAATTTCCTGGTGCCTCTAGCATATGGCTTGGCCATGTATATTTGTGTTACCAATTCATAAATCTTAAACAATGTTAGGGACAGAGTCACTTTGCTTTCCAACTGTTCATTAACACAGTACCAGCAGCAATGGCAGTGAGAGATGCACTCACTGTGGGACCTGAACTTACACTTTCTCCAGGAACCTACAACTGCCTCACCCATCAAACACATAAGCTGTGGAGGTACCTTGATAACCATGCAAGATGATGGAGGTTAAGCCACTTTGCATACCAGTTCAGGCTGGCTGTCATACTACCCGGATACCCGCTAGCTGCACAGGGACCAAGGCCAGACTTAACGGAAAGCCTCTCCACTTAGTCACTGTGACCATGACCACTTAGATAAAGTAGACACCAGGAGCCTGAGTCACGGGGTGTCATCACAGCCTGTTAATTAGTCCTTGGTTAACTAGATCCAGGAATATGCCTGCTTATCATCACTGGAAGTCTCCATCTAAGTGGGGAGGATTTCCAGGGACTCTGTTCTATAGTAGTGGTTAACCGAGGAAATCAGTTGCTGAATTCTATTATATGCTTTCCCTTCCATGGAACAGAAACAAGCTGTGCTCCGTGGGAAAATATTTCCAAATATTCTGACTGAGCAGAGGTATTTTAATGTAAAAATTCCTTTGAAACTTTACAATTCTCTCCATGTCAAGAGATACACTTGTCTTTGGTCTTGTTGCTGTGTAGATATTTCTCTTCTTTAATCTACTGATTGCTTTTGCTGCCTCCAAAACATATGAGTGAAGCCTTTGGACACCAACCACACCCCTGTGTGCACTTTGCAGACCCAAGGCTCAATCAAGGTCATCGTGGTCTCCACTACCATCACCATCATTCTGTGGACATCATCAGTACCAGGACATCCTCTAACCAAGCTGTTTCTCATCCTTCTAAGCATATTATCTCCAATGCTTCCAACCATCCTGTGTGGTGGATACTGGCTTGTCCATGTTACAGAAGCATTTAAATGCTTGCAATATTTAATGACTGCTTTGAGTGCATGGCTTGAGAGTAGCAACAGTTGCCCCTGTATATCATACATGGCACCCAACTCTGGTTTGCTCTACCTTCCATCTCTCTGAAACAACCTTTCCTTTGTATTTAGGGATCCATCACTGACCTCTCTGTGAATCTCTGAAAGGGTTTTAGTTCCCAAAGGATGGAACGTGGAGAGATGGCCAACGAGAGCTTCTGAGATTCTGTGAGGTTTCTTGGAGGAGGGAAATGTGGTTTTGCTCCACATTTGATGAGAGGAAGTGAGTTCTGATGGAAATTATTGCCTTGGACTCACACACAGCAAAGCATTAGGCTGAAAGGGGGGCTCAGAAAAGGACATATCAAAAGCTGGAAGGGTGCTGAGCCCTCCTGAGTGCAGTCACTGCCAAAGCCACATTGATCCCATGAAGCCACACAGTGACAGGCAAGAGTGGAGTCCCTGCCCCCTTTCTAAAGGCACAGAACAATCTCCATTAGCTGTTCCATCACATGCAACAAAAAATCCAACTGATCACTGCTGCTTCCAAACCTCAAGCTCAGCATTTGTGCCTTAGCTTCCTAGGAATGTTGTCACAAACTCTCAAAGTTCTGAACAGCAGTACAGACCCGAGTTCTGGGAATTGGGAGTCTTAAACAACAACAACAACAACAACAACAACAACAAAAACAGATGTTATTAAAGCTGTGTTCCTCCCGGGCACTGGAGGAGCTACCCATCTTCTTGTCTAAATGCTCCCTCTGTTCCTTGGCTTCTGTCTCCCTCCTCTAACTGCAAAGGCAGCAAGGACACATCCTCTGGATTTTCTCACCTGCCCACCCTTTCGTCTTCCTTCTCTTCCTCCTTTTTGTCCTTCCCTTCTCCTCCTTTCCTTCCTCCTCTCTTTCTCTCCATCTCCTACTTCCTTTACCCCCGCCTCCACGTTCTGCTTCTTCCATCACATCATCTTATTTGGACCCTCCTGCTTCCCTCTTATAAGGAGTTCATGATTTCCTGGGAGCCATCTGGAGAATACAGCACTATCTCCTCATGTTACAGACCTTGCTTTAATTACAGCATCAAAGGCCTTTTTGCTATGTAAGGCAACACATGCCCAGGCTCTGAGTGTTAAGCTGTGGACATCTTGAATGAAAGGCAGAAGTCTGCCTTCTTATAGGGCAATGCATCTTTCCCTGAGGGATGCACTGGGTCCTGCAGACCTGTAGATAGTCTTGGCTTCAATCGGTAGGCAGGGGTTTTTAGCCTCCTTCCTACACGAGGCTTCTAAGCAATGTCACTATCACAGAGGCCATCTGGTGCTGTTTGTGTCTCCTCAAACCTCAGAGAGTTCTCTGGCTCTGTCTTCCATGCAAGAAGAGATGAGGGCTTTGGCAGTCTCAGGGCACTCCTAGCTCTGCCCTCCCACTTCCTAAGACCATTTAGCCAACAGGCAGCAAGGGGCAGCCCAAGCAGCCCTTCATCTGCTCCTGGTATGAACGGCAGTTTCCAGAGAGCACTGTTTGCCGGGACCTAGCGGCAGGAGCACTAAAGGAATCCCCAGGCTGACATTTTCTAATTAAATCAGCACAAATTTAATTTGGATGTAATTTTTTAAACACGACCCATAAAAATATCCACAAGTACTGCTCTTCCGGGCCTCCTGGAGGGAAGACAGCCTGGGAGGCAGCGGGAAGGTCTACTCTGTAAGCTCATTTCCAGCAGATGCCTCAGACAATGAAAGGTTCAGGGTCTGAGCAGGCCCAGGACAGACATAAAATTGTGAGATCGTGGGTGGGAAAGGTCACCAGGAAAGGGCAAAGCTAAGAAATACCAGGATTCTCTCATTGACATTTCCCACAGACTGGGGGAGAGGCAGAACTGAAGGTCAGCCTGGGGTGAGCAAGGACTGGTTCACAGAGACCAAAGGTCTGTAAGCTGCTGCACAGAGTCCAAGGGGCCGGAGCCTTGAGCCCCAAGCCCCTTCAGCCATGCCAGCTGGGTCCTGCAAGGCTCCTCAACAACCTGAGCCTTAGACTGGGAATCCTTTCCTCTGCCTCACACATTCCACAGAGTAGTTTTACAGACAGATGCTCTGTGGGACCAGCCAGGGCTAGAACAGCTCGGATCACCTCCGGTGCATTATTATGTTAGTCTTTGTTGTCGCTGGTTTGGTTTGGTTTGGTTTGGTTTGGTTTGGTTTGGTTTGGTTTGGTTTGGTTTGGTTTGATTTTCATAGATATTGTCCTGCTTTCTACTGAGCATTTGCCCCACAGTGACAAAGTGCAGGGGCTCAGCAGTTGGTCTCAGATGTAAAGGAACTGAATTCAAGCCCTTAGCACTGGAGGAGTCCTGCACAAGATACCTAATTGGTACCTGCCTCAGTTTGCCCAACTTTCATCTGCCTTGCTTTTTCAATCTTTCAACTGAAGATGGCACAGGTGACGCCAGTCTACTAGGACTATGGTGAGGGGTGCCTATAAAATGCCTTGGTGTAAAACGAGCCCCCCCACCCCCACTACTGTCGTTACCACCACTCCTGCTAGCCTTTCCACCCTCATTCTTACTGACTCTGCTCCACATGCCAGATGCTGCCAGATGCTGACCAGCCCTTTTCAAGAATACTCACATGGACAATTGTGGCCTGTGCATTCCCCTGCGACTGGCTCTCCCCACCCACCTGATACTCCACCATGATTACAGAGGGAGGCTTCCAAGCTGTGGCTCCCTTGGCTTCTGCAGCATGGAGACCACACACCTCCAACCTCTGCAGAACTTGATCCAAATAGGTATCTTCAATGGGAAGCTATCTGCTGTGTTCCCCTCTGTCTCTCCCTGCCTTGACCTGCACCATGCTCAGTTTATGATCCTCCTGTTGCCTCCACACTCTGGTTAGTTCCAAGGGAGTTTTCAAATCACTTCCTCCATCTGCAGCCTCCCTTTCTCAGTGATCCCGTTAGAGATTTACTCTCCTGCCTGCAGGTGACTCCAGGTGCATCAGCTTCCCCCAGGACCCCACAGTCAGAAGTACCAAGCAGGATCAATGGCTGGAATCCCAGATGGAGCCCCCAGCCATCACCTGCATCCCTGAACCCAAACACAGACTTGCTGCTTCCTACTGAAGTGCAGCATCCTTTCTAGCTGCTCCTCGTGTGTACTCCATCACTTTCAATTTTGTTGAGAAGTTGTAAAGATACAGGGAAAATGAGTGACAGTATTCCTGTTTATCCATCTGAACTGAATGAAAGGCAGAAGTCTGCCTTCTTATAGGGCAATGCATCTTTCCCTGAGGGATGCATTGGGTACTGCAGGCCTCTAGATATTCTTGGCTTCAGTCAGTAGACAGGGGTTTTTAGCCCCCTTTCTACAGAGGCTTTTAAGCAATGCAACTATCACAGAGGCCATCTTAAAGTGACTTGCTGTGTGTGTGTGTGTGTGTGTATGTGTTTCGCGTATGAGATACCAATAATACCATGTTTGGTTCTTACATGCTTGTAAGATATTATATAAATATTTTGCATTTATAGCTGTCTTTCATTATTTGGAAATTTTATATATTTGTAAAGCGTTGTACACACAGAATCTTACAGCCAAATTCCAAGTGGCCCCCATGCTTCACTCCCAGAGCAGACCACTTTCTTCCTCAGAGAAGCCACCATCAGAAGTTGATCGTACACTTTCCCTGCTTGGGTTTTAAGCTTTCATGTGAACACAAAGCCCCCTGGGATGCTGTACTGCATTGCCTCTGTGCTGATTGTAGAAGAGGTAAAACATGCCCCCCAGGAAACTGCTTAGGGCAGCTTACTCTCAGCGATCATGGTGGCCCATCTGAGACTCATGCTCATGGCTGCATGAGCCCAACACACACCACCTCATTGCTTTTAATCTCACTCTGCGCATAGATTGGTTCACTCACCCTGGCCCCCACAAAGCTTGCAATTTAAGTTGTTTCCTAAGCATTTGCTTTATGATGGATGTGAGAACCCCGCCCACCTGGCAGGCTTCTCTAAGGTGGAAAGCCAGTCTGCGAATTGCTGAGTGTTGGGTCTGGCTGCAGCCACTGGAAGCTGCCAACTTGCTCTGGTTTTGCCCATGCTTAGACTACTTGCAAGGTTTAAATGTGCCCATTTCCCTGAGGCATAGTGAGTGTGCCCAGAAGTGGAGAAACGTAAGCTGAGACCAGTGAGCAGAATCGCTCAAGGTGCTGCAGTCAGTCAGTGGAGAAGCCAGCAAGGTTTGGTCTATGCTTGCACCCTCAGTTCTCTGGTAATGAGGAATAAATGCCCAGAAATATTTTTCCCTTGTGTTCAACCAAATTCAGACTCTAGATCCCAACCCCCTCCTTGACCTCTGTTTAAGCAGTCTTTGTCCAACATTGGGACACATTCTTAGTGGTTTACTGGGAAAGGAATAAAACTTAAAAGCTACTGGCTACTAACAAGCACCTTGCATCATCTTCAACATTAACAATGAAAGCCAGTTTTCCTATGCTGCGGACATCTCCATTCTTCTGGTCCTGTCACCCCAGGGAGAGAAATCTGATGTACCTTGACTGTTTTATATAACATAACATCCTGGAGAAATGAGACACTGTCAGCAGAAGGCATGAAGAAACTACAGGGATAAAAATTAGCCATAGATGAAGACAGTGATAGTCAAATAAATGGTGTTATTTTAAATTGGATTTTGTGGCAATTGCTGCAATATTGTCTCTCAGACTGTGAAGGTCACACACTCCAACACTGAAAACACTCAGCCCCCCCTCCCCCCATGCTAGAGAAATTAGCTTCCAAGGGCTGCCACTGCCTGGACAGCTCACAAGGCTGCTTTATCCAGTGGCATTTCTGACTGCAGACAGCGGGACCAACACAGCAACAGTGGATGGGATTCATAAGATGGACGAACTGGAGTGTAGAGAGGGTGCTTCAGTCCACTAGCCTTGCTCAGACCACAGGCAGGCTATGGATGGAACCAGAAAGGTTCAACCTGAGGAGGGAACAATAGACCCTAACCTGGTATCATAAGAGTTCATAGGTGATGAGCGATCCCAACAGTTATCACCTGTTCATTGTCTTTCTCTATCCATGGACTTTAAATGCCTTGAAGGCTACAACTTCATTGCATTTATCCTGATGTTTCACTGGTTAGGAAGGGCCTCACACGTAGGAGATACTCAACAAATGCAAGCTGTTGATTGCATGGATGACGTCTGTGCACAGCACCCTGAGACAAACCAGAGGCAAGCCCATGGGATTGGAGCAAGCTTTCTGGTGCCAACAGCCAGCGGGGGCCACGTTGGTCCCCTCCTACCAGATGCCCTCTCCTGAATGCCACTCCTTGCCACTCTAATATTTTCTTTACTCTCCATACTCTATGCACTCTTGCTCTACACTTACCAATCCTACTCTCTACCTAGCCCCACAGCCTCCCGAATGGGCCATAAGATGAGATTTTACACTCTCATTGTATGCATCTGTTTCTACTCCCAGCGTCTTGCCAATAGCTCCTCAGAGTACAGATAATAATCCTGAATCTATCTGGTGACCTAGGGGAAGTTATTTGGCCTCAGGGTGGCTTTTTTAGGGAACATGGAGGCCATTGAAGACCAGGAAGAGAACATGCTGTCACAGAGGTTTCAGTGAAATGTCCAGTCTCTCTTGGCCCATGGTTATTGTGGTAGGGCAATGGAGCATCCTCAGTTGCTCTAGTGTAGCCACTAGACATGGGGCTGGGAAACAGAGCATGCAGAGTGACTTGAGAGTCCATCTCCTAGATACCCAGATGTGATAGAAGGTCTTGGGTGAATCCTAATTCTGGGTCCAGAAACCTGTACACAGTGGAACATTAAGGCTGTCCACCACAAACTCCCCACCTGAAAAGTAATGAAAGTGCACTCCAGACTTGGTGAGATGATCACTGGTCTCCCCAGCAGGGAGGAACAATCCAGTGGCATAACCTATTCTTCTTTCTCACAACACCTGCCTCTGTCCTGATTGTTACCTCGGGACACGTTTATGAGCCCGCCATGCAAGGAGCTTTGAACAGCACAGCTGTTGAGTGGTTTGGATAGCAGACCCTTCTCTTCTCATACCTGCTGAAATGGGACCTGTATTTGCTTGCTTAGCAGTCGAGAACCCCTGGTTTTGATCCTCAGCACTGAATAAACTTAGTAGCGTATGCCTATAACACCACTCAGGAGTTAGAGGCAGGACAATCCGAAGTTTAAGATCAACACCAGCTGCATATCAAATAGAGGCCAGACTAGGCTACGTCTCAAAACAAACAAACAAGCAAACAAATAAAACAGAAATGCTGAAGACGTGGTTCAGTGCAGTCAATTAAATGCTAGCCTTGCATCTACAGAACCATCACTCTGCTCCCCAGCACCCACACACTGAGAAACTAAGGTGGAGAATGATCAAAGGAGATTCAACATTAACCCCTGGGACACATGGATGGATGGATGGATGGACACACACACACACCATCCAGAACTTCCTGACTCACGATGTACCCTGACTCCCAGTGTGGGAGTAATAGATCATCTGCTCAGCAGTGACTGGCTGGGATCACCACACAGCTGAATATAGAGGACCATGGATGTCAGAAGGCCTCTCAATGAATCTGGTAGCCAGCAGTCGGCATAATCTGCTTCTCCTCTTTGGTGACCTCTTTCCCAACGCCATCTCAGCCCCTAGAGCCTTTCTTTTTCACTCAATCTTGAACTTCCTTGGAGGGTAAAACATGATCTTGTGTCATACATATTTATTTATTTATTTAACACTATCTTGTGACTTATTTGTTTGTTTGTTTGTTTATTGTTTAGGTTTTCCAGACATGGTTTCTCTGTGTAGCCCTAGCTGTCCTGGGACTCACTCTGTAGACTGGCCTGGAACTCAGAGATCTACCTGTCTCTGCCTCCTCAATGCTGGGATTAAAGGCACAGGCCACCACTCCCCACTGTGACATTTATGTACTTACTTGAGGGGAAAGTGACACACATGTCATGGCAGAGTTGGTTCTTTCTCCTGAGTGGTGGTATAGGCACACACTACTAAGTTTATTTTCTCCTTCCATCATGCGAGCTCTACTCTGGGCATCAAGCTCGCGTAGGCAGGCTTGTCAGCAAGCATCTTTATCCTCTGAATCATCTTATGGCCTTAAAGCAGAATCTTAGAAGTGAGCTAGGATTGTCATGGGGCCACTTCCTCTGCATTCTATGCCTGAAGCAGGTAATAAGGCCTGCCAAGGGGGCAGGAGAAGACACGGACCTTCCGAGGACAGAAACAGCGCATCCACACAGGGAGTGGGGGTTGCAGGTAGTGTCCAAAGAGAGGTGGCTGTGGGAATCTCAGTTCTCTCATAGCATGGTACGTAGACCTTGGTTGGTCACATCTATTCATTCAGAGAGAGAGAGAGAGAGAGAGAGAGAGAGAGAGAGAATCCTAACAGACTAATGACAAGGTTCCATCAAAGTCCAGGTTGGTGACCAGTGAGCTCACTGGGATTGCTTAACAGGATCTTGGTCAGCTCAAAGACAGCCACACGAAGAGGAAATCCTCTGGGCAACACCACTGAAGAGTTCCACTCACAGCATAAAGGCTTGTGAGAAGTCGCCACTGAAAGGGTCCCAAGGGCATTAAGAGCAACAGCATCCTAAAAGATTGGGCTAATCCCTTGCCTCTCATCTAACCAATGGAGGGGCTTTCCAAGGGCTTCCTAAAGGTTCATGAATCAGTGTAGCTCCATCTCATATGGATCTCATGGGAGTGACCACAGACACCCTCCTCACTCAAGATGACGCTAGCTATGTCCAAATGGGAGGATACACAATAGCCTCTTTCAGAATCGACATAACCTGAATGCAAAGGTTCCCTCCCAGAGTCCTACACAGGTCCATTTGGAACTAGCAGGAAGTCAGTGGCTGAAGAGATGTCATAACCAGGGTACTGCATAAGAGGTGCCCAGAAACCTTCCAAAGTCTTCCTTGAGAGAACATCATTTGGAATGGACCCCTCACCCAGAGGCACCAGACCAGAGACAGGTTTTGGCCCCTCCCACCCCTTCCCCCACCTTCTCACAGAAAAGCCCTGGAGTGATGGCCACCTGCCTGGGGGAAGCCTAGAGGAAGCTTGTCTGGGATGAGAAAGTTGCTGTGAATTAAAGGTGAGATTAGATGTTCAATTATACCACAGATGGGTGTTTCAGCGACTAGAGAGAAATGAACTGTTTATTAATCCCTGGGAGTTTACAGGAAAGCTGAGCCTCCCTTGAGGTTCAATCTAGGAAGAAGAAAGAATTCGTCAAGGGAATGAATGATTGGGGCCAAGTTAAATTTAAATTACTTTCTCCTTATAGCCGAAGAACTCCAGTTATTCTATAGCTTGCTTACATAAATAGCAAAACCATGAAACAGCTAGGTGCACTGGCTCTGGAATTCAGTTCCCAAGCTAAACTGAATCCCAGCTCTGCTGTTTTCTAGCCAGGTGAGTGGAGGAAAGTTGTCTGGCCTCTGTGCCTCCTCCATAAAAGGAGACCTAGCAGCAGAGTCATGAGTCTACAGTTATGGGTCAAGATTGGAAGTGGTTAGGGATGAGGTGTGGCTCCGTTGGTAGAGTGCTTGCCTAGCATTTGTGACACCCTGGGTTTGATCCCAAAGTACCACGTGGATCAGGCCTGGTGGCATATGCCTGTAACAAGGCAGAAAGATCAGAAGCTGGGCTACATGGCAAGTTCAAAGCTAGCCCGGGCTACATGAGACTTGTCCCAAAATAAATAAGTAGCAAAACTCTATAAAGGGAAATGGGAATAAATGCTTATTCCAAGGATTTGTGGACTGATATTTTAAATGGTCTTAGACCCACTCTGAAGAGAGAGATGGCATCTCTAGCCAGTGTCTCAAGCTCGAGTCCCAGTTCTGCCAACACTTGCTAGACGTGACTTTGGCGAGTGACCTCTTACTTCGGTTCCCCATTTCTATAACTGCAAACAGTGGAGTTGCCTTATGTTTAAGTGATGTGAAGATGAGCTGCATGTTAGATAGGGATGAAATTTGCTGGCCAGTGGCAGTAAAGACCTCAGAAGTGCTCAAGCTGAGGCTTAATGCCAGTTCTGTAGGTCCCAGGATCTACGTGTTTTCCTTGTCCCCTCAGGAATAAAATTGCAAGAGTCACATAAAGTGACCTTGGGACATCCCACTAGGCTATCCTTGGAGCCCAGAAACATTCGGTCAAGAGAAGTGTTTTGCAACCACATTGGTAAGGGAGTTGGGACCATCCTCCTTCACCCTAACTGTGTAGGGCAGAGCTACCCCTTGATAAGGGCTCTATTGTTGCCTGTAACTCATCTCTTCTACCTACCCCAGGCTTCTGAGATACCACAGTCAGCTTTTAAAAATATCAGCAAGAAAGCTAGGCTTTGTGGCCTGTGATGGTTAATCTTGATTTTCAACTTGACACAACTAAGAAGAGGGAACCTCAGGTAAGGAATTGCCCTCCAGCAGATTGATATGTGATAAAATGTATGTAAGGCATTTTCTTAAACTAATTCATGTGGGGGTCTTAGCCTACTGTGGGCAGTATCATCCCCAGACAAGTGGAACCGAGCTGTATAAGCAAGCTAAAGGAAGCCAGAGGAAGTAAGCAGCACTCCTCTGTGTTCTCTGCTTCAATTCCCACCTCCAGGTTCCTGCCTTGGAACCCAGGTGCCATTGTTATCTAGGGTATTTGAAGAGTCTATCTGGGCTGCAGAAAGAGTTGCAGTTCTGAGTGTGTGTGTGTGTTGCACTCCACCCTAGCCCAGCTGTTTATCAGGATGACAGCTGAACATCTGTGTTCCTTACTGAGCATCCTCTCACTTTGAAGATTTGGTGAGGAGTAAATGGGACAGGACAGTGAGAGTGCTCAGCATCTGCTATTGTAGCCACGTTACCAACAGCTGAAGCCCTCATCCCACTGCCCTACGGAGCCCACCTCCTTGACATATCGCTGCCTTGAAAACACCCAAAGACCCAAAACCTCATGGCAACTGGAGAGACAATGCCACCAGAGGGGCAGAACAGTGTGTGTGTGTGTGTGTGTGTGTGTGTGTGTGTGTGTGTGTGTGTGTGTGTGTGCTGCAGAGGCTCTGGGATCTCACTGAAGTACAGACTCTAATCAGCAGGTTGGGGGAAGGGCCTGATAATCTGTTTATTTTCTGTTTCATCACTGGAAGGACACCTAACTTTCAACTTACCTTTTGTGATGCAGCCACAGCGTGTTGGAACCAGACTACAGCATAAAGTCCCCCAACTCAACTGGAACTCTGATGTGAGTAGGGCCTGGTGAGTGAGGGCCACCCAAGAACTCTCCCAAACTAAAAAGCTGATTCTGACGTTTAAGACCTGAGGACTGAAGGTGAGGGCTGAATCTTAGCTACACAGTCCCTGGACCCACCCATAGGGCCAGAGTTCCAACCACCCTCCAAACCTGGCCATGTTCTTTCAGAGTCCTGAGTCCCTCCAGAGCAGTAAGGAGGATGAGTGAGACCCTGCCTGAGCCAGCCCAGAAGGCTGCTGTCCAAGTCCAGGCCATGGCTTGAACTTCTCCAACTCAGTCCTGTCTACTCTGGAAGCAGACCATTTCTGCAAAGCTCATTTCCATCTGGAGCAAGCTCCAGGCTTCCAAGCAAACCTCTGCTTCTCCTGTGGGGAAAGCTGACAGACATTTTCCTGCCTGCTCAACCTTAAAAGTGGAGAGGCTCTGAGTAAAGACGGCTCTTTACCCGCAGGCAAAGTCCCACACCTGTATGCAGAAAGATAAAGCTATCTCCTGCTGTCTCCGGTAGCTTTGCAAAACAGAACCAGTGAAGGCTCCTCTCAGGGCTGGTCTAGGAAGCCTGAGGGCCTCAGTTCAGAAGGCCAGCTCAGCAATTTGGAGAACCACCCAATCAGATGTGAGGGCACAATCCTAATGGCTCCTTCACATCTGTCAAGGACACTACTCTCTCTCTCTCTCTCTCTCTCTCTCTCTCTCTCTCTCTCTCTCTCTCCTCAAACCAGTCGTTCTGCCTCTACAAGCCTTTATGAGGTAGAACCTCAGGGGTCCATGACCTAGGCAACAGCCAGGGCTCCCTGAAGCCAGAGAAGGCTTCATCGACTTAACAGAAATGCTGTTTCTGGCTTGAAATTCCTAATAATGCATTTTTTATTCCACATTCAGCCTGCCAAATGAGGTAGCTTTGCTGCGTGATGACTGAGGAGTCTGTATGCAGTCTTTTCACATCTGCACCCTTTCTCCCATGGAACCCCAAGCTGGGACTGTCCCTAATGAGCCACCAAGGACCCCACAGAGACTCTAAGCTGAGTGCTGGAACCAGAATGAGGTCAGTGAGACACTCAGGGCCTGAAATGTAAAGAGTCTCCACCCGTCTGGGCCATATGTATGCTAAGTCTGCAGGTGCAGGCTATAAGAGTGACCCCCATTAGACTGTGTACCCTGGGTGCCTGTCACCTGCTCTAGTCACAGTGCTGATGGATCAGGATATATAGCAATATCTGCTAAACACAGAAGGAAATTTCATGATACTCATTCCTTCCCTTATATCTACATACCTATGGCCCAGTCCTGACCATTGCTCCCCTGGGCAAAGAGGACAGAGGAGGCAGAGAGCTGGGCATAAAGGCCAGGCAAGGGAGCCTGGTCGGTCATCATCCCCTGCAGCAGATACTCTGCCTTGGACCAGCTGTGTCTCATGAGAATAGGCTAGAAGTATAGACTCTTGAATATTTCAGGACCCACCTCTCTTTTGAGGCTGGATCATATAAGTTATTGTGTATCTGCAAATCTGTGTGTGGACATCTAGGTTACTTCTATGTGTCCACTGGTACAAATAGGGTTGCAATGCACACGAGGTGGTTAATATCTCTGAGATCCCAATTGCAACTCTTTGGACAAAAAGCCTTGGCATTTCCGGATCACATGATAGTCTATTTGTATTATTCGAGGAACCTCCATACTCTTTTCCGTTATACACACACTACCTTGCCCACCCACCAGCAGCGTGCAAGTCTCCAGCTTCTTCCCATCCTCGCCATAATTCCACTCTTGTCTTTTTGATCCCTGCATTCTGACAGACATGCAATAATGCAGGTAAGCAGGAAGTCATTAGGCGGAGTGAAGTGAGCCATGGGAAGACAATTACTCTGTGATTCCACTTAAAGAGGAAACTGGGGATAGTCAAGTTTGTAGAACTGAAGAGGGGAGTGGTGGTGGCCAGGGGCTAGGAGAGGGGAGGGGAGGAAAGTTCTCCATCAACAAACACAGGGCCTGGTTCAGCAATGGATGAATCCTAGAGGTGTTCTGCAGAATGCTACACACTCATGGTCACAATACCATGTTGTACACATACAAACTCTGCATACAGGTGTCCTGTTTGTTTCTGTTGCTGATGATAAAGCATCCTGACAAAAAGCAATTTCAAGGAGGAAAAGTTTATCTTAGCTCCCACTTCCAGGTTACAGTCCATCATGTGTGGAAGTAGAAGAGGCAGGGACCTGAGGGAGCTGGTCACATTCTCAGTTAAGAGCAGAAAATTAGCTCACCTCCATTTCTTCACTCTTCTGCAGTATAGGACTGCCTGGGGAATGGTGCCACCTACACTGGACTGGGACTTCCCACAGCAAATAACTTAGTTAAGACAATGCCCACAGACAGCCCACAAGCCAAGGCAATGTAGCTAATCCCTCATTTCGACTCTCCTCCCAGGTGGTTCCAGGTTGTGTCAAGTTGACAGTGCTAGCCATCACAGAAGGTAAATCAAAAGTTAGGTGTCCTTCCAGTGATGAAACAGAAAATAAACAGATTATCAAGCCCTTCCCCCAACCTGCTGACTAGAGTCTGTACATCAGTGAGATCCCAGAGCCTCTACTGCACATGCTGCACCAGATAAGACAGCAGAAAGGCTTACAACATCTCTTGGCCCGGGCATTGAAAGCTGAATTCTGAATCATCTGGGACTGCCTGAGTATATCTGACTCTAACCGCTTCATCTTTGATTTTTACTTCTAAGCACTAGCTTTTTCTTTTTACTGAAAAAAAAAATCAGGTAGCAGCATTAAACAGAAATTTTTAAAGTGATTTCCCTTATCTCACAGCATACATGATAATGGATAAGCAATTCAAACTTAAGAGCTAAAACTATCTTAGAGGAAAACATAGGAGAAAGCCTCATGACCCTTGGTTTGGCAGGGGATTCTTAAGTATGCCACCACAGGGAGGAAAGAAAGGGGGAACACAAGAAAAGCATCAGTCCCTGGAGAAGCCCAAAGCCTCTCTCTCTCTCTCTCCAGCATGCTCCACTTTCTCCCCTAGAGAGCCCTTTTCTTCGCCTTCACACTTAAAAATATCTTTTGATAAACTCCAACTAAATAAATAAATAAATGAATAAATTGGACCACATCAGAATTTACATTTTATGCTTCAGAGAGTCACTGTCAAGAAAATGAAAAGGCACCCCATAGAATGGGAGGGAATATTTATTAATTATACAACTGATCAGGCTGCAAGATCATCTGAAGAACCTTACTCATAAAAGTATACAGAACACTCTCACATCTCCATAACAATAAAATAAACAACCCAGTTTAAAAGTGGGCAAAGGACTTGAGTAGACATGAATCCAAAAAAGGTAGACACAGACCTGACAGACTCAAGATGCTTAGCCACATCCTTCACAGCTCCACTAACCAGAAGCATGAGAGACCTTTCTGCCACTAGGATGTCTGGGTTAAAAGGAGAGAGAGGGAGTGCTGGCAAGGATGTGGAGAAGCTGAAGTGTCTGCCTGCTGCCACTGGGAACACAGAAAAGCACACTTGCTGTGGCAAACCAGCTTGTTCTCCTTTGAAGAGCCAAACATGGAGCCGAGAAGGTGTCTCCATGATAAGGTGTTTACCATGCAAGCAGGAAGGACAGAATTCAGGTTCCCCAGGACCCTTGTAAATGCCAGGTAGGCGTCATGACCCACCTGTAATCCTGTGTACAAGAGGCAGAGACAGGAGATCTTCAAGGCAAGTTGGATCCAAGTGAGAGACCCTACCTTAATATGTAAGATGGGTATTGATGGAGAAAGATACCCAGCATCAACTTCTGTCCTCCACATACATGTGTGTGCACATGCACTTGAACACACTTGTGTCCACACACAAGCACACATATATACCTACATATACCCACGTATACATGAAGCTAAGTATAGAATTAGCATATCATCAACTGCACTCAACAATTGAAACAGGCACTCAAATACACTCTGACACATCAGTTCTTAGAAGCACCATTCAGAATATCCAAGAGACAGAGCTGGCCATGAATGTTAAAAAATATGCTATGTACACCCAACCGAATATCCAGGAACAAACTACTTCTGATTCTGCAATTTATAGTTTGAACACTATAAAGCTCACAACTGCTCTGTAATCCTAAATATTCCTTATTAGTATATGTTTCTGTTGGGAGCCGCGCCCACATTCGCCGTTACAAGATGGCGCTGACAGCTGTGTTCTAAGTGGTAAACAAATAATCTGCGCATGTGCCGAGGGTGGTTCTCCACTCCATGTGCTCTGCCTTCCCCGTGACGTCAACTCGGCCGATGGGCTGCAGCCAATCAGGGAGTGACACGTCCTAGGCGAAGGATAATTCTCCTTAATAGGGACGGGGTTTCGTTTTCTCTCTCTCTTGCTTCTTACACTCTTGCTCCTGAAGATGTAAGCAATAAAGTTTTGCCGCAAAAGATTCTGGTCTGTGGTGTTCTTCCTGGCCGGGCGTGAGAACGCGTCTAATAACATGTTTCCTCACATGAGTTAATCCATAGACACAGACAGATTACAGGCCAGAGGGTCTGGAAAGAGGAGGGACCATGCTTCCCCTTGGGGTGATGCCAAACCTTCGCTCATCGGCAATGGGGCTGGCTTCACAACATCATAAAAATAATTGATCTCTGAGTCTGCCACTTTTAGACAGGCTTTAAAGATAATTTAAACTTTCCTACAAGCAGTCCAAATCCTGGTTCCAGGTTCTTTGTTGTCAAGAATCATCCAAGCTTGCCGTATCCCAACACGTCGGCACCTGTTCAGATCAAGGTCACTTCTGAACCTGGAAGCTTTTGCTCATGCCTTCTCCCTAGAGGATGAGAAGACTCAAGCTGGGGCATAAGCAAGTACCTGGGGGAGGGGCGCACACACACACACACACATACACACAGACACACAGACACACACACACACACACACACACACACACACACACACACACACACACACGTGTACACACAGCTTCTTCACAGCTTAACAGCACTCATCTCCTGTGGGTATGGAGTGCCCATAGCTTCCTGCACATTTCTTCTGGGATCCTCTTTCTTTCTCTTGGTCCTGGCAGAAATGTCCCCATCCAGGCGGCTATCCCTCATGAACCCATATAATATATCCCCAGCTACCCCCACCCCTCTTTCTCTCTGACATGGTAGCCCTACTCTACAAGGGGACAGTGAAAAACCCCCAAACACCAACATCTCTGCCCTGAGGAGCAGATGGAATGTGAGGCCATGGAGGTCTACATTCCACTTCCATCACCAGCTACCCAGGGACCTCTGACAATCCCCTTCCATTCTCTGAGCCTCAGTTTTTCTGTCTGTAAATGGGATAAAAACATTTTCATCTCTGAGAGCAATAATATTTAATACACATAATTTAATTTAATTAATAAATGGGAGTTTATTATTACTTCAAAAGGGGATGACTTTGTGCTTGCTTTGGTGGTGGCGAGGGTGTTTGTTTGCAGTACTTAGGATACACATGCTAGGCAGCCCCTACTACAGAAGTGTGTCTTCAGCCCGCAGGGATACTTTGGGTCCTTTAGGAGACTAAAAACTGTTTGAGGGTGGACCCAGGGTTTCTCCCACTTTCACTCCCTGGGAGCTTCTGATAAAGAGCTGGGAAAACAGCAGATGCCAGCATCTCATTCTCTCTCTCTCTCTCTCTCTCTCTCTCTCTCTCTCTCTCTCTCTCACACACACACACACACACACACACAACCACACACACAAACACATACATATGCATATACACTACACTCATGCATACACACATATGCACACATACAGAGAGAGAGAGAGAGAGAGAGAGAGAGAGAGAGAGAGAGAACAGAAGGAAAGCCAGTTATCACTGAGCCCTGCACTGAAGCAAGCACAGGATATGCATCCTGCAGTTTAACAGACTGGTGGGCAGGCATATTTCATCAGAGATGTCATAAGAGAAGAAGAAACTAAAGTTCAGAGAGATCAAGTAGCTTCCCAAGCTCACGTGAGCAGGAGGCAGAGCCCTGAGGGCTTGTGGGGTGGAACTGCAGCTCAGCCTCACCCACATCCCTCCTTCCCTTCCCAGGCACGAGTCCCAGGAATATCTCATAGCACATATTCTCACACTCAGCATCTGTGACTGGGAAAGCCCAACCTGAGACATCCCAGGACATGTGCCATTGCAATAACCGCTCCTGGGGCACAGCAGAGGAGGCACCCGTGGGACCTGTCTGAGCCACTTGGAGCCCCCTAGAAGTTGGATAGGAAGCAGCAGCCCTGAATCCTCTTCTCACCAGAACCCCAACACCTCCTCCAGCCACCATAGCTGTGGCCTCCCAATGCACTAACAGCCTTCTGTGCCTCCCTCCCTGATCCCTTGCCAGGATCAGGCTCAGAACAGGATGTGAAAACACCTTGCAAGCTGGAAAAGGCAGAGCCAATGGGAGATGCTGCTTGAATGAATTAACACCAGCTCTGCTGCCAAGCCCGCCCTGCCTGCCTTGTCTACTACCAGTTTCTATCTCATCATATTGCCAGAGCTGTGCATGTCTTCCCCATTCTCCGTACCCCTCCCCCAGTCCTGAACACATCCCTGCCTGGTGGAGTTCAGTAACTGGAAGCAGGGTGACCCAGCCTACATTCATGAGTGCAGCAGCAGGACATCGGTCCCACGTCACCTGTGGGTTACTGCTGGGAATCAGAAGGCACTGGTGATTCCTTCCCTCCAAAGCTCCATCATTGCTGAGATTCCAAACAGCGGATTGACTGCAGGAGGGGTGACACAAGGCCACACTTTCTTGTCTGGGACCCACAAAGCTCAGGTCTGAAACACTATGTTAGTGTTTTCTAACGGCTGTGACCACAGAACACTGGTGTGGTGTGACTTGAAAGCACAGGAATGTGTCCCCTCGTGAGTCACATGGGTCCATGGGTCCGGAAGCATAAGACCAAGGGAGTTAGCAGGGCCACACTCTCTCTGAGGCTCCTGGAGGACAAAGTGATGCTTCTGAATTCTTGGGGCTGCCATAGTAACCCCGAGCATTTGGCTACATCACTCCAGTCTTAGCCTGGTCATCACATCTCTTCTCTGAGACTCTATAAAACTTATGTGTCCTTTGCAATGAGGTCCTATATGTTGGCCTCTGGAGTTCTTGGAGTAATTGAGACTAAATTCTTTCTCTCTTGATTCTCAACTCTATCACAAAAGTGCTGGGTTTTGTCATGTTGATACAAACCTAGCTATCAGGGAAGACAAAATTTCTAGTGAGAGAAAGTCTCCACTGCATTGGTCTATAGGCAAGCCCAGTTCACTAAGGGCAGTGTCAGCCTGGAAGGTGGTTCTGCGTTGTGTAAGGAAGCAGGCTGAGCAAGCTATGAGGATCAAGTCAGTAAGCAGCACCCCTCCATGGCTACTGCTTCCATTCCTGTCTCCAGGTTACTACCTTGAGTTCCCACCCTGATTTCTCTCAGTGAACTGTGACCTGGCCCGTGTGCCCGTTCCTCCTTGAGTTGCTTGTGGTCATGATGTTACATCATAGCAATAGCAACCCTAAATCAACATCCTTTGCCATCTAAGGCAAGATTCTAGAATTAATGACAAGGACCTATTTTTGAAGGTGTCGTCCCATAGCTTAGTACCAATCCTGTAAGAAGAAACTGACTCAGGTGCTCCACGAGGGTTGATTCTAGTGTGATCTTCCTCCTGAGATTTGTAAGAGTTTAGTGTTCCATAGAAGTCACTGCCCCCACACATACTATGCCTGGCCAGATCCCTTAGCACTTCATCATGGCTGACTAGAGTGAGCAGCCACAACCCCCTTTTGTGGCCTACCCTGGGAACCACACCAAAGTTTTACATTGTTTCAAAGAAACTGCTGTCTTTAGGGTTACATCCAGGTCAGGTGATCAATTCATAACAATTTTTCTGAGGCTTGGCCAATTTTAGCACTGAAGTTTCATAAACAAGGATGACCCTTGGTTGTAGGAAAGTTGGGATACCCTGTTACTCTTTGCCCAGGTTAGCTTGCATCAGTCGTTCTCAACCTGTGGGTCATGACTCATTTGGGGGACAAACAACTCTTTCATAGGGGTCACATATCATATATCCTGTGTATCCAATATTTACATTATGATTCATAACAGTAGAAAAATAGAGTTATGAAGTAGTAACAAAACTAATTTTATGGTTGGGGATCAGCACAACGTGAGGAACTATATTAAAGGATTAATTAACTGTATCAAATGGATGCACCATTAGGAAGATTGAGAACCACTGGTTTTGATCATAACTATAATTGACAGGGTAGATTGTCAAGGCTTTCTCTGTTATTCAGATCTGTTCCATTGATGGTCTTCCAGCAGTGAGGGAGTGTTCAGGTCAGAATGCCCTGTATGCACTCTCTATGGGATTGTCTTGATGGTAGACTGATGTAAGAGGGCCCATCCTACTGTGGGTGGCATCATTCTCTGGGCAAGTGATCCAGGGCTGTATAAGAAAGCTAGCTAAGGGGGCTGAAGGGATGGATTGGTGGTTAAGAGTACTTGCTGCTCTTCAAGAAGACCTGAGTTTGGTCCCCAGCACCCATGTTGAGCAGCTCTCAACTGCCTTTAACTTCAGCTCCAGAAGACCTAGAACCCTCTGCTGAATTTCAAGGGCATCAGCATGTACGTACACACACACACACACACAAATACACACACACACACACACACACAGAGAGAGAGAGAGAGAGAGAGAGATACACATCACATATACACAGACATGTACACATATGCACACACACACATATACACATACATACACATACACACACAAATAAAAACAAAAATAAATCTACTTTAGGGAAGGAAGGCAGAAAGGATTAAGACACAAAAGATGCTCAGAAGTAAACGAGCCTGTGAGCCAGCCAGCAAGCAGTGTTCCTCCATGTGCCTGCCTTTGAGCCTCTGCTTGAGTTCCTGTCCTGACTTCCTCCAATGATGGACTATGACCTGAAGTATAAACTGAAATAAATACTTTCCTCCCCTAAGTCCCCATATCACAGCAATAGGGACTAAAGTGGGACACCCTCTCTGTCCTTTGCCCTCACTCTGTCCTCTACTAACAACCAGCAGAACTCATCCTGACATCTGCAGAAAACCTTTCAAGAGCAAAGGGCTCACTACCTTCTGAAAAAGGCAATTTACATTCAGCCCAGGCCTCAGGGAAGGGGCCCCCCATCCCTAGGTTGCCTCAACAGTGCACTTCCATGCACTGGGCCTATCAAGAGCACACCCAATCTGGAGAGCTCACTTGTCTTCTCCACCCTCCTGGACCTTTCAGAAAGTCTTCACCAACTTCTCCCACAGACAATCCACACAGTGCACCTGCAGAGACAGCACACAGGGCATGGGTTAGTGCAGAGGTAAGACCTCCTGAGCATCCAGGGAAGACACAAACGAAAACAGAAGTGTGAGCTGCCAAATTGAGAGAGATTGATGCCCCTGGCCCTGGCAAACATGTGCAGCTGAGGGCACTCACAACCCTGATGGCGGGCGAACTGTGACTTATTTCAACCATTTCAGAAGGTAATCTAACAGGATTTATTAAAGTTAGAGATGTGGAGTCCCTTTGACCCAAACGCAATGCTACTTCTGGGAACCAATCCAAGTGAAATAAAAGGCCCAATCCAAAAGATGTACGAGGAAAAGCGTTTCCAGGAGAATTGCTAAAAGCACAAAAATGAGCCCCAAACTTCACACTTTGGTGGAATACTACACAGCTATATATAATGAAGTAAATCTTGAAAAGGGATGGAGGACAATTAAATCTATAGAATATACATAGCATGCTTCTGCTTGTGCAAAGTAGTGGGTACAATACAGGTCTGGCCACACCTGGAGGCATGAGAAAGATGCAGCTGAGGCCTCAATGCCAATGGCTCTTTGTTAGCAGTATTGCTGACAGAAACCATTTAAGGGAGGAAAGGAAGAACAGGGGGCACCTGGCTCTCTTTCCCTCCTTTGCCCATCCAGGCCTCCAGCCCTTAGGATGGATCCACCCACATTCAGGCTGGCTCTTCTCCCATCATCTTCTCCCATAGCCTCATAGATGCACCCTGGAGTGTGCTTTGCTGATCTCGTCGGTGGTTAAGTTGCAGTTAAGTTGACAGTAAATATCATACATCACTCTTGGCATCTCAACACCACCTGTTGCCTTGCAAGGATGACAGGCCACCATGGTGAGGCCCTGGCTGCTGTGGAATGCAGGCCCCAGCATATGTTCAACCCCAACCTTCTCAAAGCAGCTTTGTAACTCTTGTCTGCAGCGAGTCAGGTCCCATGAAAGGCGTGGCAGAACAGCCACTCCTGGGGGAATAGAGTTCACAGCTCACCTCTTCACAATAGTATCTTAAAAACAAGTACAGAGGTGCCCCCTACAGGGTAGACTTTTCCTTTGTTCTTCAGGGTAAACACATCTGCCTTCCATGAAGAAAATCTAATTCCTTCAGATTCCAGACATAATCCTTATGGATTTTTTTTTAGATGAAAGCACACTGTAGACAGAGAGAAATATTCCTTTCTCATGGACCTTCTTCAGACACACACATGCACACGCACACACACTGTAAACACTGTGCAAACCAACAGTGAGTAGCCATTGATGGTCAGCACACTGTGTGAAGCCTGAGGCAGAATGAAGAGGTGAACTGAGAGGAATTCAGATGCACATGGTTTCCAGCCTGGTACAGGGCGGATATCAAAGCCTCTGAAAACAAAACTGTGGTGATCCTCCTACCATCGGAGCCTCTGTCTCTACTCAAGCTGTGGATATCTCTGTCCCTACTCAAGGTATGGATCTCCATCCAGACTCGGCTGTTCCTCCACACTGCGCCTGTGGCTTGTCTACATTGAAACCTACATCTTCTGCAAACAAGACCTTCTCGATATGAATTCAGAGTCCATCCTGTCTTCTGGAATTCAAATTTCAAAATTCATTGGTGAAGCTTGCAATTAAAGATGAAACAGTTCTCACAGTCAAACACTGAGGACAGGACATCCCCACACTGTGAATGGTTGCTGATGGCATACCGGGTTAGGGAGTAAAGACCTCACTTGGTATTCTGCATGATTCTAAGTCTGATAACCACTATGATCCAGCACCAGCTTTGTGGTCTGAGAGTTTTTGGAAAGACTACTGTGTGCTGGATATGAGGGTTGGCTCACTTGTGTTGTCCTGTATCTTCATGTGTGGAGGCCGGAGCAGGTTAAATATCCGAAGCAGGGAGATAGTGTGGACTTCCTCAGGGCTCAGCTCTTCATCATTTGGGAAGATCCTGGAGATGGAGGTTGGCTATAGAGTGGATTTGGAAATGGAGCAGATCCCCCCCCAGGCGAGCCTCACATCAAGTTTCTGCCTACTGGGTTTGAATGTGTGGCCTTCCCAAACTCACATTAAACCTCAATCCCCAGGGCCCTGAGGACTCTGCTCCCATGAAAGTCACTATAAATGGGTCTGCAGGCACAGCTCGCTCTCTCCTGGAAAATTCTGCTATGTGAAAAACAGTTCTTTCTGTCTGGAGAACCCATATGTAAGGCACCAACTCAGAAGTGGACAAACCAGCTCTCACCAATACTAATGCTGGCACCTTGATCTCAGACTTCCCAGCCTCAGGAACTGTGAGAATTAGATTCATTTCTTAAGAAATTGCTAAGACCATCTGTTGTTAGTGGCACAAAAATTAGCCAAGTATCAGGGCCAGAGACCTCACCTTCCTGACACCCTGATGCCACCCTCTCTCTACAGGCGCTATAGGCCCTAGTTTCAATCTGAACTTGATAACCCTCCAGGGGCTCCCAGTGACATCATTCAGGCACACCTGTCTTCCCTGGGATGGGCACTGTGTTTGTCGACTCATTTCTGTGACCAAATACTTAACAAGAAGAGGAAGGGTTTATTCTGGCTCCAGTTTAAAGAAACATAGTGCAGCATGGCCAGTCTTCTGCATTGCTTTCTATTAATACAATAAAACACATTGACCAAAAGAAATCTATGGAGGTTTACTTGAACTTTACAGTGCACATGTCAGGGAAGGAACTCAAGGCAGGACCAGGAGGCAGGGACTGGAGCAAAGGCCATGGAGGAGAGCGGCTTACTGGTTCACTTCCCATGGCTTGCTTAGTCTGTGTCCTTATACTACCCAGGACCACCTGCCCAGGGATGAGACTGCCCCTCAATGAGCTGGACCTTCTCATATCAATCCTTAGTCAAGAAATTGCCCTACAAACTTGCCTACAGGCCAATATGATGAGGACATTTTCTCAATCAAGTGTTCTTTTCCTAGATGACTCTAACTTTTATTAAGCTGACAAAAAAAAACAACAACAACAACCCTAACCGGGACAGGAAGAAGGCATGGATACAGGACTGGCATGGGTGGTTACAGTACACGTACACTCAAGAAGCAGAGAACAGACAGGAATTGGGTCTACTCATAAAGCTTAAAGGCCGGACTCCCATGACCCATTTCCCCAGCCAGAATCTACTTCTTAAAGGGTCCACCGCCTCCTGGAACAGCACCATAAGCTAGTAAGTGGAGTTACACACTCATCCACAACAGGGATGATGGCTACAGAGAGCTAGTTACTGTCACCCTCCAGTCAGCCTTTCCCCAGACACAGACACCATGTGGCCATTGGTGGAAGACACTTCTTGGGAAGTTTGGCAGCTGCCTGTGGAGGGCTGAATCCCTAGGACATGGCTAATGTCCTCAGCCTTGTCTATCTCCATTTTGGCTTGGGACTCAACCTTTCAGGCATAGGGCCTGACTCAGAAAACAACTGTTCATCCTATATTACTATTAGAGAATTTTCCAACTATGACTCTAAAAACAATGCAAGTATTTGAACTCAGGTACCAGCATTATCATTCCCTGTGGAGCATTCTGAAGTGTGTTCTACACAGAGTCCCTTTCTTGTGCTATAGGTAACATCCTCTGCTTGCCTGAAATGTGTGATTCCCATCCATTTCTGGCTGCTGAGCAGGGCTGCCTCTGGGATTGCCAACAGTGAGTGCCTTTCAGGTAAATGTGTGTTGATGGACAGGCTGTAAGGAAGCTGGCTTTGGAGGAACTAGGGGTTCTCGCTTCCCTTTGGCATCCTGCATGCTCTCTGGGGGTAAGGACCCTGCCCTCTGTAGAAGTGGAGGTTGAGATTGCTCTTGGCAGCAACATCAAGTGATGCATTGATTCAGCTGAGTCAGTCAAATCAACAGTCAATTCCAATTGTCAGCAGCTGACCCTATGAAAGGATGGAGACCCAGGGGTTCAAGCTGCTTGACATTTTCCGGGTGATGTCACATTGGTCCTGTGGCCAAATTCAAGGCATTCTGACCTGAATCTTGTTCTCCTAAACTTCCCAAACATGCAGCTTCTGTCTCGCCAACTTTTGGTCACAGCTGATGGTTAAGTGAAAATTCAGCCGCGGTTGGCTTTTCAGCACCTGGGACAGCGGCTGGCCCAATGGACTCTCTGCGCTGACATTTCCAAGCTTTGGAACACAGGGCTTGCAGGTTGGTGCCCTCCAGCAGTGGAGCCCATGCTTTCCCTCCCTTAGATATCCCAATGGACAACTAAGGTTACCCAGATGCCAGACAGACCTCCAGGGGATGGAGGCTAATGCCTTTAAAACCCTCTTGGCCAGGGTCTGAGCAGGCAAGAACATTGGAATATGAGTAGGTTCAGGACATCACCATAAAAACCACAATAAAACAGAGACTGGGGCAAGTTTCTGTTGTCCTATACCTCCTGCCTGTGAACACTGGGGGGAGAAGGAAGATCCACAACTAACAATCTCTTATCAAATTTGTCTTCTTTAACATCACTATAACGGCAACAGTAGTGTGTCCTAAAATCTCATGGTAAAGAAATAAAGGAGCCAAGCACCCTCCCTGGTCCTAAGGACACCCCTGCTTCCTCATCCTTCTTCATGTGTGCACCTTCCAACCTCTCCACTCACAGAGAAACACACATGCAAACAGGAAATAACAAGTCTTTTCTTAAAAACAAAACAAAATGGATATAAGTTCTCCTTCTTGATTGTTGCATATTATTCCACATTAATAGAACTACACATTATTAAAGTATTCCTGTACTAGTACATGTATCAGCAAATGTTCTTCTGAGACAGTAACTAATAAGACAGAAATCAGAGGGGGAGAGGGGGTGAGGGGGAGGAAGAGAGGGAGAGAGAGAGGAAGGGAGGGAGGGAGCAGAGACTTATGGAGTCTAATGAATCAGTTCACTTGACCATGGATGGAGACTTGATAAGCCCATAGTCTACAGGGCAAATTGGCAGGCCTAAATCCCAGGGCGGGCTGTAGTTGAGTGTAGATGTGATCTGTTATCAGAATTCCATCCACTTGTGGGGGAGCTGTCTTTTTGCTTTGAAGCCATCAACTGACTGGATAAGGCCCACCCATGTTATTCATAGAGGGGAATCAATCACCTCTACTCAAAATCTACTTGTTTAAATGTTGCTTTTTCATGTTAAAAAAACTGAAATGTTGCCAGTAATGTCTGGCCAAATAACATTTGGTGGTATATCCTACCGAAATTAACACATAACACAATTCACATAGGCATGCAAATAGTCCTGACACCATCACTACATGGCCGGTTCCTGGCTGTGAATTGCTGTCCATGTCATTTTCCTTTGTCTTCACTGGGATCTTCTGAGGTACACAGACCTGCCCTGTTCTTCATAATGGACTGAGGCTTGGGATGCAGATTTGCCCAATAGTAACCTTGAGATCTAACTCACTCTGTGGCCAGCTCTATGGGCTTCAGCCTCTTGCCTTAACTTTCTCATCTGCTAAATGAGCTTCACATCAGCATCAAATGTACAAGTTGATGTACAAGTTCTGAGTTCCACTTTCTGACTATTGCTTATTACACATGTATAGATTTTTTAAAGCACTCTCCTGTTATAAGTGTATTAAAAATGACTTTTTAGAGACACATAACCAACGGGATAGACAGAAATGAGAGTGTGCCATATTGGATAGAAGTATAAGCAATGCTCAGTAAGGAAAAGATGCCATTTCTCCTCTTATTCTGATGCAGGGGCTGGACCCCACTTGGACGTGGTCCTAGAGTATCCCCAGCCTCCTGGTCATAGGCAGGTGCATAGACTCTTTCCAACCCACGGCTGTCATCAGCAGGCTGAGGAGGTGCCTTAATTAAGAAGCAGCCCCTCCTGCCACAAGCAGTGCCTTTTCACTTCCTGGCCCAAGCTGTACTGTTGTCACAGTTGATGATCTACAAAGGAGATCTGAGAAACATTAGCACTCTCAAAACCCACGCTCCAGACCCAGTGGGGCCCACCTCACCATCTGCTGTGGGCCCCAAGCCGAGCAGGCAGCAACGGAGACGAGGATTTAGAACCTGCTCTCATTCCAAGGCGGAGGAGGTTGCTGGACTCAGACTGGCTGAGCTCTAGTGAGTGCTTGCCCTCTGCCAGGCCCAGCTATTTCTGAAAGGTTCTATGGCCACTCTGACCTGTTCTCCCTCTGACGCTGGACTTGCCCCAGGACCACAGGAAGGCAGGATGCTGAGAGGCCACAGTCATCTGTTCCCATCTGCCATTTACACCACCAAGGGCTGGCAGGAGGATTCCTGTGGAGGGAAGCAGGGGTCTTAGACAAGACAACCGGCTTTCTACTCTCCTTACCTACCCCCATATAGAACTGAGAAATGGGGTCACTGTTTGCATCTAACCGTGAATGGTTGATACCAGAGGAAACAGGCATGGATTTCTTGGCTTCTGAGATGGAGATTGGGCTATGAGATGGGAAGGTGGATAGATCCTGGCAGAGCTGGTCCACTGGCTCTTCTTGCCCAGTGCTGCTTAAGGATGCCAGAGGAGAGTCATGAGGAAAAACAGAAATCTAATGGTAGCTTGCAATGTTCCTTACTGTCTCAGCCCTAGGACAGGAAAATTAAATAAAGAGAAAAAGTTGAAAGCCAATGAAATTGGTGGAGAGCAAGGAAACAGGGAGACTTAATGCTGTTTGCTGGAAGACGTTAGGGCTGGAAACCCACAGACCCTCACCCAGAACAGGGTGCATGGATGAAAGTTGGTTGGATCCATCTTAGCCTGAAATCATTCCACATATTCGAGGTAGCTGAAGATGAGCCCAAACAAGAAGTCCCCAGAGTAAACACTCAACGAGTTGTTAACTTGGGGGAATCTGTGGGTATAAAGAGGCTGCGATCAAAGAAAGACTACATGCCCACAAAGAGAAGGGGCAGGCATCTATCTATGACATCACAAACACTGAGGTGCTGGGCCAGACCCCAGGACTGACCCTGAGGTCACAGACAAAGCTCACAAAGCACATATGACAAAAGGAATACTCTTACCTACCACCATATGACCTCATATGCTTGGCTTTTCTTGGGGCTAAAAAAGAAGGAAGGTTTGCAGCAGGCAACAACTGAACTGCTGATCACAAGTGCCCCAGCCCTAGTGTAGATGGACAGGCTAAGAAACCTTAGGAGCAACAGAGCAGCCTGCTGTTCACAAGCTGCGTGCTGAGAGTCAAGGCAAAATGAATGTCAGTAATAAGTACGTGACTCCTGATGAAACGTGTGACAAAAGCCTCTCTCTCCCCATCATCGTGTAGCTCTGGGAGCAACAGCTGAGAGGTGGAGCCTGTTCTCAAGGCCTCAGCACGAAGATGGGACTGTGACTGGGGCTGTGCCAGTGGAATGAGGGACTTGGTTATATATCCATCCATTTCTTTTTGGCTGTTCCTGGTGGTGTTAACTTTCAGGAACTGTAGCTGACCTGTACCTCAGCTGAGCAAAGCACCACAGGGGCCTGCAGGGAATGACGCCTCAGCCCTAGATATTCCTGTACCTTGTGGAATTATAACCTAGGTCATGAAGCAGACAACTGGAATGGCATCCTTAAAGACTGGTGTGAAGGTAATAGACCTAAAATTGGACAAGATCACTGGGGCTAGTTAGTCTAGAATCCCACTCCACACAGAATATCTTGCTGGACCACTCAAGCAAAATTCATCCCCTGCTTACAGAGCCTAAGAGAGCAGGAGTGTTCCTTCCTAAGCCCCACTCTCCTATAGAAAGCCCTATCGATGAGGCAGGGTTACTTAGTCTTTGCTGCAAAAGTCTACCTCTGCCATTACATCATTCTGCCTTCTGGCACCATGCTGAAGGAAAGCCAGAAGAAATTCCTCTGCGTGTATGGTGAGCCAGAGAGCAGCTTCTCAAGACACCCATGTCCTAATCCCAGCACTGTGGCTGGGTCTCCTCACCTGGAAGACATTGAGGGACTTGAGTCAGGGACCACTGATTCTTCCGGATTCTCCAGAAGTACCTGTGTAGTCTTGAGGCCCCTGTAAAAGAGAAGACCCAGAAGATCTGGAGCTGAGATGCTATGACAAGAGTAGCTGTGAAACAGGTGTGGTGGTTTGAATAGGTTTGGCCACCATAAACTCATGTTTGCCCACAGGGAGTGGCGCTATTAGGACGTGTAGTCTTATTAGAGTACATGTGGCCTTGTTGGAGGAAGTGTGTCACTGTGGAGGTGGGCTGTGAGGTCTCCTATGCTCAAGCTCCTCCCTGTGTGGAATTCCAGTCTCCTCCTGGTTGCCTTTGGATCAAGATGTAGAACCCTCAGCTCTTTCTCAGAACCCTGTCTGCCTGAAGGCTGCTATGCTTCCTGCCATGATGATAATGGACTGAACCTCAGAGACCATAAGCCAACCCTAATTAAATGTTTTCTTTTATAAGAGTTACCTTGGTCCTGTGTCTGCTCACAGCAATAAAACCATAACTAAGATAAGAGTCCAAGTACAGGATGCCTTGACATCTGCTGAGGGCATGGAGCAGATCTCTCAAGGCGTCCACACCTTGGTTCATCCCAGAAAGACCTCAGACTTTAGAAGCCTGATTTAAGGAGCTAAGTTTCAAGCCAACTGCTTTGGCAACTGCAGAAAATGAATCCATCATCATGGTAACCCTTGGTGGAAGTGAAACTCAGGCCTGGGGCTTCTCCTTTCCAAACAAAATGTTCTCCACCACTTCTCATCCAATGGTGCTCCAGGCTCTTTCTGTCAGTCACACCAGTCTGGGAGCACACTCCACCCCTTCTGCACACCATGCACATTGTCCCAAGTCTAATAAACAGCCATGGGCCTCAAGTAGTGGTCCTCACCCAGAAACAACTCATCTCCCATTTTTCTCTCCGTGGCAATCAGTCTGCAGCCCTCATCATGCCAATAGTAATGGAAGCTTCTCATGGGAAGTACTCTAACTGTCCTCCTACCTTTTAGGGGCTCCATGTGGGAATTCATGCTTCTTCTATGGTCTTCTTCTTCTGATGTTGCTGCTACTGCTTCCTCCTCCTCCTCCTCCTCCTCCTTCTCCTCCTCCTCCTCCTCTTCTTCTTCTCCTCCTCCTCCTCCTCCTCCTCCTCCTCCTCCTCCTCCTCCTCCTCCTCCTTCTTCTGCTGCTGCTTCTGGTTCCTCATCTTTCTCTTTCTCCACCTGCTCCTTGTCCTCTCCCTCCTTTTCCTTCTCCTCCTCCTCCCCCTCCTTCTCCTCCTCCTCCTCTTCTTCAACTTCATCCGGTCTTCTCACTCTATCTCAGTTACCTTGGATGTGACTCCAGCAGCTGGGGGTTGGTGGATAACTGAAATAAATTCCCCTACATCTGTCTCAGCAGTTTCTGGATCCTTTCAGAGTCTCCCTCAGTCTTTTGTGGCTGAAGAACTGGCCTCCGTGGGTAACTCTGGATAACCTTAAGCACAGATCAATGGCATTTTAAGGATCTTTGTGAGGATCTGTAAGAAGCATGGAGCAGGTAACAAAGCAATGGACCTAGGAGACTACAGCAGAATCAGAACCCCCACAGAGCCTAGAGTTTGGCCCTCTCTGGTGGCTTGTTACCCAGTACTATGAATGGTCCTGTGGCCTAAACTTTAAATGTGGACTTAAGTTCTCCTCCACCTGTGGTCCCCTCACCTAGGATGGGAGTGTCCCTTCCCTGGAGAAGGTTTCATGCTGCAGGACAGCAGAAGCATCCTACATTTGAAGTCTCCAGGTACCGGGAGCCTGAGATCTTCCTCAAGCTCCTCCTCAGAATGGACTTAAACCTCTCCAACATCTACTTCAGGATGAGGGGACTAGTGGAAAGAGAGACACAACTCCACAAAACTGTCCTTTGACCTTCACATATGCACTGGGGCATGTGTGTACACACCATCAATGAATAAATGGAGAAATAGGTTGTGGTATGTTAACAGAATGAGATCTAATTAATCCATAAAAAGGAATTAAAAATTAAGCTATATACAAGAACTGCATAATGCAACCCCAAAACATATTATGCTAAGTGAAAGACGCTAGATTCAAAAAGTCAGACACCTCATGGTAGAAAAAATCCAGACAGAACAGATTATTGATGGGCACAAACTTTGGGGAGGGCAGAGTGGGTAATATCTGACTAATGCCAGGGCAGCCAATGTGTGGAAGGAGCTTTGCAAATGCAAAATCAGATAGGTCAGCGGCTGCAGAACACTGTAGATACTCTAAATGCCACCGACTTATTCGCTTGAGAATGATTAATTTATACGAATGGTACCTCAACTTCAAACTGCCTAGTTTCTGCTTTCAAGTCTGTAGAGTCGGCACCAACGATCATTCTTCATCTCCGGAAAACTACACTCAAATGACCCAAAACTGTGAAAGTAAGAGTCCCCAGGCAGTGAGGCCAGCTGCTTGCAGAAGGTGGGAGGCCACTCTGAGGGAGGGAGGCTCCTCCTAAAGGGAAGCGATCAGCAAGAAACAAAGACTTGTAATTCACAAGGGGATCTGAGGTGTGGGCAGAAGGTTTCACAACACAGCCCAAGGAAATCCCAAAGCAGCTGAGACCAGAGCAACAGTGTACTGTGAAGCCAGAGAAGGGGCTCAGCTGGCAGGCTGGGGAACTGAGACTTCTGGCCATGGGCAGGATGGCTCCTTGTGATCACAATGAGACTAACTACATGGAAAGAAAGAAGCTGAAATAAGTCACTGATATGAACAATGGCACCTGTAGGAGGACGCATGATTGGAGGTCAACAAACAAGTCTCCTGTCAAAGCCTTATACTCTCAGCCATATACGGGAAGCCAAGATTCGTTCACCTTCAACTTCTCCTGGAGTAAATAGAGAAACACACTCCCAGCATAACTCTGTGTCTGTCTGTCTGTGTGTGTGTGTGTGTGTGTGTGTGTGTGTGTGTGTGTGTGTGTGTGTGTGTGTGGTGTGTGAGAGACAGAGAGACAGAGAGACAGGGACAGAGAGAGAGGAGTCATTTTATTAGAAAAAAATGTTTACTCTTTCCACCTGTAATCCATTCTCATAGTTTATATTCTGATCTAGTCTCTTTGATTTTTTAAAAGATGCTGGCCACAACTCACACAATTTTATGTAGCCTAGGTTTCCATAGTAACTACATCACTATCCATATACAGATACCCCTAAGATCTAAGGCTGGAAGCAGGACTGGAGGTGAGTTAGAATTTGAAGGGTGGCCATCGGCAGGCATTTTGCACTCTCTGGAGATCCTCTCATTGCTGGCCCCCAGCTGTTGGGGACACAGCCAAGGACAGGAGCCTTCGCCTCTCTTGCTGTAAGGGGAGCCCTGACTTGGCCTACTGCTACCAGCAGATGTGGAAAGAGCTCTGTGCAAATCAAAGAGGAACACATGCATTTCACTACAGGGATCACACATGGTAAGAACAAGCCTGTGGTCTTGTGACTCATCCCCACCCCAACCCCCTGGGACCCCTCTGTCTGCAGGGACATAGAACTCAAGAAGAAAAGAAAACGCTTGAGAAGTCTCCTTTGAAGTTCTGAATTAGAGCCTCAGTAACGGTCTTTGAGAGACACAACTAAAGCCTCTTTAATTACATTGGGCACCTTGTCTAGGATTTTCGAATAGAGCCGTTCCATGCTGGGCCACAGGGCAGGGTGGGATGGAGAGCTTCTCTTACACAGATGGCAAGTCACTCACCCTCCCTCAAAAGCAAAGGCTTGAGAAATAACAAGACATCCTTAAGTGAAGCCCTGCAGTCTGCCAGAATGCAGAGATGGATTTGGCATACGTATAAACTGTACCAGCTTTCTAAAATGTGACCTGTTGCCAATTCTGAAATTTAAATTGCACATGTTCTGTGACTCATCAGCTCCTCGCCCACAAGCACATTGAAGTGAATCGCAGCAAAAAGCACATGCCTATATCCACCAGAGGATGGATACAGAGCCACTGAAGACAGTACAAATGTCCATCATGATCATTTACCTACTGTTCCCTGGGTACCAGACACACACAGAGTGCTTAAAGGCTTCCCTCCAGTTAATCCTCCTGTCAGCTCTGTGGGATGTGTGCTGTTATCTCTATTTAGAGCTAAAGAAATTAAGACATGGGAAGTTTGACATGGCCACATCACAGCAGGACTGTGTGACAAGCTTGTTCTCTGGCCAAATACCCACTAGGGAATTGTATAAAAGCATTCATTTACATAAAAAGCATTTATTGAGGGCCATGTATGCTGGGACACAGATAATGAACACAGATCATAGTCTCTACCCTCAGGGACAGTCTTGTGTTTTATATAGTCTCACGTAGCCCAGGATAGCCTCAAACTCACTGTGTAGCGGAGGATGGCCTTGAAGTGTGATCCTCCTATCATCTGCAAGGTCCCAGGAGTCCAACCGTGTGCATCCATACCTGATTATTGTGGTGCTGAGGATCGGACACACAACCCCATGCATGCTTGGCAAGGTCTCTAACCACTAAGCTACATGCCCAGCCCCTCAGGGACAGTCTTCTGTACTGATCTGGAAGACATTTACAAGATATGAGAAAGGCAGGTTAAAGAACCCCAGCATTCATAATCCATTTATTCCCTCAAATACTCTCCCCATGTGCTTTGTTGGACTCTGTGCTGAGCCCTTCACAGATTATGAGACCCTTGATTCCACAGACCTGACTCGGTGTTCTGTATGTCCTTCTGTGGAGAATGGGCTAGGGGCAGACACCCAGAGTGCATGTCAGCTGAATAAGTGAGCAAATGAATGCATAAAAGATAGCAGGCTTTAGAACACTGGTTCTGTGATCTTTTAATGAAATTATCACAGAATTAGCATTCTTAAGAGATTTTGGTGAAACCCCATAGAAATAAAGTGAGACCCCTCCTCTGCTGTATCTCCTTTAAGGACAATCTTGACCCTTGCACATACAGTGCTCAGCCTCTAGGCCCTGCTCTCTTGTGCTAATTAGCTTTTGTCACTGAGACAAAATGCCTGAGGTAAACAACTTATAGAGGGAAAGGTTTGTTTTCACTCTCAGTTAACAGGATGTTAGTGCAGGGTCAGCTGGCTGCATTCCTTTCAGGCCTGTGTAAAGGCAGAACTATGCCGAAGGGGCATGGCAGAGAAAATGGCTTACTTCACAGCGGCTGGGAAGCAGTGTGCGTATGTAAGAGAGAGAGAAGACAGGGACCAGGGACCATGAGGGAGAGAGACACAAGAGAGAGGATCCTGCAAAGGAGGCATGAAAGAGGGGGTCTCACAAGAGAGGAGTCAGAGGAAGGGTTCCAGAGGAGATACATCTTCAGGCCACACCCCCCAACAAGCCACATCCCCCCAGCAACCTATCAGCCCCAAGCAAGCCACACCCCCCAGCAACCTATCAGCCCCAAGCAGGTCCATCCCCCAACAGCCCACTTAGTTTGAATTGGTCGGTGAGTGGGCCTGTGGAAGAGATTCCTGTCCTCCTGTCCAGTCACCTTTCAGTAGTGGCACCAAAGATCAAGCTGTCAACACATGAGCCTTTTAGGGGTCACTTCAGATTCACAGAAGACAACAGTCTTCTGCTACCAGCCCCAAGCCAATCACTTTCTGTGCGTACTACACTATGAAATGGGTTGATTTTCCCAGCTTCTTGTCTCGAGTCAAAAGGGAGAC
Organism: Mus musculus; assembly: GCF_000001635.26. NCBI lineage: Eukaryota > Metazoa > Chordata > Mammalia > Rodentia > Muridae > Mus > Mus musculus. The sequence goes on from NC_000077.6 coordinate 71,946,834, forward strand.
TATAACTTCACACCTAAACCTTTTGAAAAAAGTAAAAATGTGTCTTACGTCATCCAGCTCAGTGGCTAAAGGTGGAGCAGGAGACACAGCGTTTTCTCTCAGCTAAGGAACCTGAGAGAGGCCCCTCATTCTCTCCGTGCCCTTTGTTCCTGCTCTTATTCCCCTAGGTCTGACCCTTACTGGCCCTGCATCCTTTGCAACCTCGGGCTTTTGAGGCTGTGGTCCAGAAACCCTCACTTGTATATTAATCCTTAGAGCCCATGGGTTAGCCATCCTATCCCTACAAGTGCAGGAGGGGCTTGAGGACCAGCCAGTGGGCTACCCCAAGCAGGGGACCTTTACCCTGCTACTCTGGGCTTGGGATCTGTAGCTCCCTGAGAACCATGCTGTGGCTGCAGGTGACAGTGATTCCATGTTGGTGAAGAGATGAGGTTGTTAAAGATGCAAGACCAGAAGCAATTAAAAAGGCATTAGCTGGCTTCTACATCAAGTGATGCCTTAGAACTAATTATTTCTTCATTAAGGCGCCCAGCCTTCATCAGAGGCTTTGTCACGTGGAAAGAGCTGGCGGGCCCGACTCGTGCTACAGAACCAAGGGCTTCACAGAATATGCTTTGTGACTGTGAACAGCTTTACTTCCTGGGGAAGTTGGGACCTACCTACTTACTGATGCCTCTGAGCATAGGGGTCAGAAATGAAAGCACAGGTCACTCAAGCTTTGCTGATTGGCTCTTTGTGATGTGGATAACCAGCCAGGAGCTCTATCACCTTGACCTTCTCATGTGTCTGCTTGATATGTTCCAGTTCAGAACTTTAGTGATTCTAAAATGGTAGCATTGAAAATTACTGGTTAATCATGCTTGTGTCTTTCTGTCCTCACCTGAAATCTTGTTAATATGAAAGCAAAAAAAAAATGTCACAAGTCTAGACAGATGATGACAACAGGAAAGGAACAGTGAGTAGGCAAGAGATCTAGATGGATTTTGGAAGCTAGGAAGTGGGTAGGCCTTTTCGGGGTAAGCGGCACAAGCCAACCTTAAGCATAGACAGAAACAGATAAACACACCCAGAACCACTGTGCTCTCTAGAGCCCTGGACTCTGGCTAGAAACTTCAGGTACAAATAGAAATGGCACATCAGGCTGCAAGTGGAGTGCTTTAGTTGAAAATCTGAACATACTCTTGTCAAAATTCTTAAGTAGCTATGTATTTGCATAAGGATGAAATACATAGAGGAAAAATGATACCCTATGCAATTGCATCGCCATAGCTGCAGAACAAATTACCCGTGGAGTCATTCATTTGTAATAATGGGTGTTTGTTTTCTTATAGCTTACATGGGAAAGAGATTTGGGAAAACTTAGCTGGTGACTGTGGTTCAGGGTCACTCAGAGGGCTGAGATGTCTTCAGGTGACAATCACCTGAAGGTTGGAGGATTGGCTTCCAAGATGGTGGTCTCAGAAGTCATTGGTCTGGAAGCCCCAGCCTTTGCCACTCCTAGGGCTGTTAGCGTGACCTCATGGCATGGCAGCTGGCTTTTGACAGGAGTGAAGGAAAGAAGAAACCACTGTGCCTTTCATTACTGAGCCTTGGGAGTCCCATCCATGGGACCATGGCATGCTCTACTCACTAGAATCATCTCTAGGTCCAGCCTTCTCTCAAAGAGGAAGAAGTGAGGTAGCTCCTCTTGAAGGGGAGCACACACAAAGCTTGTAGACCTAACTGAAAACAAATATCCTCTATAAGAGTACATCTCCAGAGTCCATTGCTTAGGAGTCTTCTAACCTCAAGACCTACTCTTCAACTATGTTTAAAGCAAATTCCACAACTTAATATCTCTCTACATACACAGAGGCTTCTCAGCTACTCCATGAAACTTTAAGTGGTCAACCAGTATACTAGGCAATCTTTTCTTGTGGGTGTTCTGGGAGCAAACACACATGCTATCAAATAATGACTGCCAAGAAAGGAAAACTCAGTCTTCCTCAGAAATGAGCTCCCTAATTGGTTAGCCAGTACCAAGTGGCCAGCCCTAAAACATATTCATATGAACAACATTAAATGATCTCACTGGGTTGTATTTATATGTTTATGTATATACAGTATGTGTATATTTACATATATGTGTATATATGTATATATCTATATGTATATATAGACATGTATATATGTATGTATATAATGATTAACAAAACAAAAGCCATGAATTTGAGAGGGTATCTCAAGAGCATGGGAGGAGTTAAAGGGGGAAGAAAAGGAGGAAGAATAATAGTAACAGAGTACTTATGTATGAAATTCTCAAAAAAACAATTTAAAAAAAGAAACATGCAAACTAAGGGACTACTAAAGCTATATCTAAGCTATATACTAAGCTATATCTCACCCCAAAAAAATTTATATCTTAACAGCATAAAAACTCAGTGATAATAAGAAAAGAAAGTAACCCTAAAAATAATTCAGAAAGTATAATATATTTTTAAGTAAAAATCTCTAGTATCTTCAAGGGCAATCCAAAATTATCTTTAAATACGTAAGAGAACTTCTGAAAATGTTAAATTAAAAAACCAAGAAACCATAACCAGAAAGAAAGTACAAGAAAGATGAGCAGAAATAATGAGTGGGTTCTGCATAAATCCAGGGGGTTTGACAGGCAGTAACTGCCAAATAGACTCCCCAGAAATGGATGAAGAAAACTATAAAATATGCAAAAAGCTAAGAACATGAGCATCAAGACTGGAAAGTTCACCGGGGTTCAAGCATTACTGATAAAAGAAAGAACTCTCTATAATCAGGTCATTGGGGATTTTTGAATTGTCAAAGACAATGCCCTGTGTGTTTTTAAAAGCAAAAATTAAGAAACAGCTCAAGTACCATATATGGCCCACCACTTGTTTTTATTAATAAAGCTTTATTAGAACACATCTGTATCTGCCTGTTTCCATGTAATCTACAGTTTCTTTCACATTGTAGCAGTGGAGGAGAACAGTGACAACAGAATCTACATGGACACCAAAAATGCTGACCTTTGTGCTAAAGAGAAACTTCCAGAAAGAGACAAAAGTTCTTCAAAAGAACAAAATCAACGTGACATCAGTTTCTTCCTTATTCATCAAGCCTAGTTGAACACTAGGAATGGTGGGTAAATGTCCCCATAACTAACAGGCCCATGAGGGACTTTGACTTTGAACATGTCTGCTGCTGTAAGGATTAAGGAGACCCTTGAACTATGGCCTGAAGACTAGATTTACTTCCCAGGAGATACCTGGCAGAGTCTGGAATCATCTAAAAGAATATGGTGTGGCACAAACACCAGAGGTGAGAGATCACATCTAGTCACTAAAGAGGCTGACCTGGTCCATTTGTCATTCTGGGTCTGCGCCTTTAACAGCTGAGCCATCCCCACAGCCTGACTTGGCCCGTTTGGATGTCTGAGCTTGCCAACCGCTCTGCTTCAGGTGTGAAATGTCCCAAGAGTTTTTTGTTCCAACCTGTGTGTTACTGGACTATGATGGAACCTTTAAGAGGCAAGGCCTCCGTGTGGGAGTGAGGAAAGTCAGGTCACTGGGGACATGTTCTAGGAAGTCCAGCATTTTCTCACCTCTCTTTGCTTCCTGACGCATGAGGTAAGCAACTTCTGTGCTGTGGGCTCCTGTCATGGTGACACTATGCCAGGTCCATAAACTAAAACTACCAAAACTCTTAATCAGAGAAAACCTCTCTGGCTAAGTTCATGCTCTCTAATATTTTGTCTCAAGAACGAAGAGCTGACTGACATAACAAAGATAATGAAGACGAGGATGGAGCGTCTCTTCCCTAACACAGACCAGTCCACAGCACCTAGCCTGTGGTGTTGAGAAAAACAGGGATGCGCAGGAACGCCTGGGGGCTGCTTACAAGGCTGACTGCACCCGGGCTCTGTGAGAGCTGTCCTGGGAAGGAAATGGGCGCTGTTCTCCAGAGCCCCAGAATCCCCATCTCCTGAGACTCCTCACCCCTCCTTCCCACCACCGGTCTCCTCCTCCCTCTAAAGTGTCTACAATCCTTACTGCATTATGTTCCTTCTTCGTCTCTGAGTTTTCAGCCATACCTCAGACCTATGTTTTGTAAACCAAGGACTGCATCAATATTTTTAGCAAACATCTAGACGGTTCAAAACCTGTAAGAGTGGCTTCATAATAATTATTTCCATGGCTTTTTTTTCTTCTTTACCTGATATCTATTTTTTCAGGCTGTTGAACAAAATCCAGAGAGTAAATTCCTGGCTGAAGGTTACAACCCTGTGATCATAGCTTGGAGTCAAGGCAGGATTCAACGTGGAAATTGGCTCCACGGCTGGACTCTAAGAGTTTGCACTTATCCATCTTAGGAGAACGGGGTCATCTCTGAACCTGCTCTTGCCAATCGCCATTCAAGGTCAAGGATTCCCTGGTTCTGTTCATCTTGATTCAAGATTCTTAGTCTCTGGGGGTGGCGGGGATCTGATTGGTCCAACTTGAGTGGACTGTCCTCACCTCGGACCAATCAGCTGTGTCTAGCGATGCTTGCTGAGGAGGCAATTCTGAGTCCTAGGGGTTGTTACTGTGTGAGCTGCACAGCCTTCCCAGGGAGGCTGCTACCGATGACTAACATGTTCTTGAGCAAAACTGGTTGATTTCAGGATGTATATAATAGCATCCGGAGCTGTGCAGAAGGGCCACAGTATTTCATCTGATGTACACACACATGCGCACGCATGCACGCACGCACTCATGCACACGCGCGTTGAGCACACCCCCTCCAGCCCAAGCTTGGAGCTTGGAATGCCTCTCCTCTTGTCCCGCTCTGCAACATGGGATGATTACTTGCAAATGGCAGTCATGTTTGGTCACTGTGGACATCTGTCCTACCCAGCAGCATCCTTCCACACACAGGGACATTCCTCAAAATGTTCTGCTCAAACGAGCGTGAGACAAAACAACTTGTCAGGCTGTCTCTTTTCTTGCAGAAATGAGGCGGTGATGTCAAAATCCAATCCTTTACTAATTTAGAGACGATCTGATAGTGGGAAGCTGGCTTAATTTCCGGAGACAGTGAGAAGCTTCCTCGCTCACTAGTGGGCCTGCCAATGACACACACGTGCGCGCGCGCACACACACCATGAAGAAACATCATTATAATCCACCACCACCAATCCCTTGTGGATTAATTAACTAAACTGTGGAGTGGAGGCTGCTCAGAAGTGGGTTTACAAGGTCAGTTCCTGGCACATCTGCATAGCCCAGTCTCTGTGTAGGTTGAACAGTACCATTGGGCACAACTGATGAGAAATCTGTGGCCAATTTCTCTGAGTCCTCCTGTGTAATAAAGGCATTCGTTACTTCTGCATTCTCTAACTAGTTTTATGAGTGGATAAGAGGGATCATTGATGTCTGATACTGTATAGACCCCAAGCTCAATGCAGCAAGAGCATACAATACACAACACACACACACACACACACACACACACTAAGCAAGTGTCATGCAGAAAACACAGGTTTCAGAGTCCACAGAGCCTGTTGCAAGCCTCCAACCTTACACACTGAATATTGTCTTCCTTGAAGACAGTCACCTATTGCCCTTCTGCAAGTCCTACGGGTACAGGCTCCTCTTGGCATCAGGAACATAAATACAGTTATAGCTCAGATCCATCCCCACTCCCCTTCATGGGAAAGATACATGTATATTTAGAGACTGCCTGTGGTCACCCAAGTGACACGTGATGCAGGAGGATTGGTCTTGATTCATCTTCACAGGTTGGATCTCTCAAAGCCTCAGGAAACTGCAAGAACAGAAGGACACCAGACAGGAATGCAAAAGCAAAACAGCATGGTCTTTTATGTGCTTCTCCCCTCCTTCTCATACAGGCCCTGGAGGCTTGGTGGGGATTGAGGGTTGCTATGGGGATGGGCCAGGACGCAATCAGGTGGGAACAGACAGAGGCAGGCAATAGAGGGAAGAAAAAGGGAGAGTGTTTTTTGAGTTGCATTTGAAATAATGATGTTTCTGCTAAATAAAAGGAGCTTTTCCATGGCATATGACCACACATATGCATGTGTGCATATCTGCATGCATGCACACACATATACACACCTCACATCCTTTCCTCTGTTTGCATGCTCCCAATCTTCCAAGTATAATGAGGAAGGGCAGAAGCCATGAAGGCAAGACTACTCACCCTACAGGCAGGAGCTTGGATCTCCATCTCCTGCACTTCCCTGTCCTAGACTGAAGACAAGGGGCTACAGCTCAGAGGGCTCAGGCAGGAGGCACCAAGAGGATTCTAGGGTGATTCCAGGAGAGAAAGCTTTGGCCTCTCAGAGGATCCAGAGGCTTGTGTGGAAGAGGCATTTGCACTGGACCCAGGGGACCAGCTACCTCCCAGAAGAAGAAAACGAGCAGACTGAGAGATGGCAGCCTGGATGGGTACAGAACACAGAGGGTGTGACCTGTGTGGAGGTTGCTGGCGAGTCTTTTGCCTGCACTAAGCAACGGACCTAGAGAGCTACAGAAGACCTTAAGTGCCAAAGGAAAAAAACTTGGACCATATCCTATGGGAGGTTTTGAGAGGGGATGATAAATGTTTGCTCTTTGGGAAGATCTGATGGGCAGGAAGAGGGAGAGGATGGGCAGGGAGTCCCACATAGAGACAGAGACGGCAACTGTAGAGGTCACTGTAGAGATGGGCAGAGACAGCGTCAGGGATAGCAAAGATTTAGAGGTTAGGCAGATTTTGGAGGTGCTTGATATGGAAGGGGAAGAGAGAAAGGGGCTAAAGTCTAGGATGATGATGATGATGATGACGATGATGACGATGATGACGACGGCGGCAGCGACGACGACGACGACAACAACAACAACAACAACAACAACAACAACAACAACAACAACGCACTTACAGAACAGAATGGAGTGTGTGAGCTCATGCGCATGCTCCACTCACTAGCCAATAGTAGGCTTCTTAGATCCATTCACTGTGCTTCCCTCCCGCTGAGTCCCAGGACTTAAACCATAAGGGCTGCTAAATTGAGTCGCACTTTCTTTTTTCGTGGTACAGTCTACACTGTAGAAAATTTCCCCTAAAAGACCCTAGGAGGCGATGAAGACTTGCAGGGAGTTGGGGTCACACAGCCAGAGGGCTAGAGTGAGGAGCCCTGACCTTTGACCCCAAGCAGCTTCCTCCTACCACTTCCAGACCTCTTTGCGGTGGTTTACACTATAGTGAGGAAATCCTTTTTAATCGTTCTTTTTTGCTGTCACAATCATATTTCCTTCCTCCAGAAGGGAGCGCAGCCGGGGAGATTATTTTGACATATTTCTCAAAGACGCTGTTTCTAGAGCACTTGCCTGATAAAAATGATATATTTATTTGGGACCGCCAAGAGCTTGCTGAAATGAGGAATTTATCTGCATAGCTTTTGTTATTAAAGTGATTCTTCTTGTGTATTTCCTTCTAAGCTACTGATTCCATCTATAATACATGAGTTTCAGGTAATAGAAATTTTTCATGCAAGTAAATATTTTAATAACAACATTATGGTCTTGATTCCAAGCGCTACAGGCAAAAGCCTGGCACCAGCAAACAAGCCACACTGGAGGCTGGGAACCTGGGTTGTTGTTCCTGCTCTGTGCCTGTGACTTTAGACAGTGCCAGGTCCTCTTTGAACCTTAGTTGCTGTCTGTGAAATGTACGGGCTGCCACTCAAAGGAGCCAATGCTAAGCTCAGATGAGAGGCCAATTTCAAGGGAGCCTTAGGCCTTATTCTGTTCTGTAAGTGCATCGTTGTTCTTTGGGACCTGTGGGTGGAGCCAGTATATGTCATTAGCTAAGCAACAGATTGAGTGCCACCAACAGACTCAGGAATGCAGCTGCTGGACTGGTGAGGTGGCTCCGTAGGAAAGAGCATCTGTCATCAAGCCTGATGACCTAAGTTCAACCCCCAGGACCAATATGGTAGGAAAGGACTAAGTTCTCCACATTGTCTCTGCATATGCATGCTGTGGCGCTCTCTATCTCTCTCTCTCTCTCTCTCTCTCTCTCTCTCTCTCTCTCTCTCTCTCTCTCTCACACACACACACACACACACACACACACACACACACACACACATACACACACACACAATTTTAAAACAACATGAGATGGCTTGCTGCTCTTACAAAGACCTAAATAGAGTGAGTGGTCCCAGTCCGCACAGTCCCCCAGGAACCCAGGAGACCCACATCCACATTCAAGACATGGGCTTCCATTTCTGTAGTTTCCCAACGAATAAAGAATACCACAGGAAAAGTTAAGTGCCTTTGTCTTTATGTTGATGACCTAAAAATCACAGATTTTGCTTTTCCCTTCCTTCCATTCATATCCCACGGAGTCCAAATCACTTGACTTCCTGGAGATGCAGCTTCCAGCAAGGTGGTCCATACTTCTGGCTAGCTCTTAGTGTCTCATTCCAGACAAGCACTTGGGAGGGAGAATGGGCAAGGTGCTCAATGTATAGGTGGGAATGACCACTTAGAATAATGGGCAGAGAACTCATGCACCTGCCTTCTATACACACAGGCATATATGTATTCACATGCAGTCTAACAAAGATGGGCCCCACTAAGCAAGATGGTGGGAAGAAACTCAACATACTATCTGGCTTTCAAAGTATGCACTGCTCTAAGGGACAGATGGCAGAGCAGCCAAGCTGGAGAAAGGTGGATGAGCTTCAAAATCTGTTCTTAAAAACAATAGAAAGGCTATGGTAAGGTCAAGTCTATGGGGAAGGGGGAGTGGACAGCCTGGGCCCGGGAACATCACAGGCTTCAGAATGCGCCCCCATCAGACCCATGGCAAACTCTTACTGCTGTGATCAGCTGGAAGCCAGCCACACTGTTCTGTCCCCCACTATACTCCTGTCACCCTGCGGCCATCAGTTCTGCAGCCAGAAATACAACAACAACAAACCCACAGGAACTGCTTTTCCCTTCTTCCCAGCCTCACTGCAGATCAGGTCTTACCGTGGGGCTTAGCAACCATAGTGTAAAATCAACTTACCTTCCTTATTAAGCTGAAAACACTTGCCTTAAAGGGAGTGCTTTCTGGCCTCTGTTTAGCATATGCCAATTGCCTGGAGTCTTTGCTAGATAAAAATAAGGCAACTTGAACACAAACAGCCTGGTGCACAGCAGCTGCTAAGAGCCAAACAAGAGGGAGAGAGGTCTCATGGACAAGTGCAACTTAAACTTCTTCCTCTCAAGACCCCTTTTCACCAGAAGAAAAGGAAACAGAGACAGGTCTCACATAATCCAGATTGACCTAGCTATGTGGCCCAGGGTGATCTTGAACTTCTCATCCTACAGGCTCTGTCTCCCAAATGCCAGCGGTATGAGCATGTGTTACCAGCCTAGTTTCCACCATGCTGGGGATGGATCCCAGACTTCCCGTATGCTAGGCAAGCACTCCCTCAACTGAGCAAAATCACCAGCCCCACTAGAGACTCTGCACAACCCTAAGCATATAGGTATTTACTAGTAATAAATCGTGAAGGGGTTTGTTTTTAAACAACTCTTTGGAGTTCATGTAATTTTACCATTTGTTATAGTCTGAAGCATGCTAATGAGATAGAGCTGGTGGCTGTTCTTATGTAATTAAACATTGGCTAAATATTTGACACTACAGGGCATACAGCATCTTCAACAACTTTCAGAATTGATCATTATTTTGACGTGGTAATCAACAGTGCTGAGACCCCCACTTTACATAAGTAGGGAAAGCAAAGTGGCGGCAGACTGTTTGGGGCCAATGCAGAAACTCTTGGAAATTCTATCCCCATCTCAAGCCAAAATTCATTTGATGTTTTCCTTTCTTTTTGATTTAAATGAAGTCCAAGTCAGCAACTCATCCAGCAGTTTCTAATCAAATATTGAAATAAAATTCAATTCCAAAAATACAAATTTGATACATGCTTAAGAAATGATGGAAAATAGGGACCATCTTTGCTTTCCATAAGGAAGCCCTTTTCTTTCTATAAAGCAGAAAAAATGTTTAAGTACAAAGCTCACTGTAGCTTGTGGCACACGGTAGCCTCCAATCTGAGCTGTTTGTTTGCTCTGTGTGTGTGTGTGTGTGTGTGTGTGTGTGTGTGTGCACGCGCGCGCGCGCGCGGACAGCAAAGGTGCAAAGAACACATGCTGTATCTCACAACCTGGGCTATAGTGATGTCACATGAGACAGCACAGGCAAGGGCCACCAGAAACATCACAGAGTCATTACACATTTGATTTTGAGTTAATATTTGGTCACGGCATATTCGGAAACCTCTTTTTGATCTCTGAAGTTACTACAAGTTACATACGTGTGTCTAGAGATTTGAAAAAGATCCACAAATAAAACAGAACATGCTGCATTTGTCTTCCCAGGTCTGGGTTACCTTGCTCAATTTCTAGTCCATTCATTTAGCTGTGGATTTCCTGACTTCGCCTTTCTTCCCAGCCATATGTATGTGCATCTTCATTATCAAGCATCAGCCGCCTCCTAGCCATTGTGAACAGATCGACAGTGAGCCAACATCCGTGGGCTGGGACGTCCAGGTCCTTGGGTGTATGCCAAGGAGTAGTGCTGTAGCTGCATTTACCTCTCACAGTTAGGGACACAGGAGAGTTCTGCACAATGATTTCTAAGGTGGCTGGACCAGTCTGTATTCCCAGCATGTTCCAGTTTGCTCCCCTCTCCCCGCATTCTTGACAGCATTTCCTGCCACTGCCAATTTTTTTGCAAACTCACATCTTGTTACATGACCCCGTCTGGGCTCATGCATTTTAAGAAATTCTGGTTTTCACAATGTGGGCATGCTGTATTACAGGGTGTCTCATCTGGGATGGTGACTGTAGATGGGATTGTATCAGGCTACTCAGGAAGGTGAGTTATTTAAAACCAAGCTTCTGGTTCTTCTGTAATTCTTCATTTAGGAAAATTTCAGACCCCAGGTAACACTGGGTAGCTGAAGCCCCAATAGTAAAATTATGGAGGAGGAGGAATACTGTGATCAAAGGCAGACTTTGATTGCAGGCTCTGCCCTCCAACCACATGAGCTCTGTCTCCCCAAAACTGACTGTTGGTTCAGATTAAACCCTGAGCCTGACCTGACTTAGGACTTTCCTGAGGACACAGAAGAGAGGAGACTTCTCCACATGCACCACAAACCTGTCCCAGTTCCCAGCCCACATAGGAGGAGGAAACAAGAAGCTCCCCTACGGTGGCAAGAAATTTCCAGTGTGAACTGACCCTATGGAGGCCATTCATGAGTGTGCCGTGCTAGCAGACAGAGCATCAGTGGCCATCAGAAGCCCTCCCCACTCCAAAGGACCGCAGCAGCTCACTGCTTGCATGCTGCATATCCAGTAAGCCACCCTGGTATATTCACATCAGCTTACCCATAATTATTTGTCAAAACCACTTTCCCCCTCATTATTCCCTGCTGAGAGTATGAGATTATACAAATTTATGTTGTAACTGTCACCAACTCCAAGGGTGTCACAAAGGAAGAGAAATGAAGCCCTTACTCATTAGGAAATGTTTAGTTTGAAGCTCTAGCAGAAGGTAATTTACGAGATTTTTTTTTTTTTTTTACATTATATGAAGATGTTGAGCCTGTGATATTCTGGGCAAGAGTGGCACTGTCCATTGTTCTGCGGCAGGGGGGATGAAGCTATAGTGACTTGTGTTTAAAATGTATTTACCAAGAAGGGGTCAATGCAATTGAGTATGGCTGGGACTGGAGACTGGGGGCCATGTTTCTGTTCTGAGGGGATCTGGGTCCTCTGACACCTTCACCCTTCTGTCTCACTCCCAGATCCCTGGCCACCATCGAGTAAATGAGTTTCCTTAGCCACACACACCCACTGCCATGATGTTCCGCCCAAGCACCTGTGGTCAGGCAGGCATAAAGGGAACCGTCTGAAACCATGAGCCAAGATAAACCTTTAAATTGATTCTGCAAGGCACTTTGCTCACACCGCATAAAGACCAACATAAATGCTATTCAAAATTATGAATGTGGAATACGTGTAAGTGGAAGCATCCCTCCATGGAATGCTCTGACTGGCCAGCCAGAGTCACATGGGAGCTACGGTGGTTAAAGTAACCCAGAATATCTGGCATTTAACAGATCTGACATTTCTCCATTGTCTCTTTGTAGCTTTAGATGAGATACTTCCTTCTTCTGTTCTCTCTATTCAAACAGGAGAATAAAGCCAGACCCTGAATACTGAGCGGGCAATGGAACCGTGCTCTCTCCAAGACAGAGGTGAACTCAGAGGCAGACAGACATGCCCATCTTTCTGAACAGTGCATCCAAGCTCCTGCAGGATCTGAGCTGGAATCGCTCAAGTTAAAGCACAGCTTGGCTTCCCACTTGCTCCGAGTTTGGGTGCTACCTCCCTCCTATAGCCTCCATAGCCCTAGGGCACCTTCCCTGAGCCAGAAGAGACAAGATCCATCATTCTTGTACAGAGTTCACACCACACAGCCGTGACCTGAACAGCGCGTCTACAATTAGCTAATGTGGATCATTTTCAGCAGAAAATGAAGCATGAAATATGCAAAAATAATGAGCCCTTCACTGAGATTGTGGTAGCTGCTACAGGGCAGCCAATTTGAATAGCAGTTGCAATGCTTACGGAGGGAGCCCATTAGTAAGGACAATGTTGAAATCGTTACATATGGACCCTGAAACTCACTCGATAATTAATTTGGTCAATAAACATGGTATTAATCCTCCCACAGTTTGTAACTTAAATGAGGCTTTTATTGAAATATTGGGTCCCAGCTTTAGGTTTAGCTAGACTGAAAAGTAAGCAAGGCCATTGTCAATAGAACAGACACCAACACAGGTGACAAGCCATAGAGGACAGAGCATGCCTTATGGGCTGCAAGAAGATGTCTGTCACGAGGGCTTCCAAAATAGGGAAAGCATCCAATCAGACACCATTTGTCTTAGGTAGGGTTTCTGCTGCTGCGGTGAAACAACATGACTATAGTAAGCAACTTAAGGAAGAGAGGGTTTATTTCATTTACAGTTCTTCATCATAGTTCAGCACCAAGGAAGTCAGGACAGGAACTCAAGCAAGGCAGGAACCTAGAGGCAGGAACTGATGCCATGGAGGAGTGCTGCTTCCTGGCTTGCTCCTCACTGTTTGTTTGGCCTGTTTTCTTATAGCACCCAGAACCACCAATCTAGACTGGCACTGCCCACAGTGCCCCTTTTTCATCTCAATTGTCAATTACAAAAATGCCCCACAGATTGTCCATGGGTCCACTTGGTGTGGCATTTTCTCACCCTGTTTTAAAATGACTGTAACTTATATCAAGTTTACATAAAACTAGCCCTCACACTGGCTCAGATGCCCCATGTTGAGTTGTCCCAAGCCTCCAGGATGCTGTCCTTCAAGGCTAGTCACTGTTCTTCCAAGCAGTAGCCTATAAAGTTAGCCTACGTTTTCCTCCCTGCCGCGGACTGCTCTAGATGGTAGAGAAGACAGACCAAAAGCATCTGCCTTTGGTGTCAGATCTAGATTCAGATCTAGACTCTGCTTACCAACTATAGAACTTCAGTGTGTGGAGATCACTCTCCTAGTCTGCAATAATACAATAATCTGGTTTTGCCAATTGTACAAAGGCTAGGCAGCATAATGAGTGTTAAGTACTTACTGTGAGCAAAGTGTTGAGTTAAGATCTCACCAAAAAGGACCTGCCATTGTCTGTTTCTTTCATCCAACACTAAGCTTTAGTCCCCAGAAACGCCCCTTTGTAGGTGACATATGGCTCTCTGCATGTCTGCACCCGAGCTGGGTCTGGCACCTGACATCAAGGAGTCTAGACTGCAGGGATTACTAATTCTCCTAAGGTGCCACATCCACAGTATACAAGTTAAACCAGGAACCATCTCATGAAATATAGGACATACAAAAAAATATGCAAAGGGCTGTAACTGTAGCTCAATGATAGAGTGCTTGCCTAGCATGCTTAAGGGCCTGGGCTCGGTCCTCAGCACTAGAGAAGAAAAAACAAAGAAAGAAAGGAATGGAGCATAGGAGAGTAGGAACCACATGTTGGCCATGAGTTGACAGCTGTTGACATTGGGCCCTAGCATTTCAATGCACTATGCTCTCTAGTTTTGTGTATGCTTTCAATATGTTCCCTTGTTTTATTAACATATATTAATTATGTAGCAATGAAATTTACATTGATTTTCCTCATGCACATGGTGTATATTGACCAAACCCATTTATCCTCTTCCACCTCACCATCCCTGCCATGACACCCTTCCCAGGCCCTACTAATAATATTTTAATTTTTAGAATGACTTCTTTAAAGAGATTTCTGCATATGGGAAGAGATGTGTAATATCTGTCTTCCTGTGTCTGGCAACGTCATCTTTCTTCATTGCTGAATAATGCTTCATTGTGCGTGTAGACCCTGTTTTCTCTATCCATTCATTGATGGGCACCTAGACTGGTCCCTTGTCTTAGGTATTTTGAATCATAATGTGATAAGCACGAGTGTGTCCATATCCCTTTACCTGCCAAGTTTATTTCTTTTAGATATAAAGCCAGAAATGCTTTAGCTTTTAAAGATCTATCCAAAATGGCTTTAACAGCACTTAGATGTCCAAGACAAGAAGATTAAAAGTTCAAGGTCAGCCTGGGCTACAGTGCACAACCCTGTCTCAAAACTAAAATAAAACAGGTCTAACTGAGTTACTAAATTCTACAACTAGGGAACTAATTGAGCAAACCCCTGGGCTGGCATTGCTCTGGCTATGCTGCTGGGCCAGTCCTTCTGGGTGAGGTCACATGCCTTTCTTTGCTAAAGCCTCTATTTGATTGTGATGGGCAATGAAGTAAGAAAGCACACTTTAGAAAACCAGAAAACAAAGCATTTATTTTTTTAAGACCACCAGGGAAAGCTGCTTAAATGAAGGGAAACAAATTATCACCCATGACTTCTTCCATCAATGAGATTCTAATCGACACATTCTGGTGATTGGTCCATACATTATATCAGAGGATTGTGAGCTGTAACTGGGAACAAACTCGGATTCTGCTCCTACACCTGATGCTTGCTCTGCTAAAGATGCAGAGAGGGCCTTCTGCGTGTCTGCAGTGCCCACAATATACACCATTATTCCAACAGTTACAGTAGCAACAAATGCTGCAGCCACTAACATTATTATCATAAACTCTACTAAGGTTTTCAATGCATCATCACATTCAATTCCCAAAACAAAGCCCTAGATAGAATAACTTTAAAGGAAGGTGGTGGTGTTACCTGTGTTTTACAGGGAGAAAACTGAGGGTTAAAGTCATTAGGTGAGTTGCCTAGAAACGCACTGCCGGGGATGTCCATCAGTTTTGTGTTTGTTTTTCTCCCTGTATGAGATACCTGAAGACAAACAGCTTCAAGGAGGAAAGCTTTACTTTGGCTGAGAGTTTCAGAGGCTCTGGTCCATGGTAGACTGGCACAAAGAGTGAGGCAGAGCACAGTGGCTAGAAGGGTGTGGCCACACAGAGGCGCTCACCTTGTGATACAGAGAATTGGGAAGTGAGAAGGAACTAGGGACGGTGTGTTTCTGCATATTTGTGACGCAGTGCAATGATTCAGTATGCATGTTTGTGTGTGACAATATACTATAAATAAATGGGTGACCTAAAAGAATCTCTTCTTAAACCACATGCTAAATTTAAAGACAGACAATTTGGGCAGTTGCAGGGTGGTCCATACCTCTAGTGCCAGCCTCAAGGCTAAGACAAGCCAAGGACTACAGATGCAAGGCCAGCCTGGGCTGCCACAGAAGGACTCTGTCTCAAAAATTCATTCGTTCGTTTGTTCATTCATTAAAATAAAGATAGGCTACTTCTGTTGGACATGCTAGCACATGCCTCTATTCCCAGCACTTGGGAGTCTGAGACGGGGATTGCTTATCATGTTCAAGAGCAGCCTCATCTACAGAGTGAGAGTTAATCTATGTCTCAAGCAAGGCAGGGGATGTTTTAAGGACGAAGAATACTTTTAGGTCTTTATGATACTAATATAAACATCCAAATCTCTGAGCAAACTTCCATACAACTATGAGTTTGGTTTGATTTGGTTTTGTTATGTTTTGTTTTGTTTTGTTTTTCTTCCTATTATTAATGTAAGTGTAAGCCAGGTATGGTGGTGCACAACTTTAATCCTAGCACTAAGGAGGTAGAGGCAGGAGGATCTCTGAGCATTTGAGATCAGCCTAGTTTACAAAGGGAGTTCCAAAACTCCTATAACTACTATGTAGAAAGACTCTGTCTTAAAAACCAAATTCAAGTTCAAGTTCACCAAGTTTTATAATGCTAGTCAGGGTATTTGTCTTTGGTGACCCTTTCTTCCTATTACTTAAGGATAAGACTGGGTGTTTTATGGGGCCATGGTCTCTATATAAGCAGAGATCTGTATTGATCAGGCTCTGAGACTTTCAGTGGGGCCTCATACATGTCAACATTGGGGAACATTTGCTTCATGTGCCCTTACTGTTGGGTTTCTGAAGGTTCTGTTCTGTTGTTTCCAATGGTTTGATTAAATAGTCCATCAACATGTATTAGCACTTTTTAACCCTTCCAATACTTTTTATCTTGAATTGTTCTCTATCTAATAACAATATAAAAACACCTTTTGCTCTAGTCACTTTAGCCAGGAAATAAAACTGAGGAATAGATAATTAAAATATGGCACCTATTTACAATGTAATTTTATTCAGGAAAAAAAATGAAATTACAAAAATATGCAAGTAAATGGATGAGACTGAAAAATATATACTGAATGAGGTCATCTGGGCCCAGAAGGACAAATGCCACATGTTGTCTCCAAGAGGTAACTCTAGCTTTGAGCTTCTGATTCAGCGTGTTGGATCCAAGAGTTCCTGTAAAGACCAGAAACCAGAAGGAGCCCAATGGGAGGGTGCTTGGTGGAAAGGCAGATAGTTGTAATATAGAAGAATCCAGGGGAATACAGAAGGAGTTGGAAAAGTTTAAGTAGGGAGGGGAAAGGGGGTAGTCAAGGAGACAGGGGGCGGGGCAACCAAAATGAAGGAAGTATGGGAAATGAGGGCAGCCTACAATCATGTAAACAAATGACAACAAACAAAACCTCCCTCACCACTAAGGAAAAATAACTACTACTCCTCCTCCTCCTCCTTTCTCTCCATCCTCATCCTCCTCTCCCTCCTCTCCCTCCTCTCCCTCCTCCTCCTCCTCCTTCTTCTTCTTCTTCTTCTTCTTCCTCTTCTTTCCCCTTCTCCTCTCCTCTCCCCATCCTCCTCCATTTTCTTCTTGTTTAGTTTTGCCCAGAGCAGCTCTTGCCACCTCTTTCTTACTAACATTCTGGATCATCCCTGTTCTGATTCTACTTCTCAGAAGCCACTGCGCAGGATCTTGTGGTCTAACCTGAGATTACTGCTGAGTGGCTAGCCTGAGACTTCCCTTAGTACAAGCCAAGTCTTTGGCTTCTTGACATTTTATTTTGCTTTCTCTGTGCTCTGCTTCTTTATTTTGTGTCACTTGGCCTTCAATCTCACCCACTTCCTACAGATTATTGTACAACCCAAATATCTGCGTCCATTTTTCCTCTAATAGCTATTAGTATTTTTCCACTCTTCCAGAACCTTCTATTATCTAGCCAGGTCTACGTATAATCATGCTTAAATTTCCTCCCTGAACAGAACCAAATTCAGAGTGTTGTTTGCTTTTCTTTCCCCACTCCCTGACCTTTCACTCCTCCTTGACCTTGTCTCCTCGTCCACATTTTAACCTCTAGAATTTTAATTCAAGCTGTTATTTTAACTATCCAGCATTACTCATTTTGACTCTGATTTTGCTCATATTTTGCATGCCATTTCATCTCCTGATGTCATGTTCCATTCATCATTCCTGTTCCTAGTCGTTTTTGTTTTCAGAGAGCTTACAAAAGGCAAGCTTTCTGAGTCCTGAATACCTGAAAATATCTTTGCCCTCCAGGGTATTTTAGGCTTGGTATGTAATTCTAACTTTAAATTGTTTTCCCCTAGAGCCTGGGCTATGGTGGCTCCTTGTAATCCTGAACTCTGTGTTGCTCGCACTTGCTATTTTATGAAGAATTCATTTTGTTTCTCTATTTGCTCCTTTGCTCTTTCTGAAAAGTTTCATTCTCTGTCTCTCTCTGTCCCTCTCTCTGTCTCTCTCTCTGTCTCGCTGTCTGTCTCTCTATGTCTCTTTGTCTCTCTCTCTCTTCCCTCTGTGTGTGTGTGTGTGTGTGTGTGTGTGTGTGTGTCCATGGTGTTCTGAAATTTTTCTGTGCTCTATCTGGGGTTTACTGCATTTTCTAGCCAGTGTGTTGGATTCTTAACAATAGGTACAATATGCCTGTGAACAGCTGACCTTGAGTTCTCTCTCACTCCAAGCTGTGCTAAGTCCTTTATGTGCACAGTACTTCTCACGACACTGTGCTGACTCCAGCCTTACATCAGCTCTACGCAAGAGGAAACTGATATGGAGACAGGTGAGTTCCTTTGCTCTTACTGCTTTTAGCCTTTCCCCCATTCTGTTTCTTTGCCAGTTCCTGTTCGTGCTGCATTGGTAACTGGGCGTCCTCTGCTACCCTAAGAAGCTGGAATGCTACTGAAAACACCCATGACTGGGAGAGCTCCTGGATCATACAGCACCCCCTTTTCAAGAATCACAGTAGCACATGTCTCAGCTTGAGTCTAAAGTATACCCTAGAGGCTCCTGTGTTTGGACATGCACTCCAGTTGGTGGCGCTACTTAGGGAGTTGGCGGAAGCTTTAAGATGTAGGTGTAGCCAGCAAACTTTGAGGGTTCTATTCCACCTCCAATTCCAGTCAAGTCTCTGGTTCCTGTTGTGCTCCTGTGAGGACCTGCTGCCGTACCCTCTCAGCACTGTAGAGCTGGCTACTCTGCCATTCCTTCCTCTCCTTCACAATGGCCCACTCTTCTGGAACCATGAGCCTGATAAAAGAAGGAAAGCTTTCTCCCTTTAGTTGCTTCGGTCAAGTATTTTATTGTAATGACAAGAAAGTAACCATCACCTTTGACCTTCAGAGGCCCCCATACCCCACTTGGCTATAATGATTCATGGGTACGGGGGAAGCACCTGACTCCAGCCAAGCTAACCAGCACTGCTCCCCTCTAGAAGTCTAAAGCATGAAAGAATGTCTTTAACTAATGTAAACTCCACCCTGTGATGGAAGCCGCCTTGTGGCTCAGGCTGTTGCAGAAGACAGGCTGTTTTCTTACCAATGGTGAATTCTGAGGTAATCAATCCCTTGAGTCCACGGTTATCAAGCTGCAGCTCTGGCCATGCTTTGGCCTTGGTTCCAGCCCTGCCTTCCTGGAGCCCCATTTCTGGCCAGACAGTGAACTTTGCTCCTAACCTTAGAATTAAGCCTTGACCTGCTTGTAGGCTGCATAAAGCTGAACTCTGGCCCTGACAATATAGTAAGGCCTGCCTGCCTGCCCCTCTGGCTATCTCAGGAACATGCATCATTGTCACAGGTGTCCCATGGTATGAGAGAAGATGTCTTCCTTTCACCCTGTGAGTTTTATATTTACATCTGGTTTCCCACAACGATGGCACATCAGGCTCTCCCCACCAGGCACCAAGGATGACCAGGTGCTAGACTGTTCCTACCACACTAGGTCTAGGACATGTTTCTCAACATGAGACCCATTGCCCAGATCAGCTGCTGTTATCTGTCCTATGACCCATGGGACCAGGCCTGAGCAGGCCATGTAGGTGCTGGGAATTGGTAACTTCAGATCTAGAGGATCTGTCTTCTGGCCTTTGTGGGCACTGCACACACACACAGTGCACGCACACACACACACACACACACAGTGCACACACACACACACACAATTGTAGATAAAGCATCATACACATAAAAAAATACATCAATCTTAAAAACAAAAATCTGAACAAGCAACACTGGTTAACATCTCCCATACAAGGGATGGGGTGTGTCTTTAATCCCTGAGAGCACATCGGATGCATACCTCCAACTCTCTCTTCAGTGTGCCAGCAGCTTCTTGCCTCCCAGCACCTCTGTAAACCCCTCTCCATCCTCACCCCAGCATCCCTCAGTGGGAGGCCACTCCCAAGATCTAGTAAGTTGTGTAAGTTACATAGAGCATGTGGTTTCCCTTGTTGGGTGGGGCTTGTGTTAAAGAGACACTTTCCATCTTTAAATTCCCTGAGGGGGAAAAGGATGCTGCTGGTGAGATTTTATCCCTGGTCTCATCATCCCTCCACCCTCCCCCTCCCCCAACTCATCAAAAACTCTTAAGACATCAGACACAAACCTGTACCTTCCCTTTGGCCCACAGATGAAGCCCTGCTTCTAGTGATCTGATCCTTTCATTATCTGCCTAAAGTATCCTGTAGCACCAATGGTCATCCAAGGAAGAAGTTTGCTTCTCACGATGGCCATTTGGCCCAGGCTGGGGGTGGGGGGTCCCTCCATGCAAGCCTTTCTGTAGAGAAAGTGATGGCTTTATTTCTTTAGAGTCCTGTCACTTCACACCATGGAGAGTTGGGATGGTTATAATTATACATTGCAAACTGAAGCTGTTATTAAATCAAAGCACCACCGGAAATCTCAGAAACATGCTGTGACATCTCAGGACTCTTTCCCCGCTGGCTCCGGTGCAGCTCTGAAAGGAAGCTGACCTTTTCCTTAGCCGGATTATAAATGTCAGATTCGCACGGCACCATGCTTCAATTACTGTCACCTTGAAAGGGGAAAGCGCTGGAGGCCTCGAACTTAAGTATTTTCAATCACAGATATATTTCAGCACTCTGTCTTCTCAGGAGAGGGAGGAACGCTGAGGGCTGGTGCAGCCTCACCGTGGCCCCACACCATGTGCAGTGACCCAGAACGTCAGCCACTTAAAGGATGATTTGGGAATGGATCAGAACCACCCATCCAATTGCCTCCCATCCCATCCAACTGAAGATCTGATTTTTCTTCATCTGCTATTTCCAGAAGCACCACGGGACAAAGACGCCTCCGCTGTGTATCTCCTAAATGCAGATAATTGTAGATCGCGCTTTTCCCTTTACAAAATCATGTTTTTATTGTCCGTCTTGAAATAACGGGAGAAGGGAAAAAAAAAACTTCCCTTCTGGTCACGTTTCCAGCCCTCATTTAAAGTCTTCACTCAACAAGAAGGCGGAGAGGGCTGAGTCCATTAAGTAGGGAAAAGCAACCCAACACTCAGGGCTGGCATGATCCCAGGATATTTATAACACATGTGCCACAAATTAGCATCTTCACGTGTTACAATGTAATTTCTCCCTCTATCTCCTGGAACCTGTATTTCTCTCTTCTTGCCTAATTAACAATATTAATATTATATTTTAGTTATGACTAATCTAGTAGTGGTGGTGGTAGAGTGCTCTAGTGTGTGTGTGTGTGTGTGTGTGTGTGAATCTAGTAGTGGTGGTGGTAGAGTGCTCTAGTGTGTGTGTGTGTGTGTGTGTGTGTGTGTGTGTGTGTATTTTCAAGAACATCCTGGGTCTGAGCTGAGCTGAAAAGTCCAGCCCATCTCAAGGAAGAGAGTTACAAATTCACTGGGCCTCTTCAGAATGCCTGGCTTCATCTGGCAAAGCTCATCACTCAGCCAAGTGTATTCTTTCTACTTCTGTTCAATAGTGACAAACCTTATGGCCTTTGGGATTATCAGAGCCACAGAACCTCACCAGCTCGTAGTTTCCTTTAATACGCAGGCTCAGGGCAATATTTGCCCCTGCCTTGGAAGCCCAGTGGCTCTGATTCTCCAGACCCAGTCCCAGCAAGTGGGTTTGAGTCTATCTGAAGGTTAAGAAGTTGTACAGGGGGAGCAGTCACTATCGTAGACTTATCCTCAAAATGGGGTGACTTTCTCACCTTTCACAGGCTGACATAGTAACTGACCAGAGTCCAGCGGAGAGCAGAAAGAAGATGAGGAATGGACAGTGAGCCACACCCAGCAGGTGAGCAGAGGGCAAGGTTTATATAGAACCTTTCTCTGCTTGAGACCAGAATAGTTTCCAAGATGGCTGCTCACTTTAGATGATGAAGGAGGCTTTCTACTGGGCACTCACTCCTGCAGGTCCACTCCCAGATGCAGACCCTGGCCATGGCTTTGTATGGGATCACTAAGAGATGGTCACCTTCTAACAAACACATCAGCACTCCCGCTGGGCAGCTTCACCTGGCATTGTGAGTGTGAGCTGCTCACAAAAGGCTCAGGATAGGCTGGCTGCACATACTGATGATAGGTTTGCCATGGCCTCCTCTACAGCCTCGATCTAGGTCTATCCTCAGAATCTATCCTCAGGATCCAGGTCTATCCTCAGGTCCCAGCAAAGCTAGTGCAAGCTGATCCTTTGACTTCTGGTGTCTGGCCCCAGCTATGACTCTGACCTGTAACTAGAGGCCATTTTGAGTGCCATCCAGTTTCAGCTCTCTCTGGGGCCTTCATGCTGACTCCCAGTGCACACTGGTGACATCCCTCGCCCCTGCTCACTCTTTCCCTTCTCTTCTGACTGCTCTGCTGCCCAGGAAATCACCCACCTAAATCCAAAACCTTAGTTCACCTGAACTTCCATCTCCCCTTCCTCATGACTGCAAGAAACTCCACGAACGGGCACCAGGAATCCAACCACATCTGAAAACTCCTTGGTCTTTGCCTAGGCCCTTTGCAGTGGCCTGTGGTTACCTCCCACCCACACTCTGCCCAAACATAAGGCTGAGTCTTTTAAGATTGAGGTCTACTATCTTACTCTCCATCTCCTCTGCTCAAATGCCCTTCAGTGACTCCCATCTCCCTCAGCATAGAAGCCAAGGTTCTAACGGTGCTACAAGCCCCAGATGCTCCCAGAGGGCCTCTCACCGCTTCCCTCCCAGCTCAGCAGACTCATTGTCTTGCCATCATCATCCATGTGTCTGGCCCGTCCCTCTGCAGAGGCTCGTCTCTGCCTGCCGAGATCTCCCAGCTGCTTGATCCTCTGCTGTGTCAGGCCTTCCTTGGCGAGCCCTCAGCCCACTCGTGACAGGCTCTACCCACCCACTACTTTATTTTTCTTTTAATTACCTCTCACCCTTTAACATACGAAACATTTTCTCCTCCCACTAGAATGGAAACCATGGAGGGTAGAGACCACTCCAGGCTTTTAGGTCTTCGTGTCTATTTCATTTCTATTTCATTTCCCTGACAAGTCCTGAAACGATTCAAAAGCAAGGCAAGTTGAAAGGATTGAACAAAGAGTACTCACAGGCCCAGCAACACTTTCGAAACACTTGCTTTCATCTCCTGTCTAACAGTGCGTCGGTGCTCCCAGCCATGTCCTTCCTTAATGCATTCAAAGCAGTTGCAGACATCAGTGGACAGCTCTGCCAAACCCTCCTGCACTGGTGTGATGGCCACCACATCATTGTTTACATCCAATTCCTTTTCCGTTTGCAAGTAAGGCCTGCACCGAGGGAAACATACAGGTCTTAAGTGTATCTTCAACAGGCTCAGACAGATCCAAATACCATGGACTGTAACTATTTACCAGGATGCAGAAAATGACTTTGTGGGAAGCCACATGTGCCGTTGCAGAGTGGCGCTGACTACTGCTGGCCACCACGCATAAGTTTGGACAAACAACCAATGTGTACATATGCAGTAAAGTTTTTTGCAAAGACACTGCCTGGCCCGGGCATGATAATGAGGCTTTGAGAGTATAACCAATCCGATGTGAGACATGCAAATGAGGTATGATAATGAGGCTCTGTGAGGTAGAGAGAGAGAGAGAGAGAGAGAGAGAGAGTAGCCAATCAAATGAGGAACATGCAAATGAGGCGTAGTGCATAACCAATCCGGGTGTGAGACACGCCTCTCCTAGGCCTATATAAGCAGCACCAGTTCTGGGCTTTCGCCTCTGCAATCAAGCTCTCCCAATAAACGTGTGCAGAAGGATCCTGTTGCAGCGTCATTACTGCTGGCCAGTCCAGCGCGCGCAAGAGACATTCCCTCTTGAAGTTCCCTCAGTATCACTCTCCAGAGAGCAGGGTCTCTGTCGACTTCATCCAGCTGCTGTGCCTCCCTAGAATACAGGAAAGCATCTGGCACCTAACGGGTGCTCAGGGGGTACTTGTGGGATGAGAAAGACAATGATCGCCTGCAAAGGGATACTTCAAAGCAAGTGAACTTCCAGTCCATAGGCCCAGATGTGGGAGTTGAATGCTGGTTTCAATTGAGAAAGAAAGAAAGAAAGAAAGAAAGAAAGAAAGAAAGAAAGAAAGAAAGAAAGAAAGAAAGAAAGAAAGAAAGAAAGAAAGAAAGAAAGAAAGAGGGGAGGGAGGAAGGGAGGGAGGAAAGAAAGAAAGAAAGAAAGAAAGAAAGAAAGAAAGAAAGAAAGAAAGAAAGAGAGAGATTCCTAGCAATCTGAGTCAAACCAAATGGGCCTGCAACCCCAGAGCACACAGACTATGTGGGAATGATCTATTTCAATGAGCCTGGCCTCTTTCACTACCTGCTCAACAACAGATTCTTTCCTGCACCCAAGCCTGCTCCACAGTCTGCACACTCTGCAACTCAACAGACAGTGGCAGAACCAAGAAAGCCTCTTGGGAGGGGGCTTTGCCACTCCCTGTCTTGACTGTCAGCAGTGCAAACATAGACAATGTGTTCATTCTCGGCGGTTGATTAAGGTTTGCTCAGTCGTATGTAAAGTGTGAATCAAAGTACATTAGAAAAGTTGGCTTTAGCTCAACCTTGCACGAGCTGAAAAAAATTGGCATGTCTAAATCCTTCTTATAGGGGAAGTTATCTGTGTGGCACACACGGAGATAACAATGAACAGAGCACATACCCCCTCTGCATACCACACATATTTGTACACATATGCACACATGCACAAGCATACCCAGTTACACACACATATATACACATTCATGCACAAGCATACACATATACATACAATGGGCATATGCACACATGTATATACACATACAAGCGCATACACACACACATACACACACACACACACACACACACACACCTTGCTTTGCTAGAAGAGGCTATTTTTGTGATAAACAGGAAGAGGCAGCATCCGATGCTGTATATCCAATCAGAAAGCTGGGACAGCGGAAGTGCTTTCAATAACCACTAAAACTCAGGAAAATGCAGACCCAACGAGAAACATGTGGGCCAAGCTGGCAGAGGGGTAACCATGGGGCTTGGAGAGGAAGGAGATAAAAAGGCATGAGTTTAGGTAAGAGTCTTTTAAAAACATAAGAGGGTTTTAGGGACAGATGGTTGTGTGTGGGGGCTGCCCTATGTAGAACCAAAAGTCTGGGCCATTGAAAATGGAGTAGGTGAAGGCTCACTGCATGGAGACTGGTCTTGCAGCATCAACACACTGAAAATTTCATTTGGGATCAACTCATAAAACATTCCATTTGCTGGCAGCCACCACTAAGGTACCCACATCTGGTTCCAGCATCAGTAGATTGTGGTGGAGGCAAAGGGAATGTAAGATCACAACATTGAAAGGCATGCCTTGGGTGGAACTGTCCTTGCGGTACAGCCTGGAATGAGGAAGGGGAACAGCAAATATGGTGACATGGGGTTAACTGAGTAAGTCACAGCCTCCTTTCTCAGGTGACTCTCCAAATTTCCCATGGAAGACAAGGGATGGCTTTCTGTTGAACACACAGAGGAGCATGCAACCTGCAAACTCTGTTGTGCTATGCATGACAGACATATGTCAGTCTCGGTTAGCCCTTTCATCAAAGACTTCCAGGTCAACGTCAGACTTTGGAAGACAGGCATGTTCGGTAGATTTGGAACTGGGGTAGTCAGCATACATCAGAACGTCCAGGACACAGATAATGGAACTGGAGGTGTGCGTGGTGATTGTCACAGATGTCCTCCAAGTCCTTGCTCACTCTGTAGACCCTGCTTCTGGGGGACTCTCTGGCACCCCAGGACCAGGAAAAAAGAGGTTCTTCTACATATACTATTGAGGGAGGCAGACAAGTAGGTGAGGAGAGTGCATGATATAATGCAGTTCCTGTGTCATTGTCTCCATTTCCACCCCATCCAAGGTCCTAGCTGCCCTCTCTCAGACAGATACCATCATCTCTGACGTCTCCCCTTCCCATGTTCCCACACTCCCTTCAAGCACATGGAATCAGCAAGCAGATCATTATAAGTGATGTTTAGAAAACTATAAAGTCTGGTTAGACTACAGGAGATAGTCTTAGTTCTTCTGCCTCGCTCTTCCACACAACTACAACTACACACACACACACACACACACACACACACACACACACACACACACACACTGAGCCATCCATACCTCTCCTGCTTGCCGTTTTCTAGGACAGCGATTAGCCCACACCTTCACACAGATTCTTGTAGCCACCCTCAGAGGTTTCCATGTTAAAAGCCCTCTGGGAGCCTCCCCTCTCTCCCACACTCGTGCTCACATGTACCACACTGATCTATACTCATGGATTATTTCCTCCATGGATTCCTTGATATTATTTTCTGCCCAACCCAGGACTTAGTGTTTCTTGATTGAATGAACATTTCAAAAGTTTTGTCTATGGGGTAGCTGGTTTATCCCAACTGTCTTCTGTCTTGGGATTTGCTGAAGGACAGTCTAGCATCCATCACACATTGAGCAAAGAACCTGGAGGTGAGGGAGAGCAGCGGAGCAGGGCAGGCAATCCTCCTGACTATCTGCTTTTCCCAGCTCCCCTGGAGAGTCAGAGTTTAACACTGGGCAGAACCAGCCCTGGACCCAGGCAGGCTGAGTGGGAGTTGGTGCTCTCATCGAAGGCTGCATCTTACTGAGATCTCCACCCCCAAGTGGCCCGCTTCCCCAGCCACCCACCCTCAAATATGTTCTGCTTATCTTCAAAGGCTCGACCCTCCTGTGGGCACCTTGCTACTCACATCTCTGACCTCTCCGTTCTCAGACCTCGGGTCCATTGGAATGCAAGATTGCATGAATGCTGTTTTTGCTTCTGTTAGCTGTTCCATGTTTAGCCCAGTCCTCTGACTAGCTCCATAAAGCCAGGATCTGCCTCTGTCTTGGTGGTCTTTAAGCATGCATCCCTGTGGGGGGAGGGGTGTTAGTTTTGGAGGCAGGGTTAAAAAATTAAAGCCCCTAGATTTGAGGACCCACATTCAATTGCATTCAATTCAATACTTTTTCTTAATTATGTTGTTCTCAGAACATGAGAATGCAGCCCTGTGCCCTCTATCCATGGACAGCTTCCACTGTGGCTATAGCAGGTGCGAGTGGAAATGGTTCCCTGAAGAATCCCCCAGGCTCACAGGAGACCACACTCTACACTGGAGAGGAGAGCCTCGAAGTAGGCTTGCTAAAACAACACCCTATTAAATTAATGCTTTTAATTTGAATTTTATTGATTTCTTAGTTCCCCATTCTGTAATTTGTCCATTTGTTTTGCTTTTCTAGTCGGCTGAGAGCCGTCGGCAGAAGGGATTTACTCCAGCGCTCCTACGGGTACAGATTTTAATAGCACTAGCATAAAAAGTCCTTGAGGGGAAAGAATTCTTGAAAGTATTTTTATTTTAAAAGAGGGATCTGTATTGCTCCGGGTTAGAGAAATGTTTTCTTCAGTGTGAGGGATGTCAGGACAAGGTCAGCATCTCTCAGCTCCTTCCAGTGGAAGTGATTTCCCTAAGAGAAATCTACCAGTGGATCTTCTACTTGTTAATGCTTCTGTTGTTGATGTTTGTTGGTTTGTTAGTTTGGTTTAGAGTTCTTGGCATCAAACCTGGGTCCTTATGTGCCCTAGGCAGGTGCTCTACAGCGCTCACTGGAAACCTGAGAGAGAAATGTGAGGGCACCATTGTGGGTCAATTGTCCTGAAAACAGGAAAGATTGGGGACACTGCAGGATAAAGTCCTTGTAGAGAATCTGCCCGCAAAGAGTAGTGTATCTGGAGGGAATAAACACAACCACACCAAAGAGATTTGTTTTCTCTTTCTTTCCTTCATAATACAAAGACGTGGTGGGAGATACCTTGCTGGGTGACTAAAGCTCTTGGCAGAGCTGATAGTTCCCAAGCAAGTGGCACAGAACCCACTTAATTTCCACTTGCCCTGATTTTATATTCTAATTGGTGCATAGGACAGTGTGCAAGACCAATAGGAAAAATCATGCGGGCGCGTGCGCGTGTCACACACACACACACATGCACCTTACTTTTCCTGGCTCCCCACTACACCCCAGCTTCAGGCTGGGGGACTAACGTGGGAACATTTTTACTTCTGTTACATCTCTGCTTAGACTGTTTCCCACCCTCTGCAGGTTGGGTGAAGCCTGCTTGTCTTTAGCACTGAGAAGATATGTCTCATTCTCCAGGCAGCCTTCTCTGATCCCTGCCAAGACTGGGATGGGTGCCACTCCTCTGCTCCCCAGTAGCACCCTGCAGGGACCCAGGGTCCTTTTGGTGAGTGCTTATCTCCCCCACTAGACTGCTGTAGGAGGCGTGGCTCAATGGTTAGGGAAGTAGTTGAGGGAGTGGTTAGGAGAAGGTTAGGGGAGTGATTAGGGGAGTGGATAGAAGAGGGTTAGGGGCAGATCCCCCAGGCACTAGAATCCCAGGCGTTTGCACAGTGTCCAGTACATATTCAGATATTCTAAGCCCTTCCAAGTGAGTGGAGAAAAGAAGACAAATAGAGCAGATCCATCACTGCAGAGAATAGATCTTAAGGACAATGACCTTGTGTGTCAGTGCCAGTCACCCCCTCCCTGCACATTTCTTCCACCCACCCCACCCCCATATGCTGAGCACTTCACTTTCTGCTGTGGGCTGTGACTGTTTTTTAGATTTATTACAGTTTTATTTTCAATTATATATACGTGCAGTGAGGGCAGGGATTGTGTCCATGAGTGCAGTACAGGTTGGGGCCACCATATCCTCTGCAGCTGGAGTTTCATAAGCAGCTGTCAACCACTCAACCTTGGAGCTGGGACTCAAACTCTGGTCGTCTTAACCATTGAACCCCACTCCAACCTTGGCTTTTGACTTTTCACACCCTTTAACAGAGAGGGCTTCAAACAAAGGCCTTAAGGCTGACCTTGGTCCTAATGTCCTAGCTGTTAGACCTTGGGTCAAACTCAGATCTGTCTGATCCAAGATCCAGAGCAAACCCCTAAGTGCCCACTTCCACCGAAGGTGTGCCTGGCCTCATGCAGAAAGAGCACCAGGGGACCAAACCCACTGTCACTGTGATTGTAAAGGTCGCTCTTCGTGGGCCTATCTCAACCCTGGCTATTCGTACCCACTGCTTCTCACCAGAATGGGTCCTGCACAGCACCGTCAGAGCCCAGGTTAAGAACCTGACTTCCAAGGCAGACACATAGGAGCTACCAGAATAAGAACACCCAGATACTTCACTGCCTTCCCTGTTTTGTGCACCACAAACTGCCTCCTGCTATTGGTATTGGGACACACGAACCCCAAAGACCACACCTCAAGGCAGTGAGACCCACTCTGCCCTTGGGGCAGAAGAAGGCCAGCAGGGGTGGGGAGGTCTCCTGTTCAGCCTTCTCTTCCCTGTTTGCTGTGGCAGGCAGCCCTGCCTCCTACTTTCTAACTGTGACAGTAGGGGGAAAAAAACTCTTCAATTCAAACTGTAAATGCTGGTTTCTCTCTGCCGCTAACATTCCACCCGAAAATGAGCCATAATTTGAAATGCGCAGTAAAATGTAATCTTGGCTTTTTAGCACCCAGACTCCTTCATTTTCAAAGAAAGCCAATGGCTTGGAGATTGGATTTTGTTTTTGCCAATTATACATTTTTTTTTTGCCTCGAAAGCTGCCTGCAATACAAAAAAAAAAAAAAAAAAAAAAGAAGTGAGGTCGCCCATGCTTTGAAGATGAATCATGTTCAAAGCTGGCGTTAGAACCCCCCGGTGTTCATAACCCTGGTCTTGAGACAAATGCACTAGTCATTACTGAGAGCGCAAACGACAGGCTGGAGTTATGACTAGCGTTTGCTCACCACAGTGAAGAATGCCCTCTATTAATGACAACAGCTGTCGGTTTAATAACCCCAGAAAAGATCATTACATTCTTTCACATTCCCCAGAAACAGATGGAGGAATTGCAAGAAGGTCCAAGCATATGGGAAAGCATGTTGGTTCCAGCAGCTCCAGAGAACAGCCAGAAATCCCATTTTCAGTGGGTCACTCTGGCCACATTACCTGTGGGTGCCCAACAGAGAACAGGTGTCCTCCTGGGCTTGTGAGGAGCGTGGAACATGGTAGGGGTGGTGGAGAGAGAGACACGTGAGCCCTCAGTGTGCCAAGCTGTTAAGTAGCCGCATGGCTTGTCAGGTTCTAGTGAAGGCTTAGGACAGCTGTGGTCACTTTGCCTCAATGACTTCTGGTGGCACTGTCTGCTAACAGAATGTCAGCACAGACACTTCCCTGAGCGCAGTCTCGCCACACAAGCACTTCAGAATGTGTGGGTGTGCCTGGGATGGCCACGGCCTGCGCCATGCCTGTGCCTTAGGCAAATCCTTGCATCACTTACTCCCCTGAAGTGATCGCTCACAACCAAAGCCTATCTTTGCTCTCATTCAGTTGGGAGTACTTGTCCACTACTAGTACTTGTCCGGTACAAAAGAGCATCTCTGTACCTCCAAGCAATTGTCCTGATGATTCAGATATGGCCATCCACAAAGAGAGACGGGGCTGTAACTAAGGAGTAAATCCAGAATTAGAAAAATCTTTTCAAATTGATAAATAAATAAATGTAAAAGGCCATAGGTTTACTGGTGACTTCTTTCAGATTTTCCCAGGATAATAGCTCATATTGCTGTGAAAACTGTCCCCATGCATAGACAAGCACAGAAATCTAAGCTACATATTGTTTGGATACAATAAAACCATGAGTTTAGAAAACTAAAGGCCAAGTTCACTTAAGAAGAAATCCCAAGTACTTAACGGCAAGACAAATTTTAAATTACATTGATGGATAAATAAGCATTGCTTTAAGTTTGTGAGAATGGTACAAATTAATTAGTTTAGGACACTATTAAACACTGAAAAGACTTTTGCATTATCAGTCCCCAAATGATTGGTGTTATTAAGTGATCAATTGACTCCCCTGTGCCCCATCCAAATAAAAAGCATGTATTGTGCAATTCCACCCTCTAACACTCAGAACGTGACCTTATTTGAAAATAGAAATGTTGCAGATACCATGTGTTAAGATGAGGTTACCCTGGAACAAGGCAGGTTCTTCCTCCGGTGTGGCTGGTGTCCTCACCAGAAGGTGACCATGTGAAGACACAGGCACAAGGAGAAGACCATATGAGAACAGGATTGGTGTAACAGAGCTTCAGCCAAGGACATCATTGAAAGCCAGGGTCCACCACAAGCCAGACAGACGTGGGGAAGGACTGCCCTGCTGATCTACAGGAAGCATAGTGCTGCCACCGCCCTGGCCTCAGACCCCCTGCCTCCAGAATGGTGGAACAATAAACCTGTATTATTCTAAGCTGCACTGTTTGTGAGACTTTATTCCAACATGCCTCAGAAACAAACACGATCCCATTCAGATGGGGGTCCAGCAACCTTCAGCTTGTCCCTAATCTCCAGCCTGTACATGCTGTCTACAGCCTGTGAACCAAGAAGTGCTTTTACCTACTTTACAAATAGAAACGGGAAAAGGGAGAGAAGGAGGAGGCCGAGACTCACCACGAGGAGCAAAGGGATAAGCAGCGCTCTGTCAGCCCCTGCCTCCAGGATCCTGCCTTGAGTTTCTTCCCTGATTTCCCTGGATGATAGAGTACAACCTCTAAGATAAAACAAACCATCTCCTCCCCAAGTTTTATCACAGCAATGGGAACCTAACTAAAATACACTCCCGAGGTTCTCAAGGACAAGGCTAACATAATTAGGAGTGTGTGCTAAGAAAAGCACTGGCTGCAGATCTGTGGGATAAGAGACATCATTCTTACCTGGGCTCATTCGACATAATAAGAAATGTGTGGCACCAGAAGCCTCTTAAGTTTATAAGAACAAATATAACTGTTTAAACGCTGTGAAAGTTTGCAATGTGAGAGAGAAAAACGACTGGATGGGTAAGAACCAATACTGAGCTGATTTGAAAAGCTAGGTATTTTAAAAATGGAATCTTTTAAAAGGATGGGAGGTGATATGTGCAAATATGTACCTGATGGATGAACTGATAAGAGCTAGCCAAGCAGAGAGAGACAGATGACATAGAAAAGTGGCAGAGATTTGATGACAACATTACAAACTCCAGTACTTCAAGAGAACCGTGAACCTAAACACGGGTTAAGGGAGAGCCGAGGAAAGCCTAAGACAGAGAAAGGACTGATAACCATCATATAGAGCAAATAAGAAAAACACCAAGACTCCAACAGAAAAACAAGAAGACTGTCCAATAACTCATAGATGATGGAGAGTTGGCGTCAGAACGTGTAAGAAATAGCACACATCCCAGTAAATAAAAGTACACGTTGTAAAATGAACTATCATGGTAAACAGTTGTCCTGGTTTGTTTGGGGATTTGTTTGTTTTCTGTCAACTTGACACAAGCCAGGGTCACCTGAGAAGAGAGAATTTAAATTGGGAAAAAAAGAAAAAAAAGTCTGGCCCCTAGGTAGATCTGTAGGACATTTTCTTGCTTAATGATTGCTGTGGGGGGGCAAGACCACTAGGTACAGTGCCAGCTATGGGTAGATGGTCCTGATTGGTATACAAAAGCAGGCTGAGCAAGCTACTGGGAGGAAGCCAGTAAGCAGCATCCTCCATGGTCTCTGCTTCTGTTCTCTGCCTCCAGGTTCCTGCCTTGAGTTCCTGCCTCAATTTCCCTTCGTGATGGACTCTAACACCTGCATCGTATGCCAAATAAGCACCCCTACCCACTCACAGTGCTTTTGACTATGACATTTTATCACAGCAATATAAAATAAACCAAGATGGGAATTTTTTTCCAATTAAAAAGAAGTTCCTAATTGATACATAGTCATGCATATTTGTAGGGATGGTGTAAGGTTTCCATAAACATGTATATTGTTTAAATTTTAGCATATCCATCACCTCATTCACTGACTGTTTCATTGTGGTATAATATTCAAGATAATTTCCAGCCATTTTGAAATACTCAACACATTATTAATCTATTGAATTGCCAAAAGTGTGTGTGTGTGTGTGTGTGTGTGTGTGTGTGTGTGTGTGTGTGTGTGTGTGTGTTTGGCAACTAACTGACAATCTTGGATATCATCCTTAAGAACTCTGTCCACTTCCTCTAAGACAGGCTCTCTCATTAGCCTGGAGTGCATCAATTAGCCTAGTCTGGTTGGCTATTGAACCTCGGAGACCTGCCTGTCACTGCCTTTAAAGAGATGTAATTACAATCATGTGTCACCATGCCTGACATTTTTATGTAGGGTCTGGGAACAGACTTGGGTACTGTTACTTACAGGACAAGGGCTTTTTCCAAGAATCCATCTCTCCAGCCCTGAATTGGCAAAATTTAACAAGGTCTAAAAGTTTATGTTGTACAGAGTCCTACTGAAGGCTTTTAGACACAACAGTAGAAATCTAAAGGACACCACCGATTTTGTATGCAGTCCTGTTTATCTCCAGGATATGTTTCTGTAAGGAAAACAAGGTCATACATAATGGGCACGGCAAAGAAAGACATCATGAAGCCTGGAGGACCATTGTCCATGCGCTTCCTGGAGTCTCTGTTCTAAGCCAAAATGGCTCACACTGTGACTCGGGGCCTCATATGGGAGTGAGCATTAGAAACTTGGCAACAGTAAAATTTTTCTGAACACACGATGACCAAAATTTCAAGTCAAAAGTCCCACACACAATGAATCAAAGTATTTCAGCAGGACTTGTCTGGTTGTGCTTACAGGCTTGGTTCCGCACACACAATATGCACTGGGCTGTGCTTCACACTGCACATGCTGGCAGGCTATGCAACGACACACCTCCTGGAGTGCCCTGCCTTGGATGTGAATCTGTCATGAGTTGTGAACTTCAGTGTTGTCAATGTGCATCCTTTTTTTTTGGTTTGGTTGGTTTGGTTTGGTTTGGCTTTGCCTTTAAAGGCACAAAATAGTTTAATTACAAAAAAAGGCTTTTAAAATATTTCTCTATTGTCATTCCTTAGCATGTAAGTATCAAATTAGTATATCTTAGGGTTATAATATGTTAAACAAACAAACACACCATTCTGATTAGTTTGTCAATTTTCTTTCATCTTTATTAAGAGGAAGAATTGTATGTATACCAAAGAAGTATTTTAAGATGCACTTCTTCGTGGTTTATTTCTCTAGCAGATGTTTGGATTTATAACTATATGCCCAGGGTCATATAAAAATTGCACAAGATGGATCAGCAGGTAAAGACACTTACACACACCAGCACTATCATCACCACTATCATCATCACCATGTACACACAATAAATAAATAAATAGCCCGGTGTGGTGGCGCATGCCTTTAATCCCAGCACTCGGGAGGCAGAGACAGCCGGATTTCTGAGTTCGAGGCCAGCCTGTTCTACAGAGTGAGTT
Source organism: Mus musculus (assembly GCF_000001635.26). Lineage (NCBI taxonomy): Eukaryota > Metazoa > Chordata > Mammalia > Rodentia > Muridae > Mus > Mus musculus. Next base: position 71,981,502 of record NC_000077.6, read on the forward strand.
CCACCACAGCCAGAGCTATACAGAGAAACCCTGTCTCAATAAATAAATAAATAAATAAATAAATAAATAAATAAATAAATAAATAAATGTAATAAATTGATTTTCCTAGAAAAAAAGGGTCACGAGGAGAAGGTGGTTTAGGGAGCATCCATTTAAGCCACCAGGTCACAGTTGCTAAATCTGAAGTTGGCCTCTACCTCCTCAGCAGGCTCCATCCTTGCGCCCTTGGTCGGCTTCTTGCTCTGCCTTGGAGGTTCCTGTTGCTGAACCACTCTACAGGCTTCCATCTTCCAGATGGACAGTCCTCGTCCTAAGCTCTTCCTTACCCCTCTCCCGGGAAGCAACATGCAAACAGAAAAGTTCAATATTTAGTGGTGTAGCTACTTGATTTACTGTGAATATTATTAATTTTTAATAGCATCTTTATTAGGATTGTTACTTTTTATTCATGCCATGGTCACAATGTGACATAAATTTTGGGTGATCTGCCTCAAGCTCATCTTCCCTTAAGCTGGGTGATTTGTGTTGCATAGTGTTTTTCAAAACATAATATTTCTAACCTTTATATAATATATACACATATACGTCACATCATTGTAGAATACATTTCCTTGATTAACAAAAAAACTAAAAATGAGCCAACAAATTCATTTATAGAAATACACAGGAAAAAATCAAATGTAAACAGTGAAAATAACATCCACAGAGTTGTTCATCAAAGACTTATTTATAAAGCTGGAATAACTGGAAGACATCCAAAGTCATAATACAACCGAATACCTAATATTCCACATACAGAATCTATGAGCCTTTAAAATAATCTTTTCAAAAAATATTTTCAAAGATACTTAGAGCAATAAAAATTATGTAATAGATCAACAATTGGGGAAGAGTAATCTCTAAAAACCTTGTCACAGAATATCATCCAAATTTTATAATACAAAGCACTGAATTACATCTTTCCTATTTTACCTATAACAAATATAAAACTATACACAGGAAAATATAAATAATGGATTAAATATTGGTAGACGGGCTTTGCTTTTCCACGTTTTCTATCATAAATTTTAATCTATATTACAACCATAAAAAAGAAAAACAATAATTATTTTTAAGATATAAAAATATTATATGGGCTCTTTAACACAAAAGAAGGCAGATAGGCACAGTGGTACACACTGTGACCTCAGTACTCAGGAGAAAGATGCTGTGTTTGAGGCCAACCTGGGCTACATAAACAAACAGAAAAATAAAGGAAAGAAGGGAGGGAAGGAGGGAGGGAGGGAAGGCGGGAAAGAGGAAAGAAGATGAGACAGAGAAGAGAGTAAAGGGAAAGTGGAAAGAAAAGACCAGAGATAAGGGGTGAGAAGCACAGGGGGAGACTCATGGCCTCTCTAGAAATAGCCCTCACTGAGTCCTATATACCTTTGAATCAAGCCCCTCAATTCCCTCAGCACTGCCTCATGGGGCTCAGGTGCAGCTTAAGAGTCAATATCTCAGCCTAGGTTATAGATGATCCAGGCGGGTCCCAAATCAGAGCCCCTGGTGGGTACATTCCTCCGACCTACACAGCATTTTCTGGTAATTTTAAGAGGAAGTTCACGGTCTGTAGTGAGTGGTACCACAATCCTCAAGGATGGTATTGACCACTGAGAAGAACTCCCAGCATGTGAACATGTCTTGGGACGGGACATCTCCACCTGTGCCGAGTGCAGAAGCAGCACTGTGATCCAGTGCACACTGCTCCCACTCACATTTCCACGTGTGCCCTCTGCAGAAATGGCATTGCGGTCCAGTGCACAGTGTTCCCACACCCATGCCTTGGAATTGCAAAGCTGCCACCCATCCCTGAGGAAGAGGAGGAGGAGGAGGAGGAGGAGGAGAGAGAGAGAGAGAGAGAGAGAGAGAGAGAGAGAGAGAGAGAGAGAGAGAGAGAGAGAGAGAGAGATGCCGAGCTGACACAAGTAGAGTTGGTGACAATTTTAGTAAATTAACTTACAAAGAATGGCACATGGCTTGTTTCCAACCATGGGGTTGGATTTGATGTGATTTGGTCCTCCTATGGGGCCTTCCAGGGTGAATCAACTAGGGGGCTGTATAAAGCATATTTTAACTATGCTTAAATGCATTGCTTGATCTAGCACAGAAGAAAGATATGCAGAGCCCTGAAACCAAGTGAAATAGGACTCTGGGAAGGAAGATGAGAGCCAGTACTGCTTCGTCCCCGATGATTCCTGTTAGACCTTCCTGTCCTTGAGGCTCTTCTCTGAGACCACCTGAATCATAGGGGCAAAAGGTCAAACCCAGTCACAGACCAGTGTCCCAAGGTTGGGGGTCAGATGGGACATCCTCCCTTGATGCTATGGACTAAAGAGAAGAACCATGTATGTTCAGTAGGACCACAAAACATATCTGGCTCCCCACAAACAGAAATCTCTCTAGCAAACCAAATAACAAACAAGGTCCCCAGGAATCATCATGAGCGAAGTCCCAGAAGTAATAAGCAGCATCTAGCCCCCCAAATACCAAGTGTACAAAGAAATGAAGAATAACAGGTATGAATTGTCAGAAAAAAAATAAAGTCTCACAAGAGCTTTAGATATTGGAACGTTCAGATATGGGACATGAGGTACATACAAAATGCCAGGAAGAGGAGCTGGGGGTTTGGCCGAGAAAGTGCTTGCCTTGCAAGAGCAAGGATCTGTATTCAATTCCCTGGAACACACACTTTTAAGAAGCTGAGAATCATGGCATATGCTTATCATCCTAACCCTGGGAAGATTGGAGACAGGAAGATCCCAGTGGCTTGCTGGTCAGCCAATCTGCTTGCTAAGTGCCAAGCCAGTGATAACCCTGTCTCAGCACACAAAAAGGGCAACACCAGCATGTGACAAGGCTGCAGTCCATTCTCAACACCATAAAAAGAGACAATTAAAACAAACAAACAAGCAAACAAACAAAAACCAAAAAACTATGAGGCAGTTACCACCAAGCCTAATGATTTGAGTTTGATACCCAGAGCCTACATAGTGGAAGGAGAGAACTGGCTTCCATAAATTGTCCACTAATCTCCATATACACACCCACAACACAAATAAATAAAGGTAAAAACAAATTTTTTTACAGTGGAAATAGCAAATTCTTTGAGCATATTCCAGGTACCTGTAATGAAGCCCCTGCTTAAGTCTGCAGTCCGATCTAGGACAGTCACTTGGTCCCCAAGTTCTATTTGCACCACAGGACATTTCCAGGCCTCAGCTGGTTCTTCCCAGCCACTCCGGATAGAATCTTACTGGGGCCAGGGTGAGGGAATCAATCTTCCGCAGCCTGCTCCCTCTTCCTTGAAGCCATCCCAGAAGCCCAGAAAAGACTCCTTTAGTCTTTTAGTACTGTTTAGTTTAGTCTCCACCAGCTCAGGAGTCCCCAAAGCTATCATCACTGCAGAGACACACTAGCCATCCATCCTAGGAGCAAAGGTGTCTTCCGGGGGCCCTTGTGAGAGAAGACCTTCAGGAACACGGCTCTGGACACCTGGTCCTCAGCAGAGAGCCTTGTCAGGCTCCCACCAACCATCCCACCAAAGGCAGGAGGGCCTCTCAGCTTTTGTACCAGCTCATTGAGCTCTTAGCAGAGCGTAAAATGAGCTCTCTGGGAAATTAGGAAAACATGCAGCCTGCTGTCTGTCCATAGTAAACAATGCTTGCCTGTTGGCAGGAGCCCCTCCTATCCTGTGGGCAGTGGCTCCAAGACCTACTTCTCTGGTCACTGTGAGCTCCCTGGAATGGCTCAGGAAAACAACTGGCCACAGAAGCTAAAGCAGCACCTTGCAGTGGAGGGAGCCCAAGGGGGATGGGTCACACTGAGTCCTGGAGGAAAGCCATCCTTACAGAGGAAGAAAATAAAAACAAAACCAAACATGTAGGACCGAGACAGACCAGCTGCTGCTTTTGAGGTTTTGGCTATTTGCCCTTCAATGCTCTCCCCATTTTTGGCATCATGGGTGCAGAGACACACAGCATGGGCTCAGCCACACCTGCTCCCAACATTATTCCCACACAGCTCAGCTGATTTCCCTAACAGAGGAGCTGTGGTTTGTAGAAAGTCAACCCTGTGGCCTGTGCACTACACGAAGGCAGGGCACCACATGCCTCACTTTTCTCGGTGTTCTGAATACCCAGCCTCAAAGAGAGCACCAAATGGAGGCTAGGAAAACACTTGTAGGATGGCTGGAGGAGATGCAGGCAGGCCTGGCTGGGCATAGCTCCCTGACTACTCTCTGCTGGGCCTGTAGCCATTCAAGAGAGCTAAATCTATCCCTATTGAGACCAGGAGAGAGAGCATCTATCCACACACCTAGAGAGATGGATGAAGGTCACAGACAGCTGGAGTGGGAGGGAGCCCTTTGAGAACTGAACAGAAGGAGTCTCTCCCTAGCAGATGTGATCACAGGAAGCCCAAAGATGGTCAAGAGAGAAGCAGAGGGTTTCTGACTGGAGAGGCAGAGAAGAAGGAAAGCAAGGGCAGGAGAAGGCAGGCTGCAGCATCCTTGGGGATTCTGTGGGAATGGGGACTTCAAGCATACTGGGAGCAAGAGGATCTGTGCTTTGTGAGGATCCTAGTGGTGAGGGCCCCACTGTGGACAGATGCCGCTGAAGGCCGTGAGCCCAGGGGCTGCTGCATTCATCGGTAGTGAGATGATGTGACCGGAACCCAGGTGGGAGGCTAGAGAGACAAGGCCACACCTTTCCAAAACCACCACCAAGGAGAAAGCCCCAGCAACACTGAGGGACACAGTATCACCTACTAAGGTCCAGACTGGGACCCTACACTGAAACTTTGCCCCCAGCAATCTGAGCACTTGAGATCCCACACCGGTTACAGGTTAATTACTGCCAGACAGGGCAGCCTCTGCGCAAACACAATGTTTGCATAAGAACAACAAATGCCTCAGGCTCAGGCTCAGTTCCTCAGAGTCCCCCAGTACTGAGTATGCGCTCTGGCTCTGCCCCTCACTCACTGTGAAACCAGGAAGATGACTCCACCTCTTTGAGCCTCAATTGTCTCACTCACAAAGAGACAATAGTGGTTCTGGCGATGAAGCCCTGTGACACAGCCAGGATAGCAATAATATCCATAAAGCTCCAAGCTCAAAGCCTCCTCTTGCTTCTGCCACAGTGCAAGGCTGGGCACATCATGGATGCTCCAGGAGGGAAGCACGGTCAGCTGCTTTGCTAGGATTTTGTCCTACATGACAAAGGCACTGGGAAGCTAGTAAAGGCTCTGGGAGAGAGGAGGGGACAGAAGGGCCATTGAGTGAACACTGAACCACAGCCGGTGATCTTCCCAGTCTGTTTCTGTTTCTGTTCTTCCCCGAAACAGAGCCCAACAGCACTGTGAGGAATGTGCCAAGGACCTGGCATTATTAATCATCTTAAAAGCAAACATTCATCTTAGTGCAGGGGTTTTACTTCTCTCCTCTAATAATGGATTAGAGCGCCCAGATATTAATGGGCCAGATAATTTACGTTTCGCTTAAACAGAAAGAAATAAACCATCAGACTCTTATGGCGACACTGCTTTTCGACAGATTGAGAGATAGGCCCGATAAACTGCTCTAAAATGCGCACATCGCACGCTCATCCGCCCATACACAAGAGTACGCAAACAGTTTGTAACGAGCGCTGTGATTTCTGTACACAAATAATTACCGTTCCCCCTGAAGGGCTTTCCTCTCCTCCGTGCCTTCCCAATTGCTCAGGGCAATTAAACCACAAATCCCCTGTGCTTCTGTTATAAACTCTGACCTCAGTCCCCAGTAAATCAGTCCTTGGAGGAAACAAGGTCCATCAAGAGACAGCAAGATGGGCTATGGACAGTGTCCTCCCTTCCTCAGTTACTCTCCTAACAGGCATCCTAAGGAGGTCTCTTCATCTCCGTCCTCCCTGTTTGATCACTGTAAAAAATTGGCTGTCATGAATTGTCTCAAGTTCCAGAGAGCAAGTGAGAAATGTCAGAAGGCCTTGCAGGGTGACTTACCCCTACACAGACACAGGAAATATAACCTTGCCCAATTCTTAACTTCCTGGAATGTCGGTTCCCCACCTATTCGAGAAAAGGTTTGGTTCTGACAAATCTAGCTTCTGCAGGTGCGCGCACACACACACACACACACACACACACACACACACACACAGCTCATCTAGGGGAATCACTCCCTGTACATGCTCAGTACGTAAATGAGCTACCCACTGGGCACAATCTGTCTCTAGGGAAACTGCCCACCCCTGAGAATCCCCAAGTGAGCTAACCTCTAAGCAAGCCCAGGAGCTCAGGACTTACCTAATCCCTAAGGGAGTTACATACTGAGTTTATTAACTCTCCAGATGAGCTACTCACTGAGATTAATACTCAGCTGAACTGCCCTCCAACCATGTGAAACTATCAGGTGAGTGACCTAATGAGCATGCTCAGACTCACATGTGTTGCCCACTGAGTATGCGCAAATCTCAGTGCCCTGCTCACAGGGCGTAACTCAGTGTAAGTCCATCAAATCCCTCATCTAAAGCACCAAGCAGACTTTGTCTCCCAGCGTATTCAATTCTTTAGTGAAAGTTTAGCCTGTATTCTTGTATTTCCCAAAATTGGAGAAGTACACAGTAGGCCAACAAGAACAAATCTAGGATCTTAGGCCAGTCTGCTTTTGTTAAGGTAGAAATGATTGTAGCGTGTGGGGGGCTGGGTTGCATGATACACTAAACTAGATCCTTACAGATAAACCTTCTCTAGTCAGCACCCCCAAACAGAGCTGCTGCTCCTCACAGGTCCTCAAGCTCATCAGAGCTATAAGCACTCAGAATGTCTTAATGTCATCCTCTAAAATGACCTCTTTGACATTCAGGTATCAGTCCACCTCAAAAGAGACCTCGCATCCCTCTCAGGTACACAGAAAATCCTCACCCAAGCAGGCCACATGCTTCACAAAAGAGCACATCTCAGCAAGTTTTTAATGATTAAAAAAATCATTCAAGTCATAGTCTCTGGTCGCATGGAATTAAATTTAAAAGGAATACACCAAGGTTGGGTAAATTAAACAAACGCTTTTAAGTAAACCGCAGATCGATGAAGAAGTTACAAGGGAAACTGGAATAAAGCTCAAACTAAATGATAACGAAGGCAGTGTATTACAGTTTGCAAGGCACAGCTGGAGTGCTAAGGAGGGGGAGGGCAGAGCTTTAAATGCCTAAACTCAGAAAGAGGACAGGACACTAAACCTGCTGTCTAAACTTCCACATACAGATTTAAAATTAAATAAATAAATAAACCATACAACATGGATTTGGTTATTTGGTTTTATTTTGTTTTGTTTTGTTTTTTTCTCAGAGTGAAGGTCACAGGAGAAGACGGTAGACATGAGCAGGATAAGAGGTGAAAGATCAGAGTAAATGGTGTGAGATTCCCAAGTAATCGATTAAAAATAATTTTTTAAAAATTAAAGCTGTGACCACTCACCAGTAACGTATCTGTCTGAACACATAACATTTCACGGAATCTCCAAAAACATACCAGAATTAAATTCATCAATCTTGCAGGATAAAATATCATTATCCAAAAATCAATTCTTGTCTTACCTATTAGCAGAAGCATATTGAATTTTAAAAAAAACTTCTAAAATTATCATGGGCAATAGAATTTTTTATTACTTAGAAATGAATCAAATTAAAAGTTGCAAATTCACTGTGCTGAGAACTAAAATCCGTTGCTGAAAGAATTTTTAAAAGACCTAAATAAGTGCAAAGACATTCCACATTCATGCACAAAGCTTGGTACCTTTAAGACTTTGTTTCCTATTCAATTAGCCAGTCACTCACAACCCAAATCCCAGAAGGGGATGTGGAAAAGTGAAAATACAGAAAGAGGTGAACGACCAGCCTCTCACTGTTCCTTAACTGTGCCAATCAAGTCAAGGGTGGTCTGGGAATGAGAATCACAGTCAGAACACATGCTCCAAAACGGGGCTCACATGTAAGGTCACAGTCAGAGCACATGCTCCAAAACAGGGCTCACATGTAAGGTCACAGTCAGAGCACATGCTCCAAAGGCTCACATGTAAGGTCACAGTCAGAGCACATGTTCTAAAACGGGGCTCACATGTAAGGTCACAGAACACATGCTCCAAAACGGGGCTCACATGTAAGGTCACAGTCAGAATGGGGCTCACATGTAAGGTCACAGTCAGAACACATGCTCCAAAACGGGGCTCACATGTAAGGTCACAGTCAGAATGGGGCTCACATGTAAGGTCACAGTCAGAATACGTGCTCCAATTGGGGCTCACATGTAAGATGACTTAATCCTTTGACAAGTAACTCAACAAGGGAAAGGAGATCTTCTTTAATATGGTCCTAGGACAATGTATACAGAAAAATCTTAACTCCTACCCCATCCCATACATGAAGATTAATTGGAGATAGAGCCCATCTCTCCTTTTGGCTAAGAACAAGTGCGGGTAGTTCATAAAGCAAGCATACTGCAGAAGAAGATCCTGGAGAAAATGAAAAGATGTCTCTGAGACTTGGTAAAGACAAATAATAAATAAATTCATCCAAATTAAATCCCTACTCCTCCAAATACAGTGTTAATGGAATTAACAAGCATCCAACAAACTGAGAAAAAAATCATAACACAGACGTCTAACGAAAGAACTCTCTCCAGACTACATCAAAGACTATTAACCAACAGCAAAAAGAAAACAGTACAATGTTCAAACCGGGTTAAAGGAGCTACAGGAAACTACTGGCTACTGAGAGAGGGAGTAGTCCTCCCCTAGTTAGCTGCTCAGTATCAAGTGGTCAGTCCTAAACAGAGTCAGATGGCTGCATTTACATATCTAATCATAATATATATATATACATATTCATATACATATATATATAAATATATCATTAAAGACAAAGAGGTCATGCATTTGAGAGGAGTGAGGAGGGAGACATATGAAGAGTTAGAGGGAGGATGGAGAGTGAGCATTGTGACATAAACACAGTGTACATTTTGAATTTTTTAAATATATTTAACTTTTTAAAATGTTTTAGGAAATAGGAAAGAGGCTTAAAAAGACATTTCCTGGCACTGGGGAGATGACCTTGCAGGTAAAATGCTTACTGTAAAAGCATGAGTGTCTGAGTTCGGATCTCTAGCGCCCATGTGGAAAGCTGGTGCCTGCTTAGAATCCGGGCTCTGCAGGGCAAAGATAGGTGGATCTGGACAACTCATCTAGCAGAAGCAGCAAGCTCCAGGCTTTGTAAAGAGACACTGTTTCAAAAAATGAGTGAATGAGGGCGACATCGGGATATCAACCTCTGGCCTCTACATGCACCTACTCAAGTGAGCAAATACATACACACACATATACATATACATGAACATATTACACATGTACATATGTGCACACATATACACATACATGCATATACATATGTATACACACATACATATGTACACACACATATACATACACACATATACACATTTATACAAAGGTACTCCACAAAGAAGATATTATGAATAGCTTCTCTGGATGAAAAATTCTTAATATCAATATTCATACCCACAACAATACATCTTTTTTTTAAAGATCTAGAGCCTCGTGCTCACCAAGAAAGTATTCTACTACTAAGCTACAACATCCCAGCCCTTGGGTTAAGAGAGCATCTCACAGTACAGCACAGACTGGGTTTAAATTTGTGATCCCTCTGCCTCCACCTTCCCAAACACTGAGATCACAGGTTTGTGTCATCACACCAACCTTCAAGCGTGCTTTCAAATGACAGAAAATGAGAGCAAGGAGTCTTCTGGTGGAAACAGTCTAAAACTAGACAGTTGCACGACTAAATAAATTTACTGCCATTGAACTCTGCCTCTGAATAGGTGAGCCTTATATCTACATTATTTCTCAGTACACTCACACAATGCTATTGAAAGCATAAATCATGAGACAGACTTTAAAGGTGAAACTGAATTGTATAGAGAAGCTGAAGAATGATAAGCATAAAATTCAGGACAGAAGTTATGTACGCGAGAGGATGAAGTCATAAGCTGAAGGAGAATGCTGAAGGCTATTGGCAATCTCCTTTCTCACTGTACTGATTGGTGAGCATAGTGGCCCGGAATAAGAAATGTTCCTCCCATGGACTTGGTTCCCAGTAGGTGGCACTGTTGAGAGGGATACTTTAGAAGGTGGGGCTTTGCTGGAGAAAGTCACTGGGCATGGACTTGTGGACTTAAAGGCTCTCTCTACTTCTTGTTTGTGTTCTCTCTCTCTCTCCCTCCCTCGCTCCCTCCCTCTCTCTCTCTCACTGCCAGTATACCCTGCCTTTCCCGATGTTATAGACTCTAGCTCTCCAGAACCATGAACCAAACCAAGCTTTTTCTTCCTTTAAGTTGCTTTGGGTCATGGTCTTTTATCACTGCAACAGAAAAGTAACTACTGTGGATTTTATTATCTGTAAAACAAATGAAAACTAGCAGAAATAAACTATAAAGGAGATTGGGGACTGACGTGTTACGGGTCTGCATTACAGTAACAAATCACCCAGTGGGAATCTGGCGGGGTAAAGCTCAGCCTTGTTTAGGAAAGAGGATTCTACCATGGCAAGGCAGAGTTAGAAGACAATCCCCCAGAGGCGAAGCCAATGGAGAGCCACATACACTGACAGGCAGAATTGGATAATGAAGGAATAAACAGTACAAATGAAGAAAATCATGGTGGGCTGACAGCCTCTCTATTTTCGAATGGAAAGGGAACAGGGACAGCAGCATGTCCTCCCAACCCCCGCATAGTGCAATTTAGATGCCAGTCCATATGCGCAAACAATACGCATGAACCTTCCTCAGAGTTAATTGTACTCTCTGGCTTGTTCAAAAAAAAAACAAAGCTTAGAACCATGGAGGAGAGCTGAAGGGCTCTGATCCTCCAATTCATGCCAGAGCCTCACTGGAGGCTGCTGGGTAAAGCACCGAATCTGCTGGGTAAAGCACCGAATCTGCTGGGTAAAGCACCGAATCTGCTGGGTAAAGCACCGAATCTGCTGGGTAAAGCACCGAATCTGCTGGGTAAAGCGCCGAATCTGCACACCTGAGAAATGGCTAGGTTCTGAAGCAGGCGAGGCTGCCATACCACATCGTCCTGCAAGGCCGGGCGTGATTCCTTGCACCTTTAATCCCAGCAGTTCTGAGGCAGAGGCAGTTTGATCTCTGAGTTCCAGGCCAGCCTGGTCAACAGAGGTAGTTCTAGGACAGCCAGGACTACGCAGAGAAACCCTGTCTTGTGAAACAAACAAGCAAACAAAAGGCACAAATAGGCATGCAAAAGTTAATGGTTCAAATATAGTTGACACACATTCCTGCCTAAGCTTTCCAGTCCAAAGACATAGTCCTGCTAGGGACTCTCCCTCATGACTAGGTCCCAGGGGTCCAGACACTTTTTGTCTTATGCCTTTTCTACACCCCAGGTTTTAGTGCTACCTGTTTCTGAAAGTCAGAGAAGACGAAATAAGGGAGCAGGAAAGAATACATATTTTTTGCATACATTTGGCTCAGTGGCCTGGAAGGAAAGATATCTAAGATAAAACACCACAAAGGCAAATCATCAATAATATCAATAGGTCCATAAACTGGACTGTCTAGAAATAAACATGGCTCCATCTGAATGGATTATATCACTGAGAGGACAAGAAACAAAGAAAACTTTCCTGGTCAGACACATACCTGGCAAATGTCTTACATCCAATGTACATTCAAACTCAAGAGTAGTAAAACCAAACTAGTTGAAATGAACCAGTGTTTTTTAAAGTATTTACAAAAGCAGATACCAAGAAACACATTGAAAATGTTTAATAGAATTAGTGATCAAGAAAAATGTGAGTTAAACCACAACAAATACCAGGATACACCTACCAGTGGGCTAAAATTAAGTGGGCGGGAGTGATCAAGTGTTGGTGACAGTGTGGACTATTGTGACTCTTCTATGTTGCTGGCCGACCTAGAACAGTCACTGCAGGGAACAGCTTAGCACTTTCATAAAAGGCACTTGCGGGGCTCAGCAGTTTCAATTCTCGGGAATGGAAAGTATAGATTCACGTGGAGACTAGACACAGGTATGTCTAGCTTTAACCATTGTAGCCAAAGGTCTGTCACAGATTATAGTGCATTCATACAATGGAAGGCTGCCCAATAGAAAAGGGGTGGGGCTACAGATCGCTACAGATGCAAACAACATAGATGAAGTTTCAAATCATGTGAAGAAAACACCCAGCCCAATACTGCACGCCACATGAATCCATGTATTCCTAGAATTCACTGCTTCCCCCAATCCCTAACTGGGGCATAAGAAATGTATTACAAAAGCATGAGAAGGTCCTTTAGGATGCTGCATACACTCTAAAGTGGCTGTGGTAGTGAAGCTAGGTACCAGCCTGTGTGCTGGAAAGGAACATCTCACTGTACACCAATCACCCCGAAATAACACAGTGAGGGGATGCAAACAGATGTGAACCTTAGCCCAGAAAGTACATCGATGACTTCTGCTCTCTTTCTTATGATTAGAATCCCAGCACTCAGGAAGCAGAGGCAGGCGGATTTCTGAGTTCGAGGCCAGCCTGGTCTACAGAGTGAGTTCCCAGGACAGCCAGGACTACACAAAGAAACCCTGTCTCAAAAAAAAAAACAAAAAAACAAAACAAAACAAAAAACAAAAAACAACAAAAAGCATGCCGTCATGAAGGCCACCCAACTAGAAGAGAGCCGACATGAAGGCCACCCAACCAGAAGGGAGCCTAAGAAATAGTATCCAGCTGAATAGCCATCCAGGAAGCAGAGGGGAAATTGTTTTGGTGAATTTGATTTGTCTTTATTGTCAAGTTTAATTGATTTTGGAATCACTTAGGAGTCGCACCTCTGTGTATGTATGAGACTGCTTCCAGAGAAATTTAGCTGAGGAGGGAAGACCTGTCCTTAATACAGATAATGCCATCCATGAGCTGGAGTCCTGTACAGAGAGAGAGAGAGAGAGAGAGAGAGAGAGAGAGAGAGAGAGAGAGAGAGAGAGAGAGAGCATCTCCCTGCTTCCTGACAGCAGACATGGTGTGTCGCCTCACACTCCTGCCTCCATGATAAAAGTACCTTTCAAGTATTTTTTTTCTTCCTTTAAGATGCTTTTATCAACTATTTTAATTATTACAACAATAAGAAAAGTGGCTGTTACTGTGAACAACAGCACTGTGGCCACAACCTACTTTCTACCACTCAAAAGGTTACTGGAGAGAGAGCCCTTCCAAGACAGGTAAGTTAGGCAGACTAGTTGTTGTTGTTGTTCTAACAGAATACCTTATGCTAGATACTTTGTAAATAAGAACACAATTTGGGAAGCTGAAGAACAAAACCTGAGTGGCCCTATCAATTCAGCTTCTGGTGAGGGCTCCCTGAATGTGTTACAACATGGCAGAGGAGCTAAAAGAGAAACAGCTTATGAATGCAGAAAAACCCAAGCCCGTGAAGTGACCTCAATTTATAACAATTCACTCTCTGGAACTGGAGTTACAATTGCTTGTGAGCTGCCCTGTGGTTGCTGAGACTCAAACCCAAGCAAGAGCGGCCAGTGTTCCCAATTACAGAGCCACCTCTCCAGTCCCTTGAACACTAACGTCTAAGTTGGGGTTTGTATTCTTGCACAAAGCATCACGACCAAGAAGCAAGTTGGGGAGGAAAGGGTTTATTCAGCTTATACTTCCAAACTGCTGTTCATCACCAAAGGAAATCAGGACAGGAAGTCACACAGGGCAGGAACTTGGAGGCAGGAGCTGAGGCAGAGGCCATGGAGGGATGCTGCTTACTGGATTGCTCTCCCTGGCTTGCTCAGCCTGCTTTCTTATAGAACCCACGAACACAAGCCCAGGGATGGCACCACTCACAATGGGCCCTCCCACTTTTGATCACTAACTGAGAAATGCCTTAGAGCTGGATCTCATGGAGGCATTTCTTCAAGGGAGGCTCCTTTCTCTGTGATAACTCCAGCTCAAGTTGACACACAAAACCAGTTACCACACCCATTTCAACACCCGCACACTGGGTAACAACCCCCCTAACACTTGACAACTGGGATACAAGCCACATCTACCTGTGTGGGATCAGCGGGGAAGAGCCTTCCAGAAGTGAAGACATTCCAAAACCCAGTCCCAAAAAAATAAAGCAAAGGGGACACATGATCTGAGAATAGGGACAAGCAATCTGAGAGCTAGTGAACTGCCTTGCACGGCTGGTGAAGAAAGGCTGGTGACGGAGGTAGAGATCCCTGAAGCCTACCATGAGGGGGACAGAGTATCCCACAAACCCTAAGAACTCTGGAGAGCTTACAGTGCGTTCAGGCTTTTACATTGCAACAATTCTATTTTCCTACGCCGTGCAGACACTCATCTGGCTCCTTCCCCTGCATTTGGAATTAATACAGATCGGTGTGCCCTAAAGGCTGGGCTAGAGGCAGCCTCTGAACAGCGCGCTGAGGAGAGTCTCAAGGGGTGACTAAGGCTGCACTCCAGGAAACAGGAAACTGGCAGAGGCAGGAAGTCCTGTGTGGCTGGAGCCCAACTCAAAAACTCTTCTCCTATCTGAGTCATAGCAAGACAAAGGCTGCTGTTGCCCAGCAACAGAAGCCCCAGCTCCGGGCTTGGATTCCAGCTGGCTAACCCTTCCCCTTCGGAGGAGGGGAATCTGATTTCCAGCTTTCTTTCTCACCTTCCTAAACTCACCTGCACCAAGCTACCTGACATTCAGCCTGTCCCAAAAAGCACCAGCTTGGGATGGAGGGTACAGAGTCTGCTGGGGCCTCGCCCAAGGGAGCACAGCTAACTAGTAGCAGACCCGAGCTGGGAGTACCAGGTGTTCTGGCTTCTTCCTTTCCTGCGTGAGACCTCTTTATCCACCAGGTGCAAGCCGGAAGTGCCTATGGCAAAAACATTGACGGCGTAGGAAAGAAAGATTGGTTCCAAAAGATGAAAAGAAAACCGAAAGATCAAATTGATTAAAACGTCGAAAGCTTATAAAGTTGGCCATTGCACAGGATTCGTGAATGGAGCGGTATAAAATGTATAATTGAACAGTCCCTTTTGACCAAGTCGTTTCTAAAGCAAATTTATTTTTTTAAAAAAAATCATTTGGTTTGTTGTAGCAAGAAATAAACCCGCACCTAATGAGAGATAAATATTATATATGACAAGAGAAGCTTCCAGAAGTAAGACGGTAACAACTCAGTGGAGGCTCTACACGGTACTAACCAAACCATCCTCTGGTAGACAGGGCTTTGAGTTAGAGCCTGAGCTAAAAGCTATCCCGGAGCAACTGAGTCCCGGCGAACTCTCCTCTCCTGAATCCCAAAGCTTGGTGTATAGCTAACTGAGCTGCAGTCTCGTCTCAGAGACAGCCGCTTCCCTGACTGAGCATGCTCACTGCAGCTCCCAACAGCCTGCAGAATCCGCTGATCCTATTAGTGATAAGGGGGCCAGGGAAAAGCCCAATCTCGTGTTGCAAACAGATTATGTTGATGGAAACAAGATAGAGGCTAGGTGCTCAGCGGCAGCGGGGTGCCTGGGAGCAGCTTCCCTATAGAAACAAGTAAGCACACCCATGCTGCCTGGGGAAACGGAAGATGAAGGTGCTGTAATCTCATTTTTAGTGAGATGATCTCCACATGCCTGAGGAGTCAGCTCCCCACCCCCACCCACCTTCAGAAGGCCTCTGGAGAGAAGTTTAGGGAAGCATATATGGGGTAGGGGGACACAGGCTCAGGACCTGGAGCCCTGGGCTCTACTCCTGGATATGATCAAACTAGCTGACATCAGCAGATAAATAGTTCACCCCTCTGAATCTCAATTCTCTTTGTGTATTAGATGGCAGGAGGGAAAGAGATGACCAACTCCACACTTACATCCAGCACTAAGAGGCCATGAAGGTTAGCTTCTCTCTGCATCCATGTAGTCCAGGTGCTCTGAGGTCTGAGTAATCCCAAAATCCCATCGGCCCTGCAGTAAAGGCTTCCTGGTCCCTATCTCTGGTTGACCACTGGGGCTGCTGGCCCTATCCTGATTCCATCACTTCAGTTGAATAGATGCCTGGACACCAGTGGTGTTGGGGTCTCAAAGTGTTTTTCCTGTTAACACAAGAACCTAATTGCTACCCACCCCTGCCTCTGTGCTGCCCTGGTCATACATTCTCCTCTGCCGTGCTCGGGAACCCTCAATACAAGAGTATACATCTTCTTTGACGTAGTTTATTCTCTATTCCTTCTCACCATTGCTGGTGCCCCTCACTCATTTTCTTCTCTCTGAGCTCCAGTCTGCGGCTGTCCCCACTTAATCTTAAAGAATTCCCCTAGGCGTTTTGTGCCGTGGGTGCCCACTCAGCTCTTGTTCATCTGAAAATGGCTTGATAACGCCTTTGTTTTGATATGAAATGGATGTTTTTCACTGGCTGCAGAACTTTGCACTGGCCGTTCGGGCTGCTTCTTTGGTATCTCAGCATGCCAGCCACATCTCTGGTGTCTAAAGATCTCTGCTGTTTGGATGGGAAATCCATTGTCTCCGGTATCAGTGGTCCCCTGTGTGAAGCTTTGTTGTCTCTGCCTTCAATGTCTCCCTGTCTTTGTTTTTTAGGTAACTTGATACCGATATGTCCAGGTAGCCTCTCCTTTGCATTTATCTAACTGTGGAGTTTCCTGACTTTCGTGGATCTGTATTTCACAAAATTGGAGGAAATTTGGGACACTGCTCTATACACTTCTTTGCCCAGTTCTCTAGTTAATTATACACATCGCCGGCGACTTTATGTTGTCACACATGACACTAAGGCAATGTTTGACTTTGTCTCAATCATTTTGTTTCTTTACAAATTGGATAATTTCTGTGTTCTGTCTTCAATTTAACACATCTCTTCAATTTCACTGCCTTCTCCAATTTGCTCTTAAGCCCATTAGTAAACTTTTTTTCTCCCCCATTTCCTATTTCACTTTGAGATTCTGGAATTTCTATTCGGTTTTTATGTCTTCCCTTTTCTTCCTGTGTGTTTATCATGGCGATTGTGTCCATGTGTTTTGGTTTGGTTGTTTGTGAGTTTGTTTGTTTGTTTTTATATTTGTTAATTTCACTTTTTATATGTGTGAGTGTCTTGCCTGCCTGGACATATGTGCTTCGTGCACATGCCTGAAGCCAGAGGAAGCCAGAAGAAGGTGTTAGATGCCCTAACAAACGACTTTTAACCACATGTGGGTGCTAGGAGCTGAATACAAGATCTCTGGAAGAGCAACAAGTGCTTTTTTTATATATGAATATTTCAGAATATATTTTGAAAGAAGTGGGTTCTCCATTCCAAATTATATTTAAATAAAACCTAACAATTTTCTTAATATAATTTAATGGAGATTCAGGAAATCATTTTCTTTTTTGACTAAAGAAAAATTTTTGTTTGCTTGCTGTTTTTTTTAATTAGATATTTTCTTTATTTACATTTCAAATGTTATCCCCTTTCCTAGTTTCCCCTCCGAAAATCCCCTATCCTATCTCCCTTTCTCCTGCTCCCCAGCCCACGCACTCCTGCTTCCTGGCCCAGGCATTCCCCTCTACTGGAGCATAGAACCTTCGCAGGACCAAGGGCCATTCCTCCCATTGACGACCAACTAGGCCATCCTCAGCCAGGGCCACAAGTACTTCCATGTGTTTTCTTTGATTGGTGGTTTAGTTCCAGGGAGCTCTGGGGTTACCGAGTTCATATTGTTGTTCCTCCTTCAGCTCCTTGAGTACCTTCTCTAGCTCCTTCATTGGGGATCCTGTGCTCCATCTAATGGATGACTGTGAGGATCCACTTTGCAACAAGTGCTCTTAACTGCAGAGCCAGCCCTTTAGCCCCAAGTATATGTGTATTTTAATAGCTTCTTTTAACAGATTTTTTTTCCAACTAATTCCAGTTTGAATCATTTTACAGTCTATTTGCATTGGCTTCCTTTTTCCTGTGATGCCAATCACCATCTCCTGCTTTTTGTATCCAGTAATTCTTAGGGGCATACCATCAGTGTGGGTAATATATTGTAGAGACTCTGCAGTCTTTGTTTTCTCCAAGATGAAAGCTGGTTTTGTTCTAGCAGGAGGTCAAGTTACTAGATAACCACCCTGAGGTCCTGAAGAGACAGTTTTGGATATTGTTCTCCTTCAGTCATACAAGTCCCTAGATATAGGCTCTCCTAGTACAATGAGAACTCTCTGAAAGTCCAGTGGAAGGGAAAATCCAATATTCTATGAAGCCTCGTGACTTGACAGGATCTATACCCCACTCTCATTTCCCTAAAAAAATAAAATCTGTGTTCAACTGCTTTAGCCTATTGGCTGTTTGTTTTTTCTGAGCTCTAGACCTCGTCCTTGTATATTTCAGAGATTAGTCAGAGATTTGAGAGTGCTGATTTTTATCTGGTAGCACCTCAGTAGCACCTTAGCCTTCAACTGCCAGCTACTATCCACTCTTAAAGACTTGAACTCTATGCTAGTAAGACAGAGATCCTAAGTCCTGGTCCCAGTCTGCATTTTCAAAACAGTCAATCTCGCCCAATGTGTTCCTTCGTTTCAAGGCTAGAATAGCTTTTATTGTCTGCCCACTGCAGGACACTCTGCAGCATCTACAAGTAGTTTTTGTCCAGGGCTTGTAATTACCATCTGCAAAAGAGATATGCTGACATAAAGCACCATCAAAACTGGAAGCTGGGCTGGAGAGGTGTTTCAGCATGACGAGCATGGATGCTCTTGCAGAAAACCCACATTGAATTGCTAACACCTTTTTAGGTGGCTCATGACCACGCCGAGCTCCAGCTCCAGGAGCACCGGATACCGCTGGCCTCCACAGGCACCTCCTCTCGAGTGCACAGACCTACCCACATACCCACAACTGAAAATAAAAGTGTTTTCAAACTGAAAATAAATTCAAACAATTTTATTGTAACTGATATCCTCTTTCTTTAAAAAGAAACAAATAAATAAAATAAGGACAGTATCCATCATAGGAAAAAAACAGAACCTTATGGGGCTGGTTTATATTTATGTTAGAGTTTGGTATTTCTTTACTATAAATTTGTCAATGCCTGTTACAGTTTGAAACTGGAATGTTCCCCCGTAGGCTCATTTTGAACACTCAGTCCCCAGCTCATGGTACAATACTGAAGACTGCAGCCTTTAAGAGATAGCAATAGGCCACTGGTGGGAAGACCTTCATAGATTAGACCTGAGCCTGGTTCTGGTTCTAAGAACTCTGCTTCATGACTGTCACATCTGAGCCAAGCCACTGCCCCACCCTCTTTCTGCCTCGGATGGAAAGAATTCCACCCTGCCCTTTGCACCTCAACAGACTAAAATTCCCCAAAACTGTGACCTAAGCAACATTTTCTCACCTTAAGCTCTCTCTCTCTGTGGGGTATTTGTGTTAGATTGACAAGAAAGTACCTAAAACACAACTCAAGGAAGGAGGCTGTACTCTGCCCCTCATTCATCAGCTCAAGGCTGCCAGATGCCAAGATCTAGAGTTGGCAAGCTGGAGAGCTGGTGGTGTGCCTGACTTGACTGAAGGTGGCCTGTCTCACCCTGGTAACCAGTCCTGAGGTCCTCTTCTGCTTTGACCTTGTGTCCTAGTTACTGTGATGGTGTCTGCCTTATCCCAAGCCAGGTCCCTTTCATGGCTATAATCTAACTATGGGGTTCAGTATTCTTCCCTTGGACACAAGTGTTGAGGTCTTGAAACTCATGGAATTCCTTTTAATGGTCCGTTTTACCCATCAAGTTGACCAGACTATGTGGTGCCCAGATATTTGGCCAAATGTTCTTCTAGGTATTTTTGTCAGAGTGTGTTTAAAGGAGGTTTCATGAGTCCAGGCTCTCCATAGTCACAGAACTTATAGAATATATATATATATATATATATATATATATATATATATATATATATATGAGTGGGAAGCCTAAGAAACCAGTAGTTATTCATCAGTCCACAAGGCTGGATGGCTCAGCTGGTCTTCTGTATATGCTGGAGTCATGAAGAAGTAAGATGTAATGCCAGTTAAGGAATGGACTTGCCATGAGAATGAGGGCAAGCAGGCAGAGAGCAAGAGCTTCCTTCTCCCCTGTCCTTATACAGGCTCCCGGCAGAAGATGTGGCCCAAATTAAAGATGTGAATTCCCACCTCGAGGTTTGGATCAGAGGTGTGTCTTCCTACCTCAAAGGTCCAGACTAGAAGTGGATTCAACCACTTCCAACCAAGAAAAAAAAATCTCACACAGGTGTGTCCTCCATTTCTGGATTGTGTAGTTCATTCCAGATGTAGTCAAGTTGACAACCAAGAGTAGCCATCACAGAGGTTAACATCTGTGTTGATTCACTGAATAAAGCATATTGCCTTCCCTAAAGTGAGTGGACCTCCTTTAATGAGCTGAAAGTCTGAGTAAGCTAAAAAGATTTGACCTGCCTATAAATTAGTGGGATTCATACCTAGAGGACAGGCACTTCATAGTCATTACACACTCTACCATAGCACCTTCCACTACCCTTAAGATGAGTGTGCAGAAAATAGAGCCAGCCTACTGCAAATGCTTAAAGCTACAAAATAAAAATAATTTGTCACACACCCTATAAGAAACACAAGAAAGAGAAGCACTTTCTAATAAAATAACATGCGTTTCAGTATGTAAATGCTTGGGCTTCGATGCCCTGGGAGCATCATGATGCAATCAAACATCTGTGTTTATATGCCAGGCAGCACGTGTGGAGTGACACAGGGGGTTACAATGGTGGCTCAGACATTATGGGCATCATTGCTGTCAGTGATGATTTCAAAAGGGAGATCAACTGTTAGAAATGTCAGAATAAAGGCAAACCTGAATTTCCCCTGATTTACATAGCTGTGTCCTCCGCTAGTCAACACAGGCTAAAAACTAGACCAAAGAGCTTGCCTTCCAGACTCAGAAAACTGCGCACCCACAAGAAAGTCTACCTGGACATTGAAAGTTCAGCAAGCCAAGGATCTTGAGATCACAGAACTAGGCATTCTCGAGGTGGCCCGTAGGGGGCGCTAGTGACACCCGTGCACAGCCTGCCAGGGAAGTGTTACAAGGCTGTATACCATCGACCCATTCCCTGGAAAGGTTCTAGGGCATCTTCAGAGGTGATGCATCACGAAGCAGAACCAACAGTGAGGTTCTGGGGGGAAAAGAGAGTGTGGAAGAGGTCAGGAAAGACAATGAAAGAAGCATCCGTAGACCCAAAAGGGTCGATGAAGAAATGTGCTTTCCACACAGTCAAGAGGGACTCAGCAATGTTTCCCCTTACTGACGGAGCAAGCCATGTTACCAAGGTGACTCATGGACCCCTATCGCGAGGTCATGAAGGTGTCGGATGGGCAGTTGTTTGGAATCTCCGCTAGGAGAGTTGCCCCGCTGTGGTAGAAGAAATCGGGCATCTCTGCCCGAGAAAGTCTGGCCTGGAAATTACCTTGAGAATTAGCTTTGGAAGCCACAAGCTCCCCACACCCACCCACACACCTCCAATTTTATTTGAGCAACAAGAGACTGTCCCAGCTTGATCTGATGATTGTGGGTGATGTTATTAGGTCCCCAGGATCACAGGGAGACAGCCAAGGCTCTGCCAGTGTCTGCACGTGGCAGGCGCCGTCCCAGTGTGATCTATGGGTTGTGGAGTCATTTCTGTTAATTAAACTCCTTAATATAATTTTGAGGTAAGAGAGCTTGGCCCGTGTTCCAGACAGTCCCTGGAGGCCTGGGGAAGTGGGAGAACATGCCATCTGGCAACGTATCACAAAGCTTAATCGCCTGGGAGAAATCTGAGAAAGCTGTACGGGGGAGGAGGGAGGGGCAGATGGGCAAATGGACTTCTCTGCTCACCTGGCCAGTGATGGAGGCGATGGAGGAGGCTGAGATCAGGTTTCTGTATCCCAGCAGCACGCCCTTCCTAAGCCAGCTTCTGATGCTCCTGAATCCCCAAGGAGGCTATGGTGTGTTTCTCTAACAGGCTGTTCTCGGTCCTGTGCTGGCAGGACCCCTTCCTCACCTCACTCCTCTGACTCCCCCCTCATCCATCAAACCCTCTAATTCCTCAGAGTGTGTTTAGGTAGGGCCACAAAATCTCCCCAGATTGTGTTTACGTTTGGCCACAAAAATCTCCACGTTTACTCAAGGCTGTGCATCTTTTGGAAGGAAATCAATACATAATTATGTGTTCTGTGCTGCACAGCTTGGAGCCAAGCAGATCAGGAATTAACAAGAGGGGAATCTGAGTGGTCAAGGCTGGACCAGCAGGTGTACTCAGGCCAAAGGGGAAGAAGCTAGGGCTGAGGGCCAACTGCAGGCCTTCACTGTATTTGCTTCTCCTGACACATCTGTGTTTGCAGATGAGTTCAAATGGGACCACTGGCTGCACAGCTGCTCCTCACCAGAAACCACAGCTGAATCCGCAGCAGCCTCCTCACCTGCCTCCAGCCTCCAGTCTCCAACAAGCATGGACACACTTCGTCTTCCCAAAGTGCAAATTAGACCTTGTCACCACCTGCGGCGGCCATTCTTAACACAGCAGCTTCAGATTTAAAACGTCTTGCACGAAAGAAGTCGCAGAGGCCCAAGTTTGACTTGCCTGGGCCAGCAAGATGCCAGCCCGGTCAGTGGACCCTTTGAGAAGTGGCAAAAAAAAAAGTAGGAATCCTGACTTGCCAACACTGTGTGTGAAAATCAGTGAGATAACGTGGACCGAACACTTCTTCCCAGGCCTGGAATGCTGTAGGCACCATATAACTCATCTCTTCAGCTTTTCCCTTCATCCCTATTCCTAAAGCCAGAACATCCTCCTCCCCTCAGCCCTCCTTCAGGCATTTCCTTCCCCAGAGCAGCACTTAGAATACAGCTGCCCTCTAGCACCATCTCCAGAGGCTCCAAGGTTTATGGACCCAGAACCAGATGCAAGTCGTATCTCAGGGTAGGGGACATTTCACTTGGGACATAATGATGGGAGGTGCTTGGCAGGTGAGGACAGAGGTGGTTGCGCCTAGCTCCTGACTCAGATGATTTGAGGATTCCCAGCTCCATCTGGGTACGGCATTTGGTCCAAGTTTAGAACTCATTTTAGAAAGAGATTCAGAACTCAGTCTATCTCTGGAGTTCACCTTTGACCTGCAACCAGAATTACAGCCCAGCCTGGGGCCAATGTGACTCTTGGCCCAAGAATAGGGAATAGAGATTTCTGACATGGAGCTTCTTGTGATCTTCTTGTGGGCTTCTTGAAAAACTTCTGTGAATACAGCCCATGGCCAAGGCTCTGTGGACTTCCAGCAATAGCCAGGTTACAACTGAAATGCCAACGTTTCCCTGAATAATATCACTACATCTGCCAGCCCCCATGCAGCAGGAATGCAGCTTAAAAACAGGTAGGCTGATAATGGTCATGTGTCTCTCAGTAAAGTCATATATTCTGCCACTAACTTCCTAAAAAGGCACCCTCAGTAGAATTACCTCTGTTCCCTATGGTCAGGATGGACAGGAGGAAAGAAAAAGAAAGCCTTCCCTTGACTCTATCCAACAAGGTAGGGGCTGTGGCCCTCTACATGCAGTATCCCACCCAAGAGAGGACAGCCCCGCATGACTCAGTTGACAAAGCGCTTGTCTTACAAGCACAGGGACCCGAGTTTCATCCTCAGGACCCAGATTCAAAAAGCCATGCATGGTGGCATATGCCTGTAATCCCAGCACTAGGGAGGTGGGCACAGGCAGATCTCCTGGGCTTTCAGGCCAGCCAACCCAGCCTCTTGGTGAGCTCCAGGCCAATGAGAGGCGCTGTCTCAAAACACAAAGTGGGTGGTTCCTGGATAATGGGACTGGAGGTTGTTCTGTGGTCTATGTGTGAACACACACACACATGAGAGAGAGAGAGAGAGAGAGAGAGAGAGAGAGAGAGAGAGAGAGAGAGAGAGAGAAAGAGAGAGAGAGAGAGAGGGAGAGAGAGAGAGAGAGACTGAGACAGAGAGACAGAGACAGAGACAGAGACAGAGACAGAGACAGAGAGAGACTGTCTATAACTGGACAGATATCCAAAGTGTGTAATTCTCAGGACCAAAAGCTACAAACTAGGACTACAAGGAAAGCACCGAGCAGAAACCACAGAGGATGGCGCAAGATGTGACCCAACAGGATTCCTGAGTGTGCTCAGTGACCTTCCTCTTTGTTTGGATGAGAGTTGGGATGGAAGGACCGATGCACTAAGACCCTGGGGCCCGCCCCCCCCCTTGTCTTCCAGGCAGGAGTGGATCTATCAGTACCCACCTCCACCCAAGCAACTGCAGACCGCGCTTGGCCCACTTTATCCCCTGTCCTTTTCCCCTTGAGGATAACTAGACCTATCCCAGCACTGTCCTCTTTCTTTGTCAAGACAGAGTTTTGCTATGTAGACCAGGCTGGCCTTTCCCAAGTGCTAAAGGAGTGAGTCACTTCTCTCTTGCAGACCTTGCTATCCCCAGCACTCCGAAGGCCCGAGTCTCTATTTCATCTGCGGATTATTCTCACCAAGATGGTTCCAGAAGGCAAATTCTTCCACAGCATTAAAAAATAATTTATAGAAATAATGTTCCTTTAATAAAAGCCACACAGAATTATACAATTTTTATAGTGGATGACAGAATAAGAAAGGCCCAAGCTCTCGTAGAAAAAAAAAATGTATGTCTCTGGCTGCAGCGTGTTCTGAGTGTGGCTACCTCCTCAGGCTAGTATAACTTACTGACTTGAAAGCCAGCTACTTATCCCGCTGCCCAAACCTCATCCAAAGACAGTTTCTCTCGGCCTGGCTCAGTGTGAGGACAGAAAGAACGGGCTCACTCTGGCTGCATATTCTGTTTCTGCTTTTTTAAAATATATAATTAAACAGTTAGTGGCTAAATTGCATTGTAATTGATTGCAAAATTGCTTTTTTAATGAGATTTAGACACTAGGAAATAGCGCTCTCTCTCTCTCTCTCTCTCTCTCTCTCTCTCTCTCTCTCTCTCTCTCTCTCCAATGTGCCCAAAGTGAACTTGGTCATTTTAACAATAAACTTTCTTCCTGGTTGTCTTCTAGACACATATAATTCTGAGATTAGCACGGTGGCGGGGCTTGTCTGCCTCAGAAAGAGAGGGCTAAAGCCAGGGGTTCCACTCTTACCCTAAAAGGGATGGCAGTTTTGAAACACCTTCTTCCCAGAACTTTCAGAGTATCACATTCCATCCCACTGAAAAATGTATCAGCTGTCACAGTGAGGGGTGGTCTTTACTTCCCACCACTGGCTGCTGAAGTGTCTCCTCTATCTTAATCCATCTTGCTGCATGTCTGTCCACCTCAGGGACACATGAGGCACACACGAACCCCACCATGAGCATATATAGCAGCAGACTGACACCCTCACACACAGCAGCAGGAACTCAGGCTTTCCACAATCTCATACAGAGGTTCCCATGTGCAGTTGCTGAAAACACAAAGGCCTTTCACACTCTCCTGGGAATGCCTAAGCTGGGGACACTGATGGTTGTAATAGTCCCCACTGTGAAATTCTGCTATACACCTGTCCAGGCATAATTGACCAGTTATGAAATTGGTCAATTATTCTATGAAATCCTTGGGATCTAGGGACATTGAGATGAGGCTGACAAAGGGAGAGGGATAGACAAAGCACCTGGATCCCAACACACACACACTCATACACACACACACAATCATACACACACAATACACACTCACACATACACACACACATACATACACATACATACATACATACACTATACACATACATCATATACACACACAATCATACACACACACTACACACTCACACATACACACACAATCATACACACACACTACACACTCACACACACAAGCCTACACTCACAAATACATACACATACATACATACATACACTATACACACACACTCATACACACACACAATCATACACACACCCTACACACACACACACAATCATACACACACTACACACTCACACATACACACACAAGCATACACTCACACATACATACACATACATACATACATACACTATACACACACACTACACACTCACACATACACACACAAGCATACACTCACACATACATACACATACATATATACTCTATACACATACACACACTATACACATACACACACTACACACATACACACACTACACACACAAACACACACATATACACACACACAGTTCTTTCTATCTATTTGAAAATTGGGCTTCCACTCAAGAGATTGTGGGAAAGGTTCCAGTGACTTAAAAAGAAGTCACGGGGTAAGTAGGTGGGGTGATGATTGAGCACCGACGCACAAAGTGGGTGTAGCTTGATGATAGGGTACTCAGCATGTAGGGGTGTAGCTCATAATAGAGTACTTAGCTGGCATGTAGGACACCTTAAGCTTGACCCCTAGAACTACCAAAGTCAAAGGCAAGACTCTTAGAAACATAGCCCAAGGGGGGAGTTCTAGTGCCTGTATTTTGTCACCAAATGGTCAGATAGGCAGGAGAGGACAGGGGAAAGGCTCAGCAGATGAGTAGCAATACGTCCATCCTCAGCTACCAAGATACAGAATAAGGCGCTTCTTAAACCCCTGCTGCAGTCCTGCACCAGATGTGGGCAGCACAACTGCAAGGCAAAGTGGCTGCCATCTGGCAGGGGAGGACCCTTGAGGCAGATTGTTCTTGTAAACGGCCAGGTATTTCTACGTTATGCTGTGTGGACCACACAGCTTCTGTCGCAATGCTTCAACTCCACCACTGTTCTGCAAATCCAGTTACAGACAGGACAGAGATAAGTGGAAGCGGCCGTGTCCTAGCAACACTTTATTTACCAGAGTGGCTGTTTATGCATAAGAACACCGAGACACAGCGGTGCTGTGCACACCTGTGGGCTCAGCATTCTGGAGAAGGGAATAGAACAACTGGAGCACAGGGTTAGAGTCTAGCCTGGGCATCTGGGTAACACCCTGGGTTTTTGTCGTTGTTGTTGTTTTGTTTTGTTTTTAAGCAAGCTGAGCAAGGTGGTGCACACCTTTAATCTCAGCATGCCAGAGACAGACATAGGTGGATTTCTGTGGGCTCAAGGCCTGCCTAGTCTACATAGTGAGTTCCAGGCAAGATATAGATACATAGTAAGACTTGGTCAAAGAAGGAGGAAAAGGAAGGGGGAAAGGGAAGGAGTGGGGACAGAAAAGGAAGGAAGGAAGGGAAGAAGGAAAAAAAACAAAAAAGCTAGGTTGCTCTGAAGGAAGAAAAATCAAGATATAGTCAGAGGGGGCAGGGCTTATGGCCATCAGTGAAAGATGCAGAATCCTTCAAGATTCAGCCCCAGGGAGGGCTTTGAGGCAGAGAAGGATGAACTGGTTTGTACCTGGAAGGGACTTCACTCTGGGTTTTGCTACAATCTGACTCAGTCTGTGTAAATAGGAAAACATCAAGGGAGGGCTGAAACTTCGGTCCATCAGCTAGACTCCAGATCTGCCTGAGGAGTTCCAATTCCCTTGAGAGCCGGAAGACCTATCTCTAATGAATCTGTGTTGACAATAGCCACAGGGTAATTACACGTCATTCTCCATTGCTTTTCAAGTACATCTGTGGTCATAAACTCATGCCAAACCTTGTGGATGGTGCAAGGTGGACCAGGCAAGCCCTTTGTGTTCATTGCTGTGTTCATTGCTGTATTCATGCTGGGACCATGACATCTGACAGACACAACTTCACGCTCACGGTTTCAAAGGAGTCCACGTTCATCCTGATGGGAAAGCATGGTGAAGGTGGTGGCAGGAGGAGTGTGGGACCACACAGGCCAGTTCTATGCCAGCCAAGCTAGACACATCTTGGAAGAAGGGACTTCAGGTGAGAAAATGCCCCCACTAGACTGATATGTGAGCAAGCCTGTGGTGTGTTTTCTTGATTGATGATTGATGTGGGAAGACCCAGATCACTGTCACAGTGCCACCTCTGGGCTGGTTGTCCTGGATGCTCTTAGAAGGAAGACTGAGTAAGTTGGTAAGCATTTTCCTCCATGGCCTCTGCATCAGTTCTTGCCTCCAAGTTCCTGCTTTGGCTTTACTGGATGGTAGACTTCAAACTACAAGACAAAATAAACCCTTTGCTCCCCAAGTTACATTTGGTCATTATTGTTATTGCTGCTATTATTGTTATTATTATTATTATTACTATTACAGAGTAGACATCCTAACTAAGCTGGGAACACAAACTCCTCATGTGGTACAGCCAGGAAGCAGAGAGTGCAGAGGGTCACCAGGGTGAGTGTAACCTCCTAAGACCTGCCCCTAGATGTCTATTTCTACCAGGGAGATCCCTACATCCAGAAGACTCCACTGCCTCCCCTACATCACCACATATGAGCCTGTGGGAACCTTTCACATAAAAACCAAAGTATCCACTCTCTTCATATTACAGAGCAAGACTGAAGGCCTGAGATGTGAAGTGGTCCCTCAGGATCACATGACTAGAAGACCTAGAGATCAGAGCTAATGCTGGAATCACTGAGAGTTCAGCGTTCTCCTAGCCTAACTTGTGGTTCTAACTTGCAAACATTGTGGCCATTCAGTATGCATTTCTGGAATTTAATGCGCATTGAATCAGCTTGTATCTTCTCTAAAGAGACATGATATGAGGCATGTATGTATTTCAAATAAAAAAGGGAGTTTCAATTTTTCAAAGTTTATGAAATGAAGCAGCCCCAAGGCATGTCTTGCAATGAGGTCGGATTTACGCAAAACAAGCCACCAGGTCTGAGAGATGCTCTCTTATCCCCTGACCTCTGGCAAGTCCCTTCCTCACCCAACAGTTTATTCTCAGCTGTTACACAACGGAGTGGGATCAATGCTCACTGGAGTCTCTCTCTACTCGAAGAAAAATGCTTTAATCAATTAGGTCTGGGCATTGGGCCAACATTTTCACATTCTCACCATAAACCATTCTGTAAGCTGTAAGAGGAGGCAGAGGTATTTGGAGTCCTCTGAAAGAAGGCTGAAGTCATCTCCCTCTAGACCACGGATCTCAAGGCCAGCAGGAGCCAAAGACAGGCAGGCCACTGCTGTAAGTTTGCAGGTGACCAGTAAGCCTCTAAAAAAAAAAAAAATCACGGACTTCTCAGACCAATACACTGGGAACTGCTGGTCCTGACTCTGCATTTCACAAAGGCACTAGTCCTGGACAGCATCTCTCTTCCTTCAGCGAGGGATCACAGAAGAGATGATGAGCAGCTAATACAACCTCCACGAGGAGCTGAGAAGATAGCACAATGGGTAATGTGCTTGCAGCACAAGTGTGGAGACCTGGGATTGAGTCCTCAGAATCCACATAAAGTCCGGGAGTGATAGGTCCTATCTGTAATCCCAGCATCCTGCAATGAGATGGAAGCAGAGACAGGAGAACCCCCAGAAGCTGCGGGACCAGCGAGCCTGGACCACACAGCAGAGAACAACAAAAGAAAGGCTCCGTCTCAAACTAGAGAGAAAGCAGAGTCCAAAGGTTATCCTCCAACCTCCACACACAGGCTGTGGCAAGCTTTCCCCTGTGAGTGCACAACCACACACATACAAAGTAAAGAAAGAAAGAGAGAAATGTAAACATTAAAAACTATCATCCACGATCTGGAGGAACTAAAACAACCTCTTGCATATCCGACACTCCTTAAGGGAAGCTCTGTAGCCAGCTCTTCACCAGCAGTGGGTCCCCAGCTCACCCAGCATCTCATCCTGCTTGGTGATGCTCTGAGCAAGTGCCAGCAGAGCCACCTGGCTAGAGGGGCAGGAAGAAAGCAGTTCAGAAATGAGGCTGCTGGGAAGGAAGCGTTTGACGGAACTTCCTGGTTCCTTCTGAATAGTAATGAGTGGTGTGCAGAAGTCAAGATTTTTATTTCTTGTTTTTCAAAAGCCACATTGATGGGAGCAGGCTCACAATACAAACAGTGGTGATTGCAATCACTTGCTGTTCCCATGGTAACAGACAAGATTAAAAGGGCAAACAACAGAGCTGGAACTCTCTTCAGATTAAACTCTCCTGATTTTAATTGCCAGGCAGCACGCTGACACATGAAATCCCAGACTCTGTTTAACAAAATCAAAACCTCCCCTCTGCTACCGACGGGATTAATTCAGGCTGACCAGACTAGTCCTCACTCTCCCCGTGCAGGGCTTGAAGCACCACAAAAAGTCAAGCCTTGCATACCTCCAGCACCAGAGGGTCCATTACCTGCAGCAGAGAATCCCTCTGTGTTGCCCCAACTGCTAATCTCCATTAATAAGCTCCTGCTTTCATGGCCACCAGCGCCAAGCAGTTTTGTGCTTCCTGCCTTGCAAATGAGGGAACTGCAGCTTGGAGAGATTAGAGTTAAGTGCTAGACACTCAGTACCATCCTGTCTGTCCCCAAACCCAAGATACTTTGCCAACCCTCTGCCTCTGGAGGAAGGAATGGAAAAGTGTGGAGATGATTGGCTTGCAGGGGTGACATGACATAGAAAGGCCAGAGACAGCTGGGCAGTTGACACCTGGCCCTGACCCAACAGTTCCCTGCTAGCCCTTGTCCCTCCCCAGAGAAACTGTAATTCTAACTGAGAGCTCAGCTCTACCTTGGTGCCACTCAGCAGGGTGGTGGTGTTGTAGTAATAATATTCTTGGATTTTCTTCATTCCATGGTGCCTGCTTTCCCCGGCTCCAGCTTCTTTCTCTCCTGGGTGGTGAGTTTTCACCTCACACAGCTGCTTGGAGTTTGATCAAGTTGGTACAAAGCCACCTCGGCAAGCCTAGGGAGAAAGAGCCCTTCAGAAAAACAACACTGAAATAAAACAACAAAAGATTCACTGGGAAATAATGATTGAACAAGCCATGCAGGGCATCTGCTCTCCAGCCCCAGATAAACAAAGTCAATCTCTAAACCATGTAGTCAGGCATTATTTACTGCTCAACTTCTTATTGGGCACCTACAGTATTCAAAAGAAAATTGCTACATCATTCAACACAGGGACGTGCAGCAGGTGCTGCCACCAGCATCCACCAGAGCAAGATACAAAGTATACAATATACATGGTGCTGGACTACTGATGCTGAGACATTATCCTGGAAGGCTTAGGAAAGTAGTCTTTTCATCACTTGTTCAGCTACTGCTGCTCTATAAGGGTGAATAGAAGTCTAGAAGCCAGCTTTTTGGAGAAGACAGTAAGAGATCAAACACACCCCCCATCCCAACCCAAGTTCCCTGGAGGGGCAAGAAGAGGGAAAATAAAACACAGAAACTGATCTTGGGAATAACAACTGGGCTGAACAGGGAGAAATGAGGAGTTCGGAGGAGAAGGGGTTATTGAGAAACAACCTTGGAAACAAGTAGCTGAAGCCAGGGGAGGAAATAGCTCTTGAAAAGCATGTTGTTACAAAGATGCGGTAGTAGGGACTCCACCAGTCAGTCTCGGGGATTGCCCTTGGAATCCTTGCTACTGGAAGAGGAAGAACATGGGAGAGAGCAAGCAGGGAGGAAGGGCTGCAAGCCAAGCCAAGAGGTCCAACAACTAGCCCAGTGTGATAAGAGAAAGAAACTAATGGGGGGAAAGAAAACAAGGCTTTTCTCCCCATTCCACCTCCCAAAGCCTCTGTCTAGCCAAACTGGAAGCCAAAAAGTGCATGACCTTTGTGACCCAAGACAGACAGCCTCTCAGGATACAGAGAAAAGCAGCCAGTAAAGGGGAGCTGAAATCATCCGAAAGGCAGCAATAGCTAAGCCCCACATGAAGGGAAGTGTCTCAGGGACACACACACTTATCCCACTAAAGTGATCCCTGCTGCTCCCCAAACCGTCTGAAATCAGCAGGCAGTGAGTGAGGATGGAGGGAGGTGATGCTGACAGAGGGCAGGCCGACTGAAACGGTACGGCAGGGAGACAGAGACGGCGTTGCCACAGTGACCCAGAACAAGGGAAGGAGTGGGCTGCTCACCACGCCCACACATGAGAAGTTTCAGGAATTAGATACAAAGATACCCCAGGGAACTTTGATCATTGGAACCATCCTGGACCAAACACAGATGGTGGACAAAAGTAAGGATGCCCAGGCCTGCCAGAGGCCTTCTTCACCCCAGCAACAGGGTGCTTTCCACTTGCAGGTAGAGGTGGTTGATTAGGGAGATGTACACAAAAGGCCATCCACAAGGATGGTCAGAGAAGTCCATACACTAAATCCCAAGCAAGCCCCAGTCCACTGTTTCAATTGCTGCCAGCCACACATACCCTTTCAGGCAGGGCTCTTCATAGCCTGAAAAGCCTAGGACAGGAAGTCTATAAGATGCAGATACCGGAAGACCCCAACCTTAACCCTATTCTATAATTATTCTATGGCTAAGCCCCTATTCCTGATTCTCTTGTCACTGTGAGCTCCCTGCATCTGCAGAAACATAGTCAACTGTTTAGGCCTCACCCAGTGCCTGGAGAGTTGGCAGAGCAGTAAAGAGTGCATACTGTCCTTAAAGAGAATGTGGGTTTGGCTCAAGTCCCCACTTCAGGGAGTTCACAACTACTTGTAACTCCAGTTCAGGGGATCTAACGCCTTCTCTTCTGGCCTCTGCAGGCACTGCACTCACATACACAGACAACAAACATATACACAGATGAAAATGATTTTTAAAATGTATCTCACCTGTGGAGCTGGAGAAAGAGCTTGGTAGTCTTTAAGAGCATGGGCTGAACTTCCAGAGGACCAGGGTTCCGTTCTCGGTTCCCACACTGTGGCTCATAACCATCTGAGGCTCCACTTTAGGGATTCTGATGCCCTTTTCTGGCTTCTGAGTGCATTGTACCCACATGGTGCCAGACATACATGCAGGCAAAACACCCATGCATATAGAAATAATAAAACAAGTCACATGTGGAACTTATTTTAAATGGGAAGATTACTGAATTACTGAACATGCAGGGTATCACATTGGATTTTCTCCATGCAGAGTATTTAGAAATATTTGGTAAGAGTTGCTGATAGATTGTCTCCACAGCTCAGCAAATCCCTTCTTGGCCATCATTTGCCGAGCCCCCTCTAAGAGCCAGACCCCATCCTGAGCACTTAGGGAATGTAGAGGTACATGAAACAAAACATCTACCTGCATGTACCTCCTAACAAGGTGGGCAGTTTGGAAGCCAGCGGGACCTGCAGCACATCAGTACGGAGCTCTTAAATTCTTTCAAAGCATGACCTCTTTTCACCCAGGAAACTTGGATAGGAGCCAGATCCATAGGCATGTAAAATAGGTATGCAAATGAGGCATTTAATGATGATGCATTATAAAGACATTTATTCTGAGGCAACCTATCGGTGTGTACAGTTTAAGCTTGCACACTGATGATGGATGTGTGGCTTACTTTTACTCAAGGAAATCTTGACTGAATTTTTGATAGTGCAGGACACAGGGCGTCTTCAAGATCTTTCAGAGTTGATCAGCGTTTTACAATCAATGCTGAGAATGTCACTTGGCATAAATACATAGCCCAAAATGCCAATATTTAAGGACACCTCAAAGATTGCTGGGAATTCTGTCCTAATGAAGCCAAACTTCATCCGACAAGTTCTTTTTTAACAGAATTCAACTCAACCACTCAAAGAGAGATTTTATTTTTTAAGGTAAACATTCTAACTCTATACATTCCAAACCACACCTCTTTGGCACATGCTAAGGGAAGAGGATCAGAAAATGCGAACATTCTTTGTGTTCTGTGAGCAAAACTCTGTGTTTCCATAAGAGCAGACAGAGCCCTTTATATGCACAGTTGAAACACTGCAGTGCAGAATCTACAACAGTCTCAGATCCGAGCCAGGGGTGGAGTAGTGTTGGTTGGTGTCATGGAACACTACAACTCTTATGTGCTCAGAGCCAAGTCACGTGGGCAAGGCAGCTGAGCACTGCCAGGAGCACCTCAGATTCAATGAGCATTTGATTTTGAACTAAACTTGACTGTTGAATATTCAGAAACTTTTATTGTTGCCAAATTGTTTGCAGCCCGCACCCACATTTGATTACAGGACCCCACACGGCATGACCCACCGTTCAAGAACTTGGGTGATAAGTCAGAGATAATGTTAGTGTTAGGGGGACAATGACATGGGGATGGGAGTGCAAGGGGAAGATGGAGGCTGGGCTTCAAGGAGAGCAATCTGAAAAGGCAGCTGGAAAAGTCCTGAACCCAGGACAGGGAAGCCCTGTAGGTATCTGGAAGGAGTAGGGCAGAGTGACTGAGGAAGTTCTGAGAAGGGAGAGGTGGACTTTAGACTTTAAACAATGTTGAAGCTGTGAGAGACTATGGGAACTTTTGAAGTTGGACTAGGGGCATTTTTGTATTATGATATATCTACAAACCTATAGGGGCCAGGGAGTGGACGTTGGTAGTCATTGATGAGTGGCACCATTTAAGAGGTATTAGGAGGTGTGGCCTTGTTGGAGGAAGTATGCCACTCAGGTGGGCTCTGGGGTTTCAAATGCTCAAGCCAGACCCAGTGTCTCTCTCTTCCTGCTGCCTGAGGTTCCATTTGTTGACTCCTCACTACCTCTCCAGCATCACGTCTGCCTGTGTGCTGGTGTACTCCTCACCATGAAACTGTGAGCATGCCCCCCCCCCCCAACTTGATGCTTTCCTTTATAAGAGTTACTGCGGTCCTGCTGTCTTTTCACAGCAATAGAAACCCTAACTAAGACAGGAGAGCACCCAGAAGGTCAGAAAGTCTCCCCACCCCCCATGCCTTTGGCCTTGTGCGTCAGTGTGGAGACTCATATGGCCACAGAAAAACCCAGAGGAGCCTCTGTACTTGAACTCCTATTCCAAAAGAACTGCTCAACTGCTGTCTTGAAATGGACTGTCAGGGAGTAGTGGTGAAGAGAGAGACCAGTTATGGGGGCACTCTGTGATATCTGGCAAGGAGAGCCAATGGGACATGAACTGAGGGGACAGCAGAGAGAGGTGGTGATAGACAGATAATGGGTGGTGTTTGCAGAAGCTGAATGGGTATGTAGAGGAGCTGAGAGCCAGGGGAGAAAGAGCCCCCCACCCCGCCCCGCACCCCCACCCTCTGTACAGCCAGCAGGTGGCGCTCTGGGAACTGGGATGAGGAGAGCATCAGCCATTGTGGGCAGAGGATACAAGGTTGTGTTTTCATAGTACTGAGATTGGGAACTGAGTAGATGGCCAGATGGGTGTGTTGAGTAGATGACAGGATATCCACGCAGTCTGGAGACTGGAGGAGGAGCGTGAGCTAGAGATAGCAATGTGGGACCCATCAGTTTATCCCGCTGTTCAAAGCTATGGAGACATGATGAGATCAAACGAAACAGAAGAAGAAAGCCCCAATCACGGACAGGCAAAGAAGGGTTGCCCTGTATCTCTAGCTCAGAAATGAGTCATAATGGCACAAACAGGAAGTATCAACAGACAAAATGGTGACTCCCGCTGTGCCAGCTGGATGGGAGTGTGAAGGAGCTGGGAACGAGGGTCTGGAGGAAAAGTCTGTTCTTCTCGAGGGACAGGAATAGACAGCGCTTGAAGTCTGCAGCTCCAGGCTTTGTAACAAAACTGACAACTGGTTTGGGGGAGGTTAAAATGATGTCCCGTGAGACAGCTTTGATTCCTTACCTCCGTGTGCTAGCTACCTGGCCTCTGCAGCCACGCCCACAGCATTGGTTAGTTGTCCCAAGCCCCAGGAGAAGCTGGGGATCTCGAGCCTGCCAGAGGGTATATTGTTGGCGGTTGGGTGGTGTGTGCATCAGTCACTCAGCCAAGGCAGTGCTTGGCATGCTGCTCAGCTAAACGAGTGTACAGAAGATGCTTGTTCCGTGGTCTGAAATCTCCACGGTGCCCACAGTAAAGCAATTAAATTAGAATTAATGTTTGAGTATCTGTTTATAGAGCTGCTTCAGTTTAAACGCACCCTTTCTTTTATTACACGCTAATTGCCAGGTAGGATATTTTAGAAATAAATGTAGTATATTTTTCTGCAATTCTGCACTCTTTCAAGAACAAAGACCTCTCTCTCTCTCTCTCTCTCTCTCTCTCTGTGTGTGTGTGTGTGTGTGTGTGTGTGTGTGTGTGTGTGTTTTCCTCTGTCAATTCTCATCTTATTTTTTGAAGCAGGTCTCTCACTGAACTTGAAACTTACCAATTCAACTGAAGCCAGAACCCCCAGCAATCCCCCTTTCTCCCCATTCCCAACACTGTGGTTACAGAGTTACATGCTGCTCATGGCGCTCACGCGCGGCCTCACACTTACACAGCAAGCCCACCTATGACTTAGGCTTCAACCATCCGGCGAAGGCCTGGCAGGCATTTTTGCAGGAGACTCAGACCTGTGATTCACCACTCTGTAAGGAACAGCAGGTACCCAGGTTCCTCCCTTCTGGCCCAGCTTCTCCTCTCTCTAAATGGTTCACACTGCACTTAGTCATTTTGGTTTTTCTTCACACAAACCTGAATATGTATTCCCTCCCTGAGTGGATTTTTAACGCCACTGCAGCAGACTAAGGGGAGGGGGGACCACCACTGGCAATGGATGCTCCCTTACAGTCAGATTGGAGCCAAAATTGAAAACTGAGGGCTGATCTTTGTGTACCTTTCAAGTGATGTCTTTTTAAACTAGCAATTTGAAAAATAAAATCCGTCTGAACAATACAGCACAAAGGGGGAGCGGGCTGGGGATGTCCTTATCATTCTAATTAGACGCTTCCTCCTCTCCACTCAGATTTACTCACAGAGCAACTTGGTTTTCATGGGAAGGTGCCCTTACTTTCTTCTCCAGCTTCTCTTCCTGCTGAGCCATCTCTCCAGCTCCCAAAGCTAAGAACAGTGTCAATAAACAAACTTTATACTGCCTAAGGCAAAACGGTGTCATGGCTCTGACTTTTGTGTTGACCCTGGGGTAGGCTGCAAGGCCTTGGCGAGCATGGGCTCAAGGCAGGGTCACTGTTTCTTGCTACCAAGCAGAAGTGCTGACTGAGCACAGTAGAATCCCCTGGGCAACACAATGGCCGTTCTTCTCTCTCTCTCTCTTTTTTATTTCAAATGCCCTGAGTGCTCCAAAGATAAATGGAAATTAAGGTTTTAGACTGTGAAGGGAACCTGGATGACACGTAGGGGGTGGGGAATGGTGCACAGCAGCCTTCCTGTCACCATGATACTGACACAACTCTACCCTGGCTGACTGGGTTGCTGTGCCTGGCACTTAAGTGGCTTTGTTGATCTGAGTTTTTGGCAGCCTGAGTGCAAATGTCAGAACTCCCCAGAAAGTGTCAGGCTTGAATAGAGTCAGGAAACTCACGTTGGGGGTGTAAAATGGTTCATAGACGAACAGCTAGGAACTGAACGGACAAGAAGGGAGATACAAATACAAAATCTGGTGTGAGAATGCATGCCTGCATGCCAGCACATGATAGGCTGAGACAGGGGGATGGTGAGTTTGAGGCCAGAGCCTGAGCTACACAGAGAGAAGATGGCTTGAACTCTATCCTGTCTTAAAAGAAGGGAAGGAAGGGAAGAGGAAGGGAAGGGAAAAGGAAGGGAAGGAAAAGGGGGAGGAGAGGGGAGGGAAGAAAGGGAAGGGAAAAGGGAGGGGAAGGGAGAGAGGAAGGGATAGGAGGGGTAAGGGAAAGAAAGGAGGAGGGAGGGGAGAGGGAAAGGGAAGGGGAGAAAGGAAAATAAAGGGAAAGGGAAGGGGAGAGAGGAAGGGATGGGAGAGGGAAAGGAAGTAAAGGGGGAGGGGAAGAGGAAGAAGAAGGGAAGGGAGGGAGGGGAGAGGGAAGGAGAGGGAGGAAGGGATGGGAGAGGGAAGCTGAGGGCAAGGAAAGGGGAGGGGAAGGGAAGAGTAGGGGAGAGGAGGAAGCAGGAAAGGGAGAGGGGAAGGAGAGGGAAGAAGAGGAAAGGAAAAGTGAGGCAATAAAGATTCAGGGAGGGCAAGAAGAGAGGCAGATAGGTCAAGTAAATGAAAACGACCTGTTTCTGTGGTCCATGAAGATAGAGAAACTAGAATAGAATCCACTGTGGGATGAAACTTAAGCCAACCTTCACCCTGACTTGGCTCTGGATGCTCCTGATTGCTAAGTGCCAGCTAAACTTTGGATCAAGACCCTGGAAGCTCAGCGATAGACTTCCCCATCTGAGATCCATGCAGGTTACTCTTTCTCCTCAAGACAGAAACCTCATGCACTACTGAGACATGTTGGCTTTCTGTGACTGGTATAACAACTGACAACCAGTGGCTTAAAACAAAACACATTTATTGTCATACAATTCTGGGGCTCAGAAGTCCAAGACAGGACCCAAGGAACTGACAGAGTTGGGTTCCTACTGGTACCTAGGTGTGCTGGAGTGAGCGAACTCTTTCCTTGGTTGTCTAGCATCTAGAGCCTGGCTACACCCCTTCTCCATCTTCAAAGCCAAGTCTTTCCCATGCCTCCATGTGACTACTTCTTCCTTCTCTCTTCCTTTTTAAAGACTCTCAATGCATGTTGGCCACAGCTAGAAAACTCAGGGAAATATTCCCATTTTTAAATCAGCTCATTAACAACCCAATACGTATTTTTTCCTATAGATGTCCTAATTCACAGGTACTAGGGATTCGTACGTGGACAATGCTTGTACCTTATTCATGCTCATCACAGAGTGTTTTAGTTAAAGTTTCTATTGCTGTGAAGAGAAACCATGACCAAGGCAACTCTTAGAGAGGACAACATTTCATTGGGTCTGGCTTATGGTTCAGAGGTTTAGTCCATTGTCATCATGGCAGGAAGCATGGCAGCACACAGGCAGACACAGTGCTGGAGAAAAAGCCAAGAGTTCTACATCCAGATTGGTAGGCAGCAGGAAGAGAGAATGACACTGGGCCTGGCTTGAGCATCTGAAACCTCAAAGCCCCCCTCCAAGGACATACTTCCTCCAACAAGACTACACCTCCTCCAACAAGACCACACCTCCAAATAGTGCCACTATGAGCCCGTTGGGACCGTTTTCATTCAAATCACCATAGAAAGCTTCACTATTCCTTAATAACGAGGACTGAGCTCCCAAAGAAGTAGCTGAGCCAGATAGTAAAAAGAGAGAAAAGGGTTTCCAGCAGCAGATAACAGAGGTGTTTCCAGCGAGGAGGGCCTGGCAAGGCCCTCACTCAGCGCCTCATGAGGTAAGAGGCATCTCAAGAAGTGAGTGCAGAGTAGACCAGGTGGTTCAGTGGGTAGAGACCACCAAAAGCCTGACAACCCAGAATGCACAGAATGTGCGAGTGTTGTCTGTAAACTTCCCATCCTTATGGTGAGATGGGAGGTGGGCACAGGAGAATGGCCCAGGGGCTTGTGGGTGAGCAGATGCTTTGTACTCAGCAGGCCCCTTTTATCAAACAATGGTTAAAGATCAGATCACTGCCCTTCCTAACCCTACTCTCTTCTCCTTTCCCTGTCCCCCTGCCTCCCTTCCCTCCCCACAAGCAAGTTTGCCCTACAACGTGACTAGCTTGGCTGAGAGCTCCCCTTCTCCGTGGACAGATATCCACAAACCCATGGCCTCCTCTTCCCCCACTCCCTCCAGTGCTTATCAGCACTTGCACTCTGCCTCCTAAACTCTCTATCATTCTGCCGTTGCTACAGATCACTCACATGTACTGTGCAGGGAGCCCTGATGCCTCTGACTCTCCCTGGCCCTCTTTGTGAGTTCTGGATTTGGTTTTGCTGTGTCAACCAGGCTGACTTCAAACTTCCAATATTCTTAGCCTTGACCTCTGATGGCTAGGATAACTGACTGTCTCGATAACATTTCTGTGTGTATGGCTTCATATAAAGCTACCTTCCCCTCCAGATGGGGACATGCTGGGCTATTCACCTGAATCAGTTCCTCACAGGATCCCACAGTCCCACTGAGACCAAGAAACAGTCTCACTCCTTCTCACCTGATACACCCAAAGCCTCCATACCTAGACCAGATAGGCAATATATATATATATAACCTCATATAGGGCCTCCATACAACATTCAGTGGGCAAGTGGGCAGAGAGCTTACTTAAAGTGCAAAAAGCCTTGGGTTTAGTCCTGCACTACCTTTGGCTACATAGCACATTTGAGACCAGCCTGATCTACATAGACCTAACAATGCATTCATTTATAAACTCATCCTTCTTGTGGTGACTTGGCTCTAGAGCCTCACGGTGGTCCCCTTAGGAGAAGAAGTTGCTAGTGAGCGACCACCACACCCTGGGGAGGAGGGCCATTCCATCAAATAAGTCCTCTTGGCCCAAGTATCCCCTGTGACTGCCTCACAATGTGGGAAGCGGCTGCCACCACCCTCTCCCAAGCCTCCTGCTCTTGCAGGGCCAAAGGATGTCTTTCAGGATCTTCCCTCCCTCTGAACATCAGGCCAGTTGCACATCCCAGGACAGCAGCCTTCTGGGAGCTCCTATGCAGTGGACACACACACACACACACACACACACACACACACACTATCAGCCAAAGCTGTGACTTCCCAGAACAGGAAACAGCGGCCTTTCTACGAGACAGATGTGAAGTCACTAACAGAATGAATACCAAGCTAGGAGTCCATGTCACTTGTCTTGCTTCGATTTCCCCCAAAGGGGTCCTAAAGAGAAGCTATGGAAGAAGCGAACACTGTGCACTGGCCACTTGGAATATTTATCACAGAAAGGGGACAATGGTGACAGGTTGCACAGTGACAGAGCAGGCGGCGAGTTCCATAGCCAGGAAGCTGGAGCTCCCTCGTTCTGGAGCTGGCAGAGCAGGGAGCTGAGATGTTTGCTCTCACCTAAAGCTAAGGAGTTGGGGATACAGAGGACACCTGAGAAGACAGAGGGCTAGGGATGCTAGGTGTGGCAAGGTGAGCTCACAAGTGAGCCCAGAGTGCTGTACATAAAGGTCACTGTAAGCGAAGCAGACGCTGTGCATCACAATGCTCAGCCTATCGAGGTACTTCAATGAAACAGCAAAAGTCAGAGTCCTGTGTGTACAAAGGAGACAGCAGCTCAGAGACGTTAAGCAAATTGTACAAAATCACACAGCTGATTATAAGGTAAACACATGTAACCATTATAGAAGTCAATATGGAAGTTTCTGAGGGAAAAAAAAAGTAAACATTTGTGTTGTGTGAAAGGGGAGAAAGTCAACACAGTCCTTCACAAGAATGGACGAGGCCCTTAGGCCTAATAACACGGACCGGCAAGGCACTGCCGTCGGCTTTGTGGTGCCTTTTAGAAGGTGAGACGCAACCCCTACAAGTTGTTCTGACTGCCACATGTGCTGTGGCAAGTCCCTTCTTCCATCTGAAGTAAATACATGTATTTAAAAAGCTAAAAATAGAACTATCACATGACCCAGCTATGCCACTGGGTAAACACACACCTCAACAGACAAGGAGCCTGCTCGTTCCTGCCCTATTCAAGAAATGGAACCACCCTAGGGGTGCTTCAACAGATGACTGGATAAAGATAGTGTGGCCCCTATGCATGGTGGAATTCTATCCATCTGGGAAGAAAAATTAAATCATAACATTCTCTGGGAAAGGGATGGAGCCAGAGATCATTTTGTCAATTGAAACAAGCCAGACTTGGAGAGGAAAAACATCACACCGTGTTCTTTCACCTAAGGAATCTAGATTTTAAATTGAGCGTGTGTGTGTGTGTGTGTGTGTGTGTGTGTGTGTGTGCGCGCACATGGCCATGCAGCTAGTAAATGTTGAGAGCTGGTTAGGAACCCAGGCTTGTCTGACTATTCCTTGCTCTTTAGCCTCCATTCTATTCTGGCCCTATATGTGGAGACAGAGGACAGGTTATGGTATCTGAGGGGACCCCTGGCTGATCATTATCATCAGTGATTTATAGCCAATGTAACACAGACTGGCAACAGTGACCCCCTTGTCGGAGGCAAGGGGACAGCCAAGAGAAACAAAGAGGAACAGTTATACATAGTTTTTGGAAATCACCGACATGTCACCATGCAGAGTTTGGGAGCACAATGCTACAGGTCAAGTTGTGAGAGACCAGGCCGCTAGGAATGACAGCTCAAGTCTGAAGCCAGGAAGCCTGCTGCCATAAACCCCGGCTCCGAATAGGTTACCGTCAGACCTCTCACTGCAAAGTGGGAGATGCATTGTAAAAAACTGAAAAGATAAAAATCAGCTGAATCGAGGTCCAAAATGCCAGCATGCAACAGTGCCCCCTGCAGGCTACTTGAGGAACATGATTGGCGGGGGGGGGGGGGGGGCGGGGGGGGCTCAGCAGAAAAGCTCCAGAAACACAATCACCCTGTGAACAAATGAGCTGCTAAAAAGAACACATCTTCTCAAAAACAGAAACTCGAACGGTCCATAACGACTGAAACGCATTCGGCATCCCCAGCCTTTAGGAAAATGATCATTGAAACAGCCTCGAGAATCCTTCTTGCCCCAGTCAGAATGACTGTCATCAGCCAAATGGGGTGGGAGTTTAAACCTGTACAGAAACTACAGAAATAACTATCGAGGTTTGTAAAAATAAAATATAAACTAGAGAGAGGAACAGGAAGCCTGTGTTGTAGCTGAAAGGGGAGCCTCTTCTTTGCCTACAAGACAGAACCCCGGGAAACCTTGACAGGTTCGTTTGTCTAGGGCACCAAGAATGAAACTCAATCCCTCCAAACTGTCTGGATGTCCAGCCCAAAGGACACTTCCCATCCTTCTACCTTAACCAGGGACCCCCTAGCCCTAGCCCCTTGGTTTTATAAACTGCTTTAATGAATAGTGTTCAGCTGGAGAGAAAGGCACAGGGTTCCAAGATCATCTGGCTGTCACTGACTCTGACCCCTGGTACTGTCTAGAGTCAGAACTGGATGTCTTCAAGTCCTGTCCTTCAAAATCAAATCCATGGGATTTCTGAGATGACTCCGGCTTCTGACCTGGTCAGCCTGGGATCTATGCAAATCAGACAGAGGTGCCTTCTTCAATCCCTTGCCTGCCACCTACTGGGAACCGGTAAGCACTGCACATATCTAAAGTAGACACAATGAGGTTAAAGGTGGGAAGGCTGGGATTCTGCGTGTGGTGTTGTGTACAACTGCAACAGCCAGTGCCAAGCCTCTCTGCCACATTAGCTGCACCCACCTCACCAGTCTCCTCTCTGGCAGCACTGTTTCTTGCCTGAGCTACTGCAGGAGTCTCAATGCTTCTCTCCTTCAATACAAGCTCAAACTTGCCACAGAAAGATCTTTCTAGAAAGCTGATTTGATCTTTTCCCTTCTCAGAGACTCCTCACTGGTTTCCAAGATCCTGTCTGAGCACCTAGCTTTTCTCCTAAGACATCCTGGTCTATATAGGTTTCCCACCCCACCCCAACCCTGTCCTCGCCTAGACTGACCATAGTCCAGCCCCATGCCCAGCCTACTCTGTATCTAATCTGTCCTGTTTTGTCCCATGCAGCATGAAAGACAAATGCCTCGTCGTCGTGACAGTAACACCCTCTCAGGTGAGGGCCTTCAGAATGCTCTAAAAGGAAAGTGTGGAGACAGCGGTGTGTCTAGAACTCAAGACACTAGTGAGTGCAAACACTCAGGGGACTGGCCTGGGACAAGATCGAGCTTCTCACTCTAAACCTTAGAGGTTCCACCCACTGATGCCTTGATAGTCAGCATCTAGCCTCCAGAATTGATAGGTGACATTCTTGTATCAACTTAAATGGGCCCTCAGGTGCCAGATGTTTGGTGAACATTATCCCTGGCATCTATATGAGGGCATTTGTGATGGGCTGACATTTAAATTAGCCAACTGAGCACAGCACATTACCTTCCTCCTGTGGGTGGGCCTCAGCCAGTCAGCTGAAGGTCTGACTAGAACAAGCAAGTCCACCTTCCCTCCTGCTTGCCTGTCTCGGGCTTGGGGCATAGAACTTACACTCCAGCTGTCCTGACTCCCAGGCCTT
Organism: Mus musculus; assembly: GCF_000001635.26. Lineage (NCBI taxonomy): Eukaryota > Metazoa > Chordata > Mammalia > Rodentia > Muridae > Mus > Mus musculus. The sequence goes on from NC_000077.6 coordinate 72,025,566, forward strand.
GGATTACACAGCAACACTCCCGGTTCCCAGACCTTCAGTCTTGGAGCAGCCCTATACCCCTGTCCTCCCTGGGTCTCAAGCTTACCTCCTTTGTCATGAGGAGGGCCCTTGAAAATCACAAAAACAACTCTCCCTTCTTGGGTGACAAAAAAAAATAGTCTGAAGGGAGGGAAGACTCAAGATAGATGCTCAGAAAAGAGGAATGGCCACGTCAGCTCCTGCCTGGACTCTCTGCATGGCTTATGAGAAGCCTTGGTGAAGGACATCTCGAATCCTACAGCGCAGAACCCAGCTGAACACAAATGGAGGTAGAGCAAACAAAGCTCCTGGCCATCTGATTCTGGTACCTGTGTCCTTCCGAGGATGGTGAGAAGACATTCACGTTCACACATTTTTTTCTTCTAATGAACATGAATGCATTGTGGACAGCACTGATAGGCTGAGCAGAGCTGCAGAAATTGTATTTACAGCCATCTGCCGAAAGAGGGAGCTAACGGGTTCCATCCACCAGTAAGCTTTGTGGAACTCAATTAACCCAAACCTCCACCTTCTTGGTGATGGTGTACAACCTTTAATTCCAGCAGGCAAGAGAGCAGAGACAAGCCCCTGAGTTCTAGGCCAGCCTGGTCTACAGAGTGAGTTCCAGGACAGCTAAGGCTATACAGAGAAACCCTGTCTTGAAAGACAAAAACAAACCTCTGCCTTCCCTACCTAGGGTCTGGATGCCTCATTGGCTACACCAGAAGGGGCTAGAAGGCCTGTAGTCATGACCCCAGCCAGATAGACACTGTGTCTCCCTTTCCTGCCCAGCAGCAGGCTGGACTACTAACTTTCACCAGGCAGCATGGTTATGAATTTTTCAAGGGGTGCCCATGGTTCTCACTGGGGGAGACATATCAGTCACTCACACACACTCACACACACACACACACGCACGCACGCACGCACGCACGCACGCAGCACGCGCCACCTCTACCCTGCAGGTGGGAGCCGACAGCCTTGACATGGCTGAGGAAACACAAGCACTCAGGCTGATCCTCAGATGATATTTTTATTGGTGGTGAGAGGGAAGGTGAGATTCCTTGCTCGTCACAGTCTCTCACTAATGAGAACAGCAGAAGGAACAGAGCGGTCGAAATTAGGCCAAGAGCTGCGCAGACTCAGAGCATGGGAAGTAAGCCTGAGTGCTTGCCTTCAGGGAAGAGGTGGGAGGGGGAGGGAGAGCTCCAAATGGCCTCCCAGACAGACAGTCTGATGCCACCACTCACAGACCAGTGGATCAAGGTTCAACATGGGGCCTCCAGCTACAAACCCAGGCAAGGCCCTGGGAGGGAGAGTCTAGATGTCTGCTTTCAACAAAGTAAGACTGGACACTAACCAGGCTCCTCATGACTGTCATGATATGGTGATGATGCCAGGATTTAGCAGCTTTGCATGGGAAGGATCTAGTGATGTGTGTGTGTTTGTGTGTGTGTGTGTGTGTGTGTGTGTGAGAGAGAGAGAGAGCTGTCTCCAGGTTGGATGGGACCACTGCCATCTTGAATCTGAACTGTGGTCACTCACTCCCAAGAGACCTTCACAAGATTGGAATTGTTAGCATCTTGGGTGGAGAGGGACTCACAGACTTCAGGAGATCAAGGGCCCCTCCCTTCCCTGAGGTAAACAATTGAATGGAGTGAGACTCTTCAGTGGTATAGATGCCCAGGGGACTTCCCCATAGAGAAGCTGCCTTTGAGTGCCCCTTGCTATCTAAGTAACCTCAGAATGCTCGCTTTGGTCTACAAAGCAGAATCCTCTTTTAGTCTGCCAGTATTATCTCTATTTGGGGTGAATAGACATTTCTTTATGCACCCCAGAAAATCATGTAACCATAGTTACTATAGGTAAGATACAGCTCGTTCTTGATTCCCCAGCCCTAAGGTGCGAGAGGAGAAGAGGAAAGGGGAAGTCTGAGGCCATCACTCCTGGCCCTTCAGTAATGCTCCTTTCTAGGCCCCTTAGCCACTTCAGAGCTGCCATGCAGGTACTTGGTGGTGTGGACCATCCAGGCTTCTCCTGGGGCAGCACTGCTGGAGGAGGTGGTAAAGGTCTTCTGTCCTCCCTCCCACTCCACAGTTCAGGGCTCAATGGCCTCACGATACTCCCTCATGTGCTCCTGCAGGTCCCTTCCTCTGTCCTCTCCTGCCTCCTGCTCACCCTAGACATGGGTCATCTACAAGACTCAGACCCAAGTCAATTTTTAAGAGCCCGACCTTTTCTCCTGGGCTCGGAAGGCTGACACTGAGACCTAGATGCCAGGAGCATCCTCATTATGATGGCCCGGGGATCAGGGGATCGAAGAATTGGGAAAACTGCAATCAAAGCCTGCCAGCGGGGAACACACCCGCACAGCCACAATCATGTAAATGTTGTTTATTGATTTTTCAGAGGTTCCAGTCATCCTGAGCACAGAGCACAGACCTCATTTGTTTGCAGAGCTCAGAGTGGATGTTAACCACCAGCGTGGTGGAAGGGAAGTACATCCCGCCCTCAGGGAGAGAGGCGCACAGCGATGGCTGGCAGGAGTCCCCAGAGTCACCAAGGTCAATGACATTCAGAGAGGTTCTATCGATGAAGTGACAAAAAGGGGCCAAGAGAATCAGAAACCCCAAAATACAGATACCCAAGCCCAGGAAAGAGTGGAACCCCATTTGTAAGCAACACTGGTACATGATACAAGTGGCTGTGATAGAGACTTGTGTGGAGACAGACAGACAGACAGACAGAGAGAGAGAGAGAGAGAGAGAGAAACTATCAGAAAAATATAAATAGGCATGGTGGAAAGAGTAGGGGGAGAATTACCAAAAAAAGGAAAAAGAAAAAAAAAAAAGAAAGAAAAGCTAATTTTGTTTGAAAACATCATTATGGTTGTGGGTGCTAAGTAAAAAATACTTTTAAGTTGGCACTGGAGAGAAGGTTCTGCCGCTGTGAGCACTTGCTGCTCTTCCAGAGGACCTGAGTTTGGTTCCCAACGCTCAGGTAGGGCAGCTCACAACCACCTGTAATTCTAGGTTTATACCATCACAAGTCCTCCCCTGGCCTCCTTGGGTACCTGTACACATATGGCAGACACACAGACACGAATACACACACAAATAAAATCAAATAAATCTTTTTTTAAAAGTTTGTTTATTACAACTGAGCTAAGGAATGGTAGTTGTCCTGTGCCCTTTGTTAATTTGAGGTTTGGGGGAGGGGCTTTGATTTTCCATGGGCATCTATGACTTTGATCTCACAAAATGCATTTATTTATGTGTGCATCTATTTATTTGTGTCAGAAATCAACCCCAGGGCTCCAGGTTTGCTAAACAAGCTCTCTACCACTGAGCTATATCCCCAGCCCTAAGACATTAGTCTTAATGTGATTTAATACGGATATGCGCTTAAAAGTGACATCAAAGACCTGGTTAATTGAACCAGGGATGCCCAATCTATGCTTGCTGCACGGGTAGCCCACGGGCTGTGAGAATGCAGAGAAGTCACTGGTAGCCTCCTGGTAGCCAAGAACACCTCCCCTGGGGTACCCTGCAGCAAGAGGAGCAGCGTGCCTACCGATACCCAGTCCATAGCCCCAGCCCTCGCCCCAGGGCTTCAACCCGCAGCTCCCACCCAACCTAACCCAGTCTAACTCAGTGGAATCCAGCCCAGCCTAGCCCAGCATGCTCCGGCAGCGCTGCCGCTCCTCCTCCTGTTTGTCCGCCAGGCGGCTCTCCAGCAGCCGCAGTTCCCTGAGCACCGCCTTGCGCATGGATGGCTCCAACTCCAGCACTTTCTCCAGGTCCGCCTTGGCCTCCTCAGCGTTCCACACCTCTGCGTGAGCACGTGCGCGCATATAGTAGGCCTTCACGATCCCTGCGTGGAGAAGTGTACAGCACCCACCCAGCAAGTCCCAGAAAGCCCCGGCATTCGGCCACCCAGCCTCCGTTTCTTCCCAAATCCTGTGACCAATTTCACTTTCAGAACTCCACTGTTGTTCCCACCGAGGACGCAAGCTTTGTCACCATCAGACCCTGTCCTCACACCTGACCAGTCTGGGTGACTGAGGCTCAGTGCTTTAAGGGTGGAGGTGCTTGGAGCCGGTGTGTGCTGTTAATTGTTCTTAGCGTTAGCCAAGCACCTTCTCAAATACTGCCAGAGACCTGCTGAAAAGTGTCGACTTCATATTTTTCCCTGGATTGCTGGCCTCCTTTCAAAGCCTGGCTGCTCCTCCCAAATGGCTCATGGAACTACACAGCCATATGCACACTTGAAAAACATAAAATACATACGATTTTAAAACCACCTCCCTAAAGCCTGGTGTAATGGCACTGGAGGCTGTGAGGCAGGAGGATCACCAGTTCCGAGTGAGCCTGGACTAGATCGCCGGCCTCAGTCAGAAGCAGACACCTCCCTCCATAAAATATCACCCACCCAGATGCACATACAATGCAGTTGTAGGCTTGTGGGAACCCCCTGGATGAAGACAAGCTTCCATGCCTCATGGGGTGGGGAAGGTCTACTAAGGGCTCCCAAGGTGCCTGGGGCCTGGCTGCCCTGTCTCTCTAACCCCCATCCCGCTCCCCCACCCTCACTCCTACCCCCTCACCCCTGCCAGGGCTGCACCTGGGTGGTGTCGTAGAATGTCGCTGGTGTGCTCCAACACCTCGTAGTACTCCTCCTTCTTCAGCAGGCACTGGCAGTAGTTGAGGATCAGGGTGTTGATCATCTTCTCCAGCTTCAGCCACTCAACCTCCCAGGGCTTCTCCTGCGGGAGGAGCAGCTCAGCCACCTGCTGCTAAAGGCTCTGTCCCCCAGCCCACCCAGCCAGAGGTAGCCTCACACCTTGGTCTGAAGGTTCCTCAGGCACACAATGGCCTCCTGGTACTTGGTGGCGGCCTGATCATAGCGTCCCAGCTTGTAGAGCCTGTTGCCTTCTCCATGAAGAAGAGGTACCGCCTGCATCCTCTCTTCATTATTCAGGTTCCACGTCTCCCTCTGGTACTCATTTGGGGCCTCCACCTAGCCCAGGAGCTACAGGTTAGCCAGGCGAAGACCAGACAAGATGACCCCCCCCCCCCAGTGTCCTTCTGAAAGGGTTTCCTGTGTCCCACAGTGAGGCACCACACCAGAACAAGGCTTGCTGGTTAAGACCTTGAGGACAGAGCAAAGAAGCAGCAAAGCCCAGCCCTGCCCTAAGCAAGCCAGTGCTTTTGGGCAGATTATGAAAATGCTCCTTTCTTTAGGAAAGTTTGCTTTCAATAGTTGGAAAACTGTCATGAGTACTCACTGTGTTAGCACAAGGCACTTTTATTGCCATCTGGTGGGAATTTATCATCATAATAACACAAACATGCAGTCTCTACAGAAAGCATCTTGGAAGGGATGCTCTTGCTCAGTGTAAAGACACAACTGTTCTTTTTTACTTCCCCATACAGCCCTCAGGTTGAGCCTCGACCTTGCTCATGAGCTGAGTCCTGACCTGGCCTTGACCTTCAGCCTGGTTCTCCTAGATCCATGAAGGATCTCTTATTGTGCCAGACTCACAAATCACAGGGACCAAGGAAGAGGCCGCAACTCTAAATCTTGCAGAAATGGAAGCAGATGACCAATCGAATAAAAATCCTTCAAAAATGAAATTAAATGCGTTTTCAAACATTGGTTCCAAATGAGCCTTTTCCTAGTGGTGGGAGGGGCTGTTTTTGCAACTTTCAGTTTTGCTGGGGTCCCTGACTAGCCTCTTATTTTCTATAGAAACATGTGAAGTGGGCATGGGATAGGGGGTCTGCAGCATCCCTCCTGACCTGGGCCAGCCCCTCCCACACCTGGCTCCCACCTGCAACAGTTCAATCAGGAAGACAAGAGGCTGTGGCTCTTTCTGCAGCTCATCCAGGTCCTCGTAGCCCAGCGTGTGGTATGCAAACATGTTGGCCAACCCGCACGTGTGCACATGCCAGCTTGTGGGGTCCTTGCCCTCAGCCACCTGCCGCAGACTGCGGGACAACATAGGGTAGACCCCTGTGTGCTGTAGAGATATGGAGGGGGATGTCTCAGCTGTCAGAGCCTACCAGGCCACACCCAGTCCATGCCACACCCCTCACCACAGAGCGCTGATGTTCCAGGATACCCCCAGAATAACCATATTTCTCAGTGTCCCACCATCTGCTTTATATCTGTCTGCACCTCTTGTCCTTGTCACCACCCATCAAAGGACCTACTGTGGATATCCCTGTGCTGCAGATATGGAACAAGAGCCTAGAGAGGTTAAGCAACTTTCTCAAGGCCGCACAACTAGGCATGACACAGACAAGATTCAGGCCTGTCTCCCCAAGCTGTGATTTTAACCACGTATTGACTCGTTAGAGCCTTGTGGTTAGTATAATGCATTTCTTCCCCCAAGAAACCCTTGAGCCTCACAAGCCCAAGGCTCTCAGCATGCAGCAGTGGGAGGGACCAGGGTCCTAGACTGAGACAGCCATCAAATGTGACAGTGCAAGTGTATGTCTGGTCTGCTCCAGTCTACTCCATGCTAAGCCTCAACTTTCCAGTTGAGCCTCAGAGCCCATCTCCACAGAGGTGAAATTGCCCAGTTCAGGACCCTACAAAGTGACTCTAGTTCCTTGCTCCTGTTAGGAAAGACAGAAGCTGAGAGTTGAAGGTCACCTTCCCCACCCCAACTGGTCTGGATTAGCCCAGATGTCCTGGGCTGACTTCTGAGAGGCAAGGCCAGATGGCAGGTGCCTGAGGATTAAGGCTAGGGTAAGGGAGGGAGCACCGAGCTCCCACCAACTTGCTTCCAGGAGAGATCCACGGGTGCCATTTGAGCAGGACCTCAGACAAAGGCTAAATTCTGCTAGACGCCTGTCAACCTGGAAAGCCCAGTGCCCAATCCCATGACCGGGGTTATAAAATGACATCAGGAACAGGATAGAATCCTGAGAGACAAGGACAGGTTGGGGACAAGGCAGGTCTTTAGTCTCCTAGCAGCAACTTTGAGAAAGAGAGGGATCCTAGAGCCCTCCTTCCAAGCGACAGGTTATAGGCACAGCAGCTGTCACTCATGGGCTCTGGATATCTGAGGACTCAGGCAATCAGGGAGCCCAGAACTATGGTTTCCTCTTTGCTCTGTGGCCAGAGCCTGGTGCAGGCCAAGTGCAGGCCCTGTCTGCACTGGAAGATGCCACCTACAGCGTCTCAGGCCACATCCACTGATTTTCAGCTTGGTTCCACCTGTGCATATCAATCACTTGCCCACAAACAGTGCATTGAGTTTAAAGGTCTGCTTTTTAAATTGGTTGGCAGCATTTAAAAACAAGTGAGCGCAGAGCTGTATTGGAGTCCAGAACCCAATATCCTGCCACTCCCAGCCCAGGGGTGGCACCACCCACAATGGTCTAAGTCATCCCAAAACAATTAACAATCATGAAAATGCCCAGACAGGCCAATCTAGTGGAAGCATTTCCTCAATTGAGAACCCTCCTCCAAAATGACTCTGGCTTGTGTCAAGTTGACATAGAACTAGTCAGCACACTATGTGAACTCCTAGGTATTCTTTAAGACCCAACTCTATGTCACCTACTTGAAGAAGTTCCCCCAAAGACTCTAAAGCAGTTAGCTTTCTGCTTTTTGTGACCCCAAAGTGCTCTGCCCTTGTTCTCTATGCCATGCCCTGGTTGCCTTGCTCTCTAACAAGCTAAGGGTCTGCTCCCCCACAATTCAGTTCCTCCAGGATTGGAGACCACCTGTATCACTCCTAACACAGAATAGGCCCAGTGGGTGCCCAGGAATTGCTTGATAATGTAAGGAATAGAGGAGGGTGGAGGAAGAAGAGATCATAGGGAGATAAGAGGAAACAGAATAAGGTAGAGATCTAGTGGCGAAAAATTGGATTATGGGTGCCAGGGAGATGGTACGTCAGGGAAAGTGCCTGTTGCACAGGTGTGAGGACCTAAGTTCAGATCCCCGGAGTCCACATAAAGCAGGTGTGATAGGAAGTGCATCTGTAATGCTGGCGGTCCTACGGGCAGATGGAAAGCAGACAGAAGAGTCCCTGGAAGCTCACAGACCAGTTGGTGTACTCAGTGGAAGGTGAGGCTGACCTTCTGAGATTGGTCATGACCTCTGACCATACATATACAGACACACAGACAAAAACAAAAACCTATCTTGATTGTAAATGGACACTGATTAAATTGAGACCTGGGTAGAAGAACTTTGGATAGATGGATGGATGGATGGAGGTGGGGGAGGTTTAGTGATGAAAGTCTGGATTTTAACTGTACACTGGTTGACTAAAAGGATAAATAAAATCACACCTGGGCAGATGAGGGTGGGGTGGATGGATGTATAGATAAAGTATGGCTGTATATGTGGACAAGTGACTCAAGTGCACATTCGTGAAAGCCATGAGCATTGGGAAAACCAACAGTCACTATGTCTAAAGCTTGCCCACTATGAGAGGTACATCACGTAACTGCTGAAGAAGCCAAAAGACCACAGAGTCACAGGACAACTCCTGGAGGGAGCAGCAGCTCAGGACT